>NC_067479.1:37213190-37520356 GCF_947179515.1 Apodemus sylvaticus | reverse complement strand
TGTACAAATAATTCTTTCAGTTTTATTTATTTATTATTTTTTTGGCTGATATAATCCATGACTATAATCTTCATAGTTAATATTTACTTTGACTGGTTTGAGTGGCTCAACTACTGAGCAATCAAGATAGACATTACTGTGTTAACTAGATAGTTGGTAACTTTGTTCTTTTATTCTGAGTTCATTTGCTTTGAAACTGGCAAAAAATAGGTTTGTCCTAATAATCAGTTCAGTTTCAAACACATTCCTCTTTGATCATATTAGATAATGGAATTTCATTTTAATTCTTCCCACCAGGATAATCCCATGTTAACTTACCTATTGCTCTGATATTATAGAGGTCTCAAAATTACTCTAAGTACTAGAAGCTGAAACTTCAGAAGGAATTTTGCTTCTGGGATGAATGACATATAGATATGCAGAGTCTAAAATTTCAGGGACATGTGGACTTTATATTTCAAAGAAAACATCTTATGATCACACTCTAAATCCCCTGTTAAAACTATTCTGGTTCCAGGCATAGGAAAGATCTCAAGCTGGGCTTACAAGCTTCTCTCTATGAATTTAGAATTGGTTTTTGCTCCTTTTAAGTAGGAACTCAGACATCCTAAAAGAAGAAATATCCTAGAACAAAAGGTTGAAAGGGACAGGTGACATTTGAAACAGAAAAAGCAGATACATTAAGGAACAGATTTATTTTTTCTTTTCCTTTTTCTAAATTCATTTATTTTTTTGAGACAGTTCTCAGTAAACATCCTAGTTATTGCAGAATTCAAAGGTCTACTCTGTTTCTGTCTCCAAATTGTAGAATAAAACACATGGAATACCAGGAACTATAATACTAAGTAGACTGAACATGTCAAAAGAGAAGGAGAGAGAGGGAGAGAGAGAAAGAGAGAGAGAGAGAGAGAGAGAGAGAGAGAGAGAGAGAGAGAGAGAGAGAGAGAGAGAGAGAGAGAGAGCCTAGTTCTGTGAGGGCACAGGAGGTAAGGTAAGTATTATAGGAGAGGGAATGGTGTATTTACCAATGCACATTACATGCATCCATGAAATTCTCATCAATTAAAACCAAAGAATAGCAACAGAGCTGAGGAACAGTGAGAAAATTATTCCCTTTCTTTTGCAGGCTCTGTGTCTTGCACAGGCATTTCCAAAGGTGCACCCAGATTCAGCTTCACTGACCCTGAGGTCAATTATCTTAGCTCCTGTGACAAATTTCACTTGTGCTGAAACTTATGCAACTATTGTTTTCTGACAAATTAACAGGTTTCCCATAGCAACCTGTCCTTTTATCTTTAAGTCATGGTGAAATGTGACTAAACATCCAAGCCACTTTGAAAAATTCAAATGAATATTGAAATAGGCATTCAATATGACCAGTGAGCCCTATATAAATGCATATCAAAGGTAACTCACCTGTTACTAATATGGTGCCCTCAAGAAAAAGAAATGACACTTGAGAAAAATGTTTGACTTATAAATATAGCATAAACTTCAATGATAATACACAAAAAGGCCCTCCTATTTTTAACTTAGTTTCCATTTTTAATTATTATTGTTTCTTGCTTTTGTAAAATCAGAGAAAATAATGTATGCTAGCTTCAGATGATAATAAAATAATTCAATTATGATTTACATACTTTTGACTTTAAAGGAGTGTTAAGTTTCCTAGTGTCAAGTTTTCTTCCCCAAATACTGTTTAAGTTAAGAGTCTATAATTTAAGCCAAGCCTGATCCTTACCTACTATTTTGCAAGGGTCATGACTGCACTTATAAAACTTTGCTATATTCAGAATGCTAGGTCACAGTGGAGGTGGCAGGATTGCTGTAAAACACAGAGCCATTATTACACTTTTAGTTTTGTGCTTCCCTTTAAATATATGATTTCATTACTATATAATTTATTTGAATAATGTTTTAAGTGGAAAAGACTCAGTAATAACATTGTCGGTTTACCCAGGAGCTTGCTCTGTAACAAAGTGGCATATATTTGTTCTGCACTGCTCGGCACTGTGATGGATGATGGCAATTACTGGAAAGAACAATATTAGTTTTACAGTTATTGTTATTAACTTAAAGTGCTAAGAATAAAATCTCATATTTCACAAGGTACTCCAATCACCGCCAAAATATGTGACAGAGGAACATTTTATAATCCCTGTTTTCACACTGGCTGCACAACTAGATACTGGCGGAGTCAAATCATTTATATCTCCTATTACCAGCTTGCAAAAGCCATTGAAAATATGGAGTGATGGATATTTTTGTGGCAGATGTTTGATTCTCTTTCACTATATTAAATTTGCCATACATTGGCTCTGTTGCAGTTTGTTAAAGTTTCATAAAGAGATTAACAGTAGAATAACCAGGCATACAACTTGCTTACTCTTGCTCTCCACTGACAAAAATCATTTATTTATTCATACATCATGAAATAAAGAATGTGTGGGTAGCAAGTAAATATTCAAGGAGGTGGTATGAATATTTTACAAAATTTAAGAATTTTAGACAGACTATTAGCAAGTCTTCCCTGTTCTTCAAGTAAGATCCACAGCTACTGTGGTCTTTTTTTCTGTGCATCCCCAAAATGTTAATTCGCCAGGGGTTTGGATGAAGAGATTAAAGCTTCATTGAGGAATGAACAATGACAAGAGTGTTCTCAGTATTGTTTACAAAGTTCCAAGTAGTCCATCATATCTTTAACCATAACAATTGCACACAGAGCAATGGGCCATGGAAAAACCTTTACCAGACATCAAACCTGTGATTCTTTAATCTTGGAGTTTCCAACATACATTCATTGTTTCCTGAAGTCTATGTGTAATATGTCCTGTTTTAGTAGTGAGACAGGACTAGAGTAATGTTTGAATAAAAATGGTTTTGACAGATTTAAATATAATCGATTCTTTTTCATAAAGAATGTTACACTACATTTTAGAGCTAAGATTTGAGTATTTAAGACCAATGATATTTAGAAATAAAGTATCCAGTATTAGATAGCATGATAAACATACTTAACTCATTTTGGTGATCTTCAGTTACTTTACTGAGCTTTGAAAAATTCAAGAAATTTATTGACTGATGCATGTAAAAATATGAGACATAGCATTTTCACAGGTGTGTTGAGTGAGAAGATATGCATCTGTGTTCTCAGTGCTCAGGAGGCTGAGGCAGCAGGTTACTGATCTCAGTGTAAGTGTCTGAGTTGTCACACTTGTCTATTAAGATCAAGATCGTAAGTTTAGTGCCTACATTGAAAAACAGCAACACAGCAATGAAACACATATTTTTGCTTCATTTCTGAGGACAATTATATTAACAAAACATTCTTTCATATATACATGGGGCTACATGTATATTCACAAACTCTTTGTTAAATTATTTTAATTTAATTTTATTATTATACTTTAATCTGTTTTTTTATAGTCCAGTCATTATCCCAGCCTGCTCTGCCCTCCAATTGATCCCATTTCTCTTATCCCTGCTTCCAAGAACATGTTTCCATTTCTTCATCCCATACCCACCAGACCTCCCCATTCCCTGGGGCCTCAAGTCTCTCAGGGATTAGGTGCATCTTCTCTCACTGAGACCAGATCCAGGCGGTTCTCTGGTGGATATGTGTTTGGAGCCTCATCACCTAGTCTATATTGCCTGGTTCGTGGCTCAGTTTCTGGGAAATCTCAGGCGTCCACCTGAGTTGAGACTGCTGGTCTTCCTGTGGGGTCATCCTCTTTCTCAGCTTCTTCCAGCTTTTCCCTAATTCAACCACAGGACTCCCCATCTTCTGTCAATTGATTGGGCGTATGTATCTACATCTGACACTTTCGGCTGTTTGTTGGGACTCTGAGAAGTCAACCATGTTAGGATCCTGTCTCTAAGCACAGACCTTGGAGCCTTCTCTTGAGCTGGATTCCAATTTGGGCCAGTGATAACAGAGGAGAAAGTGGGAAAGAGCCATTAACACATGGGCACAGGGGAAAATTTACTGAAAAGAATACCAATGGATGATACTCTAAGATCAACAATGGACAAATGGGACCTCATAAAACTGCAAAGCTTCTGCAATAGACACTGTCAATAGGACAAAATGGCAACCAATAGATTGGGAAAAGATATTTACCATTCCTATATCCTAGAGAGGGCTAATATCTAATATTTACAAGGAACTCAAGAAATTAGACTCCAGACAATCAAATAACCTTATTAAAATGGGGTACAGACCTAAACAAAGAATTCTCAACTGAAGAAACTTGAATGGACAAGAAACACCTAAAGAAATGTTCAACATCTTTAGTCTGAAATTTTAGGGATATACAAATCAAAACAACACTGAGATTCTACCTCATAGCATTCAGAATGGCTAAGATTAAAACCTCAGGTGACAGCAGATGTTAGTGAAGATGTGGAGAAAAAGGAACACTCCTCCATTTGCTGATGATATTGCAAACTGGCACAACCACTCTGGAAATCAGTCTGTCAGTTCCTCAGAAAATTAGGTAAAATACTACCTGAAGACCCAGCTATACCCCTCTTGGGTATATACTCAAAAGATGCTCCAACATATAATAAGGACACATGCTCCACTATATTCATGGCAGCCTTATTTATAATAGCTAGAAGCTGGAATGATGCTCCAACATATAATAAGGACACATGCTCCACTATGTTCATGGCAGCCTTATTTATAATAGCTAGAAGCTGGCAAGAACCCAGATGTCCTTCAACAAAGGGATACAGAAAATTTGGTTCATATACATAATGGAGTACTCAGCTATTAAAAAGAATGAATACATGAAATAATAATAATACTCAGCTATTAAAAAGAATGAATACATGAAATTGTTAGGCAAATGGATGAAACTAGAAAATATCATCCTGCGTGATGTATCCCAATCACAAAAGAACACACATGGTATGCACTCATTGATAATTGGATACTAGCCCAGAAGCTTGGATTACCCAAGATACAATTCACAGATCATGTGATGCTCAAGAAGAAGGAGAACCAATGTGTGGGTCATTCGGTCCTTCTTAGAAGGGGTAACAAAATATTCATGAGGGTAGGTGTGGGGGGAGGATGTAGTGGTAGGGATGTGTGTGGGCACACCCTCATAGAAACAGGGGGAGGGGCAAATGGTATGGGGATTTCTTGGTCGAAATCAGGAAAGGGGATAACATTTGACATGCAAATAAATAAAATATCCAATAAAAATGTATACATTGTGAAAAAATTAAATGAAGCACAAAGAATAAACTGTGTGTATGTATGCACACATACCTGAACTAAGGCCAGTATTTATCAATAGGACTTCATAAATCTCAAAAGCTATACTGCTCATGGGCATATATCCAGAAGATGTGCCACCATAACAGAGGGATATGTACTTATGTGACCTTACTTCTAATAGGCAGAAGATGGAAACAACCTGGATATCCCACAACAGAAGATTGGATATAGAAAATGTGCTTTATTTACACAACGGAATACTATTCAGCTATTAAAAATGAGGACATCATAAATATTTTGGACAAATGAATGGAAATAGAAAATCGATATTACCCAGACTCAAAAGGACCTAGATGGTATATGCTCACTAATAAGTGGATATTAGCCAAAAAGTACAGAATACCTAAAATATAGCCCATGGAATTTAAGTATATTAACAACCTGAAAGGCCAATTGTGGCTGCTTTATTCTCACTTCGATAGGGGAAGAAAATAATCACAGGAGACAAAGGCAGGGAGATATTTGGGTGGCATAGGGAGAGGGAGGGGAAATGGGAACAAGGTCAGGTAAAGTGGGGAGGGGCAGGGAGGAGGGAAGACCAAAGTTCTAGCAGAATGAATGGAAACATGCAACATCAGAAGGTAGGAGATATGAAAACAGTCTAAAAAATACCAGAGACCTGGGAGGCAAGAGACTCTCAGGACTCAGTGGGAGTGACTTTAGATGATGTGCACAACAGTGGGGAGTAGGAACTAGAAGAGTTCATTTCCAGTCCATTTCCAGGGTCTCAAGACCCTACCAAACCACGATCAACATTTCTGACCCAGAAATTTTCCTGTCTAAAAGAACTAAAGGAACAAAATTGGAGAAGTGACCAGCCCAACTGGGGATCTACCTCATGGGGAGACAGCA
Source organism: Apodemus sylvaticus (assembly GCF_947179515.1). Taxonomy (NCBI): domain Eukaryota; kingdom Metazoa; phylum Chordata; class Mammalia; order Rodentia; family Muridae; genus Apodemus; species Apodemus sylvaticus. The sequence goes on along the minus strand of NC_067479.1, from coordinate 37,514,217 downwards.
AAGTCTGATATCATAACTGATGTTATGATGTGCTTACAGACATGGGCTGTCCTCTGAGAGGCCCAATCACCAGCAGACTAAGACAGAGGCTGATACTTAAATCTAACTGTTGGACTGAAGTCTGGAACCCCTATAACTGAAATAGAAGGATGGATGAAGCAGAAGAGGAGAGTGACTCCTAGTAAGACGAGCAGGCTCAACTAATCCAGAACCCTGAGAGTTCCTAGACACTGCACCACCAACCCTCAGCATGCATGAGCTGGGCTGTGTAGTACAGGGCTGCCTATTCTGGTCTCAGTGGGAGAAGATGTGCTGAAGGTAAAAAACTCAGGAGACAACAGGTGTTGGCGAGGATGTGGAGAAAGAGGAACACTCCTCCACTGCTTGTGGGGCTGTAAGGGTGCAACCACTTTGGAAATCAGTCTGGTGGTTCCTCAGAAAACTGGGCATGACACTTCCTGAGGACCCTGTTATACCACTCCTGGGCATATATCCAGAGGATTCTTCAGCATGCAATACGGACACATGCTCAACTATGTTCATAGAAGCCCTATTTGTAGTAGCCAGAAGCTGGAAAGAACCTAGGTGTCCTTCAACGGAGGAATGGATACAAAAAATGTGGTATATTTACACAATGGAGTACTATTCAGCCATTAGAAAGAATGAATTCATGAAATTCTTAGACAAATGGATGGAGCTGGAGAACATCATACTAAGTGAGGTAACCCAGTCTCAAAAGATCAAACATGGTATGCACTCACTGATAAGTGGATATTAGCCTAGAAACTTTGCATACCCAGGACATAATCCACAAATTAAATGATGTCCAAAAAGAATGGAGGAGTGGCCCCTGGTTCTGGAAAGACTCAGTGCAAGAGTATAGGGGAATTCCAGAACAGGGAAGTGGGAAGGGGTGGATGGAAGAACAGGGGTGGTTGGGAGAGGGTTTATGGGACTTGTGGGGAGTGAGGACCCAGAAAAGGGGAAATCATTTGCAATGTAAATAAAAAATATATCAATAAAAAAAGAAACTCCAGGACCCAGCATGGGGGTGGCCTAGCAATGGGGGAGCATCCCCTCAGGGACAGGGGAAAAGAAGAATGGGATGAGGAACTATGGGAAGGTGATAGGAAAAGAAGCAAAGCCTGGATTGCAAATAAAAAAAAAATCTTATTAAAAAAGAAAAGAAAATAAAACAATCAAATGAGTGAAGAATAAGCCCATATAGAAGAAAATTCTTATCAGGTATATGTCTGACAGATGATTAATATCTAGATTGTATGAAAACTTCAAAATGCTTGTCAAAACAAGCATTTTATCTTAGAATGGAATAGGTCAATAAAACAACAAACAACAAATGGTTGATGAGAGGAGGAGAAAGAGAAAACTCATTTACAGTGTGTGGGACTGCAAGCTAGGCCAGGCCCATAGGTTCAGCATGGAGAACACTCAAAATACTCAAAACTTCTAGTGTATGACCCAGCTATACGCCCAACTAGACATGGTTCCAAAGTGCTTGGCATGCTACTCTGTCGATTCTTTTCTAGTTATGTTCATTGTTTCTCTATTAACATGTTAATATTAAGTTATATTAACATTAATTATAATGTTAATATTAATATTAACATTAACATATTAAGTTTAACAAACTTAAAACTGAAAGCAACCTAAATGTGTGTTAAGACTGAATGGACAAAGAAAATGTGGTAAATATACAAAGTACTATTCAGATAGAAATAAAATTTAAAGAAAAAATTTATAGGTTAAAAAAATGCTACTAAAATGATCATATTGCATGAGGTAACAAAGAACCAGAAAGATGGATTATTGCAGGCTGTTTCTCATCTGAGACTGCAGTTCTAAATCTTCAGATGCAAGAATATGACCTGTAATATATTAATTGATTGCTAGCCAATTGATAGGATTCTTAAGAAATTAGTTGAGTCCAGAATATAAGACTACTCACTTCCTGATTTCCACAGGACCTGGGTTTATTTCCTGGTACCCACGAGGCCTCTCACAACTATTTGTAACTCTACTTCAGGGCTTCATCATACTTCCCTGACCTCCAGAGGCATGAGGCAGTCATGTGATACACGTGCATATTTGTAGTAAATCACATAAAATATAAAAGTAAATCAATTCTTTTTTGTTCTTTTTTATTAAACTATAGGCATATGTGCTAACATGTTTGTGTGTATGTATTTATAAAAAACAACTTCAAAGTGTGAAGGTGACTTGGAAAAAAGTGATATAATGAGAAGAAATTGATAAGAAAGAACATTTGGGAGCTCTCTACTCAAAGAACATTACCTATGCGTATAAATTCTAAAATAAATTAAATTTATGAATACATAAATTAAATCATATAATATGATAAAAGGTGCCATTATAAATACAAAAGCCTTTCTATTTCTTATGGAATTACGGCAGTTAATTATTCCTATTGTACTTAACTCTTTTCAACTAACTTATAGCAATTCCCTATATAATTTATTATCAACATGAAAAGAAAATAAAAGTGAAAAGTCTAAACTCTCACAAATGGTATGAATCAATACCCATCTTGAAACACACCATTAATACAGTAGACCCAAGGAAAAACCTTGGCAAAACCCTTTTTGGTTTAAAAAGGCAAAACCTAGTCCTTGAAAACCTTGAGGCCCTACAGAGTACTGAGGCCTCCTCTTGGAGACAGGGGTTGGGGGGGGGAGGGATGGGATGAGGAACTGTGGGAGGGGTGCCAGGAAGATGGCAGCAGTGGGACTGTAAAATAATTAAAGCTAATAAAAAACTGAAAACATGAAACAACTGAAATTTTGACGTAAAATGTGTACTCAAGCCAACCCCATTAAATTTAATTTGCACTGAGATGCCTAATGGGACAAGATTAATGTTTAATTATTGTTTAGAAACATTGAATTGCTACCTTTCCAATGTGCAAATAAAGGATATCAAGTTTGCCTATGTGGCATTAAAGTTGTTATTGTTTTGCATGTACCTAGTGACCAAATATTAAAAAGACAAAAATATTTTATCTGTATTTAAGTATATGTAATTTAAGTAGATTGAAATCATTTTGGTTTTTGGAACAAAGCTTTACCATATGAGGGAGAGGGAGATACTCAGATAGACAGGAAGGTGAGTCTAAGAAATGGAAGAAAAAAGGAGAGAACCAAAACAGCACGAGTAGAGGAAAGCAGGAGATTCAGGGACCCTAACATCCATAGGGAAGAGTCAAGCTATGGCATCTCAGCAATACCAATGCTCCCACACCAATGCAATGAAGCTTTTCTAAGTGGCTCAGTCTTCTTACTTTCAACTCCTTGGCCCTCCACGTAACCAAGCGTGGTGATACCTAAGTCACCTCCAGCACACACGTTTTATTGACCCAGGCCTGATTAGGTGATATTGGCTCATCGTCCTATCTCATTTTCCAGTGATGAGATTATTAGACCCTGCCACCATGATGAGATGTTTATTTGGTGAGTTATAAGTTTTAAACTTGGGTTCTCAGGTTTGCTTAGCAAGCATCTTTTTTTTTTATTCGATATATTTTTTATTTACATTTCAAATGATTTCCCCTTTTCTGGCCCCCCACTCCCTGAAAGCTACATAAGTCCCTTCCCTCCCCCTGTTGTCCCACACACCCCTTCCCACTTCCCTGTTCTGGTTTTGTCCTATACTGCTACACTGAGTCTTTCCAGAACCAGGGGCCACTCCTCCGTTCTTCTTGTACCTCATTTGATGTGTGGATTATGTTTTGGGCATTCCAGTTTTCCAGGCTAATATCCACTTATTAGTGAGTGCATACCATGATTGATCTTTTGAGACTGGGTTACCTCACTGAGTATGATATTCTCCAGCTCCATCCATTTGCCTAAGAATTTCATGAATTCATTGTTTCTAATGGCTGTATAGTACTCCATTGTGTATATATACCACATTTTTTGCATCCACTCTTCTGTTGAGGGATACCTGGGTTCTTTCCAGCTTCTGGCTATTATAAATAGGGCTGCTTAGCAAGCATCTTTATTAATTTGTTTATTTCTTTTATTGATTCATTTAGATAATTTCTACTCAAAGAATACGAACTGATTTTGTTTTTAAAGTTGTTATTTATTACAAATTATATTGAGTATTCTGAAAATATTTAAATACATTGAAATTATTTTCACGAGAGATAATTACAAAGGATAATTCAGTGATGAGCTCATCATGACAGACACATTAAACACAATATTCATACATGCTTTTTATGTTAACTAAAAACTCCATATGAGGATATCAGTTTACTATTTAACACTATTTAGTGATAAGCAGAAAATCCTTTGATACAGAATGTTACATTTTTGCATCTAAAAAGTAATTGGTGATTGCAATTCTAGCCATCCATTTCTTGATTAAGGGAGGTTTCAGTTGTGGTGTGGTCAGTAGATGGCAGGCTTGTATCATACATGGTCTGCATTTATGCTGCATGCTTATTTGTTTTCGTTCAGAATTATTTATTGAGTGATGTTAGAAGCTCAATGTCATTTCTATCACGTTACCAATGCTTTGCTGTTTTTCATATTTTAAAAGAAGATGTCCAGAGAACACAAATGCAGACATACCCAGAACAGTTTTACTTTAAGTCAAATGGTGGAGAATATGAACTGAAGAATAAAAGTTTTTGTTTTTTCGTGTAAGATGAAATGTAAAAAAAAACATATGAGAGATGTCTTGAGTGGGATTTATGAAATGTACAGAATATTGATATTTCCTCTTTCCACCCTGACAGTACATTTACACTTTGCTAGTATTAGGAAGATGCATAAGAAACCATTTTATGCGACAAAACAGAAAACATATTTCTGATATAGTATTACAAAACAGATCAGCCATTTAGTTTTATTAAATGTGGAAGACAACAGAGGATTCCCAATGTCATTAAATGTCTGCACATTCCAGCATAATTAAAATAAAATTAATTATCATCTAAAATTTTTCTCTATCTTATGATCTTTCAATCAAGAGATATTCAGTTACACAGTCATACACTAAACAAACCTTCATTGAGTGATATTTGCAGAGGTTTAGCCTCCTTTTTCCTTTTCATCAGCCATGTCCTAGATGAACCTCGTAAGACTAGAATTTGAGAAAAAGACTAGCTTTGCATTGTAAATTGAGCTAAGCTTATTGACAAACTAAATAACAAAAGATGTTTTAATAACTGTGTAGGATTTATTTTGATGACCTCTTTTTCTGTTTGCTTTCAACATTCTTTTGTCTGGTCCCCTAAAATCCTCAGGCGTTTGGAATATGCGTGTGAGCTGCACTGCCTTTGCTACATATTTACACTGAAGTATTATTATTATTATTATTATTTATTGTTATTTACTATAGTTATTACTCTCATTTCGTGCATCACTAAGGACCATTTTTTTCAAAAATTAAGAAGAGTTGTGATCTTTCTTTTCACTAAAAATTTCTAAATGTATTGTTTCCCAGGTATTTGAAAACTCAGATTTACTCGTGCTATTTACCATATCAGCAAATACCATATTCTTTTTTCTATATTAATCCCAAGTGAGTAGGTTCTCACTGTCATTTCTTACTTCCTCTTAATATTTGCTGATTTAAGCACCCCACTGACTATCAGTTTGAGATTCACTAGGAACCTCACAGAAATCAAGAAACTTTAGACTCTTACAACAGACCTAATTCAGGTTTCCTGCACTTCAGGTAGTCATAGATAATTTATATATTAAACTTTGAAGAATATCACCATGCTGAAACAGTTTGTAAACTGAAATGGAAAAACAGAACAACCCTCACCCATTTGAGTTCACTAAAGTGTGTTTATTTTCAAGTTCAAAGAAATCCAAAGGCACAGAAATTTCATTTTTCTCGTTCTAGTCACATTTTGTTTTTTCCAAAATGACTGCTTACTCATGGCACATCACATATATACATATATGTATGTATGTATATATGTACAAACACACACACACACACACACACACACACACACACACACACATATATATATATATATATATATATATATATATATATATATATATGCTACAAGCCAAGAATATGTAGTCATTTTATATATCAAATACATATATGTGTTTACACATTTATATATGTATCTATGTATGTGTACATATATATGTATGCATATGCATATACAATTACATGACACTCAGGATGAATCTGAATACAAAAAATTAAGAGGAAATCTCTCTTAATATTATACCAAAGCAAACCTTCATTTAGGTTCTCTGTTTATATGCACACAGAGATGCACACTCAATATTTTTCTTGCTGTTATTTTCTATTTTCTATTGCTCACAAATGAATAATCTTACATGTTACATCAGGAAATGTATAATTAATGCTCTAAAATGATTTGATAGAGAATATGTTAGAATGTTCAAGAAAGTAAATCTACTCCCACAATTCAATAGTATGGTTTACTGAAATATAATATGCACATCTCTATAGTATAAAATGTAGTTAAATATATTATAAAATTATGCTGTCAGTAGAAAAATAACTTACTGAAATCTATTATCCTAAGTGTAATGTAGTAATTAGACTAGGTCATCTTTTTTACATGGCCATAAACCATGCTGTTCTATAGCTACATAACTGGTAATTTATTTCCATATTGTTTATTCACTCACTAGAGCTTTAGCATCATATTTACTCTGTCACATTACAACTCCCTTTAATTAGTTTCAAATATCGCAGACAGAAGAAAATATGATTGGAGCCAGTTTTTTCTATAGTATCATGTTTTTCATTATAACTTAAATTGTGATCTTACTTTGAAGACTTTTAGTGTGTTGCAGCACATCTTATTATCAAACTAATTTATGTCAGCATCATGTGTTTGCCATGTAGTAATGAAAAAAAATCTCAGTTTTATAACTTTTACATTGTTTGGTAAGGACACAGGGACCTATTACTGGTAAGTGACTTGACATTCTCAAGTTCTCATTTTGATGGAGATAAGCTGGAAACAATGGGTCATATTTTTTTACATTCCTTTGTTTCTTTCAACATTGAAATCCACTAGGCTATTTCTAGCCCCAAATTCCTCAACTGGGATAATCAAAATGAGTTTAATGAAACCCTGTCAAGCAAATATCACATTATGAATAATAACATGTATCTCGAAGGTTATATCTAATGGAAAGAAGGATCTGGGAAGCTAAGCGAATTAGAGGTCATAGCTCAATGTAAAATTGCCATGGAAACAGCTTTCATGACCAATTTGTGGGGAGATGTCAAAAGGCAGTAACCTGTGACTTCTTTTTCCAAAGCCCTGTCTATGAAGGTTACAGGTTCTATATCTGCTTTCATGATGACATTTGTCTATGTTTTTGTAGGTTTCTATTCTGACAAGCACAAAACCCTGCACCAAGTTGAACCTGTCCTTTGTGATGAGGCTGTTGAACAGAACAGCAGCAGAGCAGTCTGCCTTTTCTCGCTCCACATTCAGCTAAATGCCAACCCGGGTCCCTTTGAGATGATGAACCCGGGGACAGAGTCAGCCCTCAGTATCCACACTTCTTCAGAGAACCATGTGCAGTGATTCTGTGATTAAGGTCATGCTCTCTGTCCATGGCTTCATTTTTCCCACTAGCTAAAATATATTTATCTCCAATCTAATTTAAGCATATTAATTAGTGAATATGAAAGTAATAACATCCAAGGTATTTTTTAATCACAAAAAATCCTAAAATTAAATTATAAACTGTATTTAAAATGCGTTCACTTGGTTGGATAGGAAATAATTTTATAACACATGAGAACAGTGTGTTTTTATCCACTTATGGAAAACATTGTTTTAAATTCTAAATTGCAGGACATTCCTTTTATTTTCAACAAATGATGATACACATATATTTTATCATATCAATTCATTCCATACAAAATAGTGAGACTAGAATACTATTTTCCCTACTGCTTCTTTTTAAAGAGCTACAATGCATTTTAATTTATCATATTAAATATGTGAGGAAGAAATGGTTACAATGTTTTAAAAGCTCTAACAGTCTATGTGGATAGTTAATGATTCAAAAGTGGAATTAAATTATATCTGCCATTTTACTTATTTGATATTTTTAAGATGCAATATGCAAATTTAATTCCTTAGATTTTGTAAATTAAATATTTACAAATTTATTCTTTATATATATTTTTAAAAAAATATTATCTATTTTTATTGAAAATTGTCTTCTAAAAATAGTATAATAATTGAAGTTTTCTTGGTGTTAGGTACATAAACAATATCAATATCTCTTGAAATGTTTATTAATTTCCGTGTGTAAAGCAGAAGGGGTGAGATTATCTACATGCTTAATTTAACTTAGTTATAAGATTTTTAAAGAATTTCACTTTTAAAAATTGTCAACAATGAACACTTAGTATCAGTTAGTGTTTGAAAAGAACAATGTGTAGTAAAAGAAAAGCCACCTTTCCTCTTCATAATGAATCTTCATATTGTTAATTGTGGCAGTTTTTTATTATTAAATTAAAATGTAGGAGCTCTGAATATCTGAATAATTTTCAATGATAAACTATGGTTGAGAAGGTAGAATGAATATACTGTGTATATACTGTTAATATACTGTGAATATACTGTGTAAATCAACCTTTATAACACTAAGCTAAAAACATGAATGGAAATAAACTTAGATCTCCACCCAGCTCAGTAAGTTCTCTTGATGTGTTTCTGTCATGCCAGCCCCATGCAATGACCACCCTCCTTGTAGGTAGCCATCACAATTCCTAGTAACCCGGTAAAATCAAAACTCTAGAAGCTTATAATTAATCAGTCAAATGTATATATTGATAATTTATCAATTCACAAGATGCCCACACAATAATTTCTGAGCCAATTGATAATAATGCAAGCTACTGACCTAGATTAGGCAAGTTATCCCAATTATTCTATCCCAATATGATATTAGAGGTACCTGTGGATATTTAAAGCCACGTAGAATCTGAAGCATCCTTTTCCTCGTCCATATCCCTCCTTCTCCTGTGCCTCTTCCTGTCTCTGCAACTCTTAGTTCCGACTTCCTTTTTCCTGTCCAATCACATTCTCTTGTTGTATTAATATTTAAATTAAATGAACAGAGAAAATCCTGCTACAGATTTGTATGAGAAAGATCACTTACAACTAAAGTAATGGATTTTATAAGATTAACCTACCTTCAGGAAACACTGAATATTAACTACACACAATCATTTGTTATTTGAAAATTTCTGTAACCTTCTATGTCCTGAGAAATGGCTAACTACAAAGAAGTAACAAATTTTTTCCTAGACAAGACTCTCAAATTCTCAATTCTTTGCTTCAGAAATTGTTACTGGAATTATTTTACTCCCAATACTCCCAATACTGCATCTTGTTAGATATTTGGAGATTAGGTATATAGATCCATGTTTAATGCAAAATATAAATTACTGAGAGACATCTCTGAGAAACATTTATAGCAACAAGTCACAGGGCCATTAAACAACTACACCAAGTTGTTCAGGAAATTGCAATCTATACATAAAATTTTTAGAAAAATTAACTATCATTTAGCAGTCCATCCAAGAACCATGAAAGCAAATTTTAAAGCAGTAAGTCCGAAATTTGGGGAACTTAATTACAAACTGACAGCTTATCTAACTATTACTCCACTTCCCAACTTCAGATCCACCAAGGGAAAGAAAACTCTTTACTCCCTAGGAATCATGTATAATGTCTTACTTTTTTTATGTATTTTTTTCTTCTTTTATTGGATATTTTCTCTGTTTACATTTCAAATATTATCCCTTTTCCAGGTCTCCTCTCTGGAACCCCCATCCCATTTCACCTTCCTTTGCCTCTATGAACGTGCTCTCCTACCCATCTACCAACTCTCACCACCACTACCTGGCATTACCCTATGCTGGGGCATCATATGGAGAGCAACAGTGACAGATGCTCCAGAGCTCGCAGGGACTGGATCATCAACCAAAGAATTTACATGGACCCAGCCACATATGTCGCAGAGGATGGCCTTTTTAGACATCAGTGAGAGGAGTGGCCCTTGGGCCCGAGGGGGGTAATGTCTCACTTCTAATCAGTAGGCCTATAGGTTCTTAGGATAGCAATTTCAGCTACAGCTCACCTGTACACTCTAACCTTGGGAAGATACTTATTTCAACTAAGGATTGTGCATCTGAATATCTGCCAAATTTAGTCAACACATAGTTGACTCACTGGTAGAACAAATCCTGAAGCTCTTGCTCACCCTTATTCTTGAGTGACACTTATTTCTAGAATAAGAAAGTAAGTACTTTTAGACTTAGATTCTCCCAGTTTACTCAATCTGTATGTCAAAAACACAAGCTATTAATGTTTTTGCCTTTTTGTGAATACTCAAAAGGAAGACAGAACACTGATTCATTGTAAAATTTTTGAAGTATAAAATTCTGGGTCTTCTTTTTTTTTAACTTTTTTTTTATTCGCTTTATTTTTTATTTACATTTCAAATGATTTCCCTTTTCTAGCCCCCCACTCCCCGAAAGTCCCATAAGCCCCCTTCTCTCCCCCTGTCCTCCCACCCACCCCTTCCCACTTCCCTGTTCTGGTTTTGCCTAATACTGCTTCACTGAGTCTTTCCAGAACAAGGGGCCACTCCTCCTTTCTTCTTGTACCTCATTTGATGTGTGGATTATGTTTTGAGTATTCCAGTTTTCTAGGTTAGTATCCACATCCATTTCTTCATTATATTTTTAATGAAATTCGGTATAATAACTTTTATTTTACTTTCCTCATTTCATACCCTACTATAGGTATTCCATACTCTTCCTTCAAATTCATGGCCTCTTTTTCCATTAATTGTTGTTGCATGCAGATACATATTTACATAAACATACATGCTCCTAAATGTAATCTGCTAGTCTATATATTAAAATTATATATATACACATATATGTGTATATATATGTGTGTATATACACATAAGTCTTACATATGTGTATATACATATGAATATACATATTTGTATATATGTATTTATTCACATAAGCTTTTAGGCTTGATCATCTGGCCTGGAAAACAACAAATTATAGTTATTTCTTTTTATTTGAAGTGTAGTTATTTCTTTTTAATTGAGTCATTACCTCATGAAAGAGTATATATGCTCAAAATAATTCATAAGAACTTTGCGTGACTCAGGTATCTGTTCTTGTAATTCAAATAATCAGGAAGCATTTAAGGTAAAAAAGGTAAATTGTAGTTAAACTTGTTGTAAGTTGTCCAGATAATTCTTATAATAGTGGTATGTTGAGGAAAGGCCATACATATATCTCCTTTTTAGTAGTTATCAGAGTTACCAAAAGTTCCAATAATTCCTTATTTAACAAAATAAATTTAGATGCAAACTTTTATTTTCATATTATTTGTCTATTTTCAGTGACCTATGTGTAGTGAATAAATTTTTCTTTAGATCTTTCGAAGATAAGTCAAAAGGCACTTTTCTATATCCACATAAACTACATTTATTCTAAACCATAAATATAAATTTACATTGTTAATTAAGAATTTTTTGAGGTGGACAAGTGGTTCACTATTTAAGAGTACCTATTGATCTTGCAGAGCACTCAACTGCACATAATACATATGAGAGGGAGTTTACAACTGACTATAACAGTCATAGAGGAATCCAAAAGCCCTGGCCTCAGAGGTGTAAGCACTCACAAGCATATGCACAGTTATAGACACACACCCACAGAAACATAATTTTAAAAATTGATTTTCAGGAAATACTATTCTTTCAAAATTGTAAAAACTTTGAAATTTGTGATCCAAATATAAAAAAATGGAGGCAGATATGAACCAAAGGACTAGGGAAGGGACTAGGGAGACAGATAAGAAGCAGTTAAAAACTTGAGGGTGCTTGTGCCACTCTTTGCACCAACAGGGTGGTTAACATTAAGTAACAATAGTTATCGATACCTTAATACCCTATTCTGGCCCTTAACAGCCACCCATGTGTGTTGCATATCATACCTGCCAGCAAAACTCAAAACCATATAATAAAAGTAAATAAATATAGTAGATGTACTAAAGAAAAATAAGAAGAAAGTAGCAAAGAATATGGGCAGGTTTTGAAAGGGAATAATAATAAGATTTAGATTTTGTTAAGCAGTGTTTAATCCAATGGTAGAAATTAGTGTGGTTTTCATAAGTATCAATATCCTACTGTGTAGAAATGTTGTCAGACTACTAGTAAAATCCTCTGATAATTTTGTAAAGGACTGGTTAATATATTTTGGGTGATTTTATGTGATTTAGATAGACTGTTTCTTTTAAGGAGATATAAGTCTTCATTACAAATTTATCAGAATAGGAGGGTAGTAGATATCATGCCTTTTTTATCAGTATATTTTATGTCCAAGGAATGATGGAGAAAATGGATGCCACCATTCTACACATTTACACTGACTTACTCTAATTACCAATGGACCATTTTTAAGCAACCCCAGTTTCAAGCACTAAAAGGAGACCTATAATCTCAATAACAAAAGTCACAGCTCTCAATGACTTCATGCAACACACAGTTTAATTTGAGAAATTTGAAAAGAATATATGAGACAAGTGGACATTTATTACTTCTCAATATAAGCTATTTTGACAACTTTAATATTTATTGAGTTTTTATACTGGCATCCCCTCACTTTCTCATTTATGTAAATTTTGTTTTGTTTTGTTTGTTTTGTTTTTTGAGTCAGGGTTTCTCTGTGTAGCCCTGGCTGTCCTGGAACTCACTCGGTAGACCAGGCTGGTCTTGAACTCAGAAATCCATCTGCCTCTGTCACCCAAGTGCTGGAACTAAAGGCATGCACCACCACTGCCTGACTCATTTATGTAAATTTAAAATGAGTGCTCATTTCTACATATAGAATGACTTCCCTAATGTCTTAATGTATCCTCACAAGGAGAACACTTTAAGGGAAAAATTCACTGTTCACATAGGTGGAATGACTCAAACATTCACAAATTCATCAAGCACATCAGGCACATTTTCTTTTTTCAACTGCTATTTTTTTTTTTGAATGATTGCTCTGAAGCATGATTCTCAAGAACCTTGATATTCCCTTAGTTTGAAGCACTAACCTCCCAGCTAATAATCTTGACCTTCAGAGATTTGTTCTGTTTGGGCATGATGAACTTCCTGTGAAGAAAAGGCATTGCTCTTTTCTTTCTGTAGCCACATAATAAATTTTCAGCTACTGGTGTTCAAGGCTGTAATGTCACCAAGGGTGGCTTTCTTCACAGCTGAATGATTGTAATCAGCTGATAACTGACACTGTGCATTATTTGTTTTAGAATATTTTTCCTCTCAAGCAAAATGTATCAATTTATGTGAGGCTTTTAAATGAATAACATGTGCTAGTTATTGATAACAAAGAAATCCTTAAGTAGTGTGCCTGATAAATAGAGCCGTGATTATGAGAAGCGCAATCTCCTAATTTTTTACAGCCTACTGCGAAAATGATTATTAGATGTGGTGAAAATCTCTACCAAGCGCTCAGTCAGAGCAATGAAAATCTATATTCCAGCAGTGAATACATTCCATTTGATATTTGCCTCCCTTCTTTACCCTTCATTCCCCTTAATCAGAAGGAAAAATACTTTCGTAAGCCATCAACAGTTTTAGTGCAAGTTTCGAAGGAGAATTTATTAAGTTTTTGTGCTCTCAATGAAATATCAAGGAGAATAAAAACAGTGCTTACTTTTACTCATTGTAACATTCACATATTGCCTTATGCTTCTCTATCTATGTGGTTAAAAAAAAGAAAAATTCTCAATATGGAAGCATAGATAATTGGCAAATGGCAAAAGGGAGGTTCAATTAGTTCAGATTATTAACAGAGACATGCTACATCTGGTCGTGGCTGAATCTGTTTGTCCAGAAAGATCTATCAAATAAATGATTAAAATCAAGACCCAACAGATGTGCATCTCTCCACACAGGAACCTTTCTCTCTAATGCATCAAAATGCACTGAGTTTCATCTGAGATTTTTCTTCCCCTTAATTATACAACTCAAAGTTGAGATTTGGAAAATAACATGGAAGAAGACATCTGTACATGTTTATTTACGTTTTCCCCCTTGCATTTTGCCTTTGCTGCAGTAGAATGATGCAGAATGAGAAACAGTCTGTATTCCTTCCTTTTGCTTGCAGCCCTGAAGGAAAACCTGCTGGGATTGGCTGCAGATGGTTTCATTGCCAGAGAAGAATGTGCCTCCTCTTGGCTGCCTGCTCTGTATGCATGATCAAGCCCCAGTCAATGCTTCATGTGCCTCATTAACTGTGGGACAGGAAGAAGTATGATGTTCCCAAAATACATGCCCTTTTCTCCAGCTAAGGCCAATATTATGAAAATGAAACACTTAGAAATTGGAAGTATATATACTCTTAAAATATGTTTATAGACAAACTTGCTGTCTTTTTATTGAGCTAACAGTTAATAGCTGACAAAACATTATTAAAGAGGAACATTAGCACACACTGGCTTGTTTACTTCATAGTGGATTAAATGGAAGAGGAAACATAACATTTCTTAGACCTGAACAAAAAACAGGCAAGGCATGTTTTAAAGAGAGAGCTACAAACTGTTTGAGAGGAAACTCTGTCCTGTTATCGAACTGTATTAATTGGTTCAAGGTGACTGTGCAGCAGAATGGTGCCCAAGAAAATAAGGTGAACTAAGTGTGCCAATTTCAAGTTTAATATTTCTGAAATTAATTTTAGTATTAAGTTGAAAATAAAGTTTGCTATGCTCTTGTCATATATGGCCACTTAATCTTTATATATCACACAGATAATAGTTTTATCCACTAATTTCACAGGCAAAACAAAAAACAAAATGCTTAAATTTAAAATATAGTTTAAACCCATCCCATATGGTGGGGTTTTCAAGAGCAATGCTTTCTCCTTCCTCGTGATGAATATATACAGCTTTCTGTGACACTATTACAGTCTTCTGTGGATGCAGAGCAAAGCAAACAAAGAACAGGTTGGTCACAAAATACATAAACCAGGGAATGCTGTCACACATCTAACATAAAATATTAAATATGAATTCTTAGAATGACAAAGAATATGATTCAAGAGCTAAGTTGCTTTTATCACTGAGGATTAGACAATTTGTTTTTAACTGAAGTAAAAATTGCATTTCTGTTTAATTCATTAACATTTAGCTAAGGTAAATTAGCAGGAATATAATAGGATAAAACAAGAAAGAACACTAAATACATAGAACATTCTAAAGAACAATCACTATCCCAGAATAAATACGTTACTCATTTTGTGAATTTTGCCTCCTTTAGATACTTGAAAACTTTGTATTAATTTTATCTATAGACAAAGTATTTTGAATTTCCAGTAGATTCTAGAGATGTAATACTAGAGGCCCTTCTGTTATATTATGATTTGTTCTCCTACCACCCACATTTCTGCTCTGTCAACTGGTTCACACAATGTTGTTTCATAGTAGATTGGTGCTAATATTAATGGAAAATTCATTTCTCCCCATGCTGTGGGGAAAAAAGAGTTATACAGCACATGAAACATGTAATATAAAAGCAAAATTAACTCACTTTGCAAGAAGCTTTTTAAGAAATATTTTGAGAGAATTAGTTTGTATCACTTTTATCTAGGCATTTTACAGTGTACCAATTTATTTAAGAATATATGTGTGAGTGTGTGTGTGTGTGCGTTTGTATGTTTGCATTTAAAAATGTATATATATATTTTGCATTATATCGCTTTATTTAGGAATATATAAATATATCTGTACAAATAATATAAGTACACTTATGTATGCATGTATAATGTATTTATATACACACATATATATTCAGTGTAAAATTTTATTTAGGAATATGTGTACCTATATACAAAGAGGCACACATATATATATGTGTGTGTACATCTGAAAATGTGTATATTCCTAAATGTAACAACCTCAGTTTCTTTAAAGAAATTGTATTTATCTTTTCAGGCCTGTCTATTTGATATTAAATAACCAGTTTATGTGCTCTTCTCAGAAGATTATTTTTTCTTTTCTCAGATTTCCTAGGTGACTTGAAGCTTTGAGGGTAGGGTTGACACCTCATGTTCTTTGCCTGTGCACTTTGAACTGTTTATTTTGTCATCCTTGCTTAGTGCATGCGTAGGCAGTCATGTTCGTGAGACATTATGCACATAGCTTCTGATACTATGAGAATATCATAATATGATATTCCTAATATCTCACCTCCTATTCTGATAGCTCTTACTGTATTTATGCCAGGTCTTCCGAAGTGTTCCATGAAATATAGGTATAATTTTTTAATATGTATTCTTTGAAAATAAACTCCAACACTCATTTTCATTTTGTGTATGTGTGTGTGTGTGTGGCGGGGGGAGGTTCTATAATGGCCTCTCTTTTTTGCAAAGCAAAGTTTACCTGACAGAGGGTGATACTAGTCTGGTCATGTATTTTAGATTTATTCTGCCTTAACAAAATGCTGGTGGTTATTTCATTTTAATAATCATTTTGTTAGCCTGATATTTGAGCTGGTACCTGAACAACAACAACACTTGTAACCACTGAGCACTTGTAACCTTCCACACTTTATTTTTAAACATACCAAATACAATCAGGACATTAAGATTATTTTTATGTCATTCATATTCATACACATTGTCCTTAATATTTTCTTAATATACATACAGAAAAACAGGATATGCTCTCTCACAGCCTCTGTTTTTGGTGTGGATTCCAGTCTGACTTTATTGTGTACATGCTCTCTGCTTCATAAGTTTCTTCACCACTATGGCTTTCTTTAGTTTTCTTTTTTAATTTTGTTCATTTTTATAGAGATGATAACTTTTTAACTCCTGTCTGTTTGCTAAACATTTCTTTCTTTACATTGGATGTTTCATATGAGTTCCTAATCATGTACCACAGATGGAATTCATTTATTTACACAGTTAAGTTACACTCTTAAAATTAACATTGTTAGCCTTTATTAAGTCATTCAAAACAGCATTAACTATGGATTGTCTGATTATGTATTCAGTGTGGATATCCTCTCTACCAAAACCAGAAATGTGTGAAAGTGGGTCAACTTCCCTATGCTCAGCACCTAATACACAAAGCAAAATAACCAATCAACAATGAATGAGGAAGAAGCCAAGGAATGGTGGGGCAAAGGTGAATTTTATGCCATAGTGTCAAAATACAGCGTAGGTACTTAATACACGGCTTGTTTCTCCTGTATATAGACTGCACAAAGTAAAGGATCATTAGCAATTCCTCATGCATATATGCATTTTCTCACATTCGTCACCACCCTCTTTATCCCCCCACCCTTGTCTTTCCATCTGACTTGAAGCTTCCCTGCTTGTACATGCTAATTTCTTATGTCTGAAGAACAAATAATAATAGAATCTTGGAGGGTTTGTTATATTTTATTTTATTTCACAGAGCGAACATTTAAATCTTCATATATTTTTTCCTGAAATGATGTTATTTTATCCATTTTATATGTTAATTGAATAAGTTTTATATCACACGCTTTTCTATACAGAATATGGTGCTTAATAAAATAAAAAGAAAGCTTTCCTTGTTTATAACCTATTTCCTTGTTGAATAACCTAAGTGAGAAATTGCTTGTGAAAACATTAAAATTCTGATTACATTTTTAAAACCAAATATTTCTTCAAATATTATTTTATAATTAGTAAAGTGAACAAACCTTTATCTATTTTCCTTAACAAAAATGCACTTTTAAAATTGCAGCATTGATTCAACTGTTCACCATGGCTTCTGTTTCTTAGATTATAACTACATGAGTATAATCACTTAACTATAGATTATCATTATATTTAAAGAAATCTTGGGAATAGATGTAAGGTAAGCATTTCAAAATCTTATTTTAAAGAACTTACATAATTTTTACCTAGTCTCATTTGAGTTTTAGTTGTTATGTTTGTACAAATATAAGGAGGATGAGCCAAATGAAACTTTGTATGTGTTGTACTGATATTGTAAGTGAACTTCCTACTTTCTATTTCTTCCGTCTTTAGGCAAATATTGATATAAGAGACGTTCTGCTACAAATTTGAATCTCTTAAACTCCCAGATGAAATTATTGCTCTTTTGTTTTTGTAGGCCAGTGATTCAACAATGATTACTGTGCCCTCAAATTTATACAGAAGATAATTTTAATTCTAAAACTTGAACATGCCAATGATGCTTCAGAGAATTGTATAGCAGATATCAAAACAAATATTTGATGTATTAAAAGATATGATTTAAAAAAATCAGTTTTCCCGTGTTAAAAGCATCAAGAGTTTTAGTATTTTCATTTTAAAGTATGACTATGTTGTAAGTTTGGACATGCATTTACCTCCTAAATATAAATTAAGATTAATATTATGGACAATAGACAACTACTGTGAGTGGATACCCACTTCACAGTTTGAATCATTCTATTTGCATATCTTTCTGTATAAAATACTTGTACTTTACTGTGTACAAATTTATAGACTAAGCTCACAATTGTACTTTCCTCAGCAGAAACCATGGCTTTATGAGGTTATATAGCAATAAACTCATTTAGGTTCATTACTCTGTTTTGAAACTGTAAGAAGTTGCTTGAAATAGATAACAATATTTACTAAATATCTAGATAGCTATAAGAAGCTAAACCTACAAAATAATATTGAAGTTATTGCATTTATTATTGTTAAAATTTGAAAATCTCTTCTTTATATGATAATTACCAAATAATACAACATAGACATGCAATGAAATGAAACCATTTAATAAGAAATAAACTACCCAATGCTTTTTCACATTTAATATTGACACGTTCATGTTTTCAAAAACAAGGTAAATTAACTAAAATCATAAATATTTATTGTATTAAATAATAACTATTTCCATTTTATAGTAAACTACAATTTATGCTATATTTATAGTATTTCTGTTATTATTTCATATATAGTTCCTAGCCCAGAGGATGTTTTATAATTGATATTATAGTCAAATACGATTATCTATATATCTTTTAATATATGTCAGCAAAAGCATGTTTAATGCCAAAAACTTTAGATAAAAAAATCCACATTTACTAAACACCTATATTTAAAAACTGCCAGCCCCCACACTTGCAACTTTGCTTTAAATTTAAATAATATTATTTTCTTATTCCTTCTATGCTCATCCTAGATACATATTAGTAGATAGGTATATTTTAAGAAGTACAAAAACTCTTCTTAATACTCCTAAACCAAATCACTGGCAGATGTAAATATCAGGTTAACAATTTACATATTTTTTTGTAATTCTGGACAGAACACTTAAGATTTCAAGTTTATTAGTGCTATTCTTTTCTGAATATTGCTTTGATAATAGAACATTGCCATTAATTAACAATATATAACGATTTGTTATGACTTAGAAAAATAGCCATCTAACATTGAGAGGGAATGATAATGATGCTCTGAAAAATTATATTTAATTGATACATATATGTATATGTTAATTTCAGTCTCAGTCTTCTATATTAGTAACTTTGTACATTAATTTTACTAATTGGTAAATTTTGCTTCTTTTACAATATTTTTTAATTTTTTAAATTTTTTATTAGAAATTTGTTTTATTTACATTTTGAATGTCAACCACTTTCCATGTTACCCCACTAAAAGCCCTCTATCCATGACCCTCCCCCTTTCCCCCCACCAAAAAAAAATTCCTGACATGCATTCCCCTATTCTGGGGAATTGAGCCTTCACAATACCAATGGCCTCTCCTCTCATTGATGTCAGAAATGATCATCTTCTGCTACATATATAACTTGAGCCTTGAGACCCTCCATGTGTACTCTTTGGTTGGTGGTTTAGTCCCTGGGCCCTCTGGGAGTACCGGTTGGTCCATGTTATTGTTCGTCCTGTGGAGCTGCAAACCACTTCAGCTCCTTGGGTCCTCTCTTTAGCTGCTCCATTGAGGCACTTAGTCTCATTCTATTGGTTGGCTGTGAGCCACAGTTGTTTTGATCCACTTTCCAATTAGGAGAAAGCTCTCTACACTTTGGTTTCTTTCATCTTGAGCTTCATGTGGTCTGTAAGTTGTATCTTGGGTATTCCAAGCTTTGGGGCTAATATCCACTTATCAGCGATTGCATGACCTTGTGTGTTCTTTTGTGATTGGGTTACCTCACTCAGGATGGTGTTTTCTAGCCCCACCCATTTGCCTAAGAATTTCATGAATTCATTGTTTTTAATAGCTGAGTAGTACTCCATTGTTTAATTGTACCACATTTTCTGTATCCATTCTTCTGTTGAGGGACATATGGGTTCTTTCCAACTTCTGGCTATTATAAATAAAGCTGCTATGATAATGGAGCTTGTGTCCTTATTACATGTTGGAGCATCTTCTGGGTATATACCCAGGAGAGGTATAGCTGAATCCTAAAGCCGTGCTATGTGCAGTTTTCTGAGGAACCACCAAACTGATTTCCAGAGAGGTTTTTCCAGAGAGTGGCTTGCAATCCCACCAGCAATGGAGGAGTGTTCCTCTTTCTCCACATCTTCTCCAGAATTTGCTGTCCCCTGAGCTTTTGATCTTGGCCATTCTGATTGGTGTGAGCTGGAATCTCAGGGTTGTTTTAAATTGCACTTTACTGATGATTAAGGACTTTGAACATTTCTTTAGGTGTTTCTCAGCCATCCAGTATTCCTCAGTTGAGAATTCTTTGTTTAGTTCTGTACCCCATTTTTAAAAAGTATTATTTGGCTCTCTGTGTGGAGTCTAACTTCTTGAGTTCTTTGTATATATTGAATATTAACACTTTATCAGATAGGATTGGTAAAGTTCTTTTCCCAATCTGTTGGCTTCTGTTTTGTCCTATTGACATTGTCCTTTGCCTTATAGAAGCTTTGCAATTTTATGAAGTCCCATTTGTCAATTCTTGATCTTAGAGCATAGGTATTGGTGTTCTATTTAGGAAATCTTCCCTTGTGCCCATGTGCTCCAGGTTCGTCCTTAATTTCTCTTCTATTCGATTCAGTGTATCTCTTTTTATATGGAGGTACTTGATCTACTTGGTCTTGAGCTTTGTACAGGAAGATAAGAATGGATCAATTTGCATCCTTCTACATGCTGACTGCCAGTTGACCCAGCGCCATTTGTTGAAAATGCTGTCTTTTTTCCACTGAATGTTTTTAGATCCTTTGTCAAAGATCAAGTGACCATAGGTTTGAGGGTTCCTTTTTGGGTCTTCAATTCTATTCCATTGATATACCTGCCTGTCCCTGTATTAAAATCATGCAGTTTTTCTCACTATTGCTCTGTAGTATAGCTTGAGGTCAGGGATGGTGATTCAGCCAGAAGTTCTTTTGTTGTTGAGAACAGTTTCCGCTATTCTGGGTTTTTTGTTATTCCAGATATATTTGAAAATTGCTCTTTCTACCTCTATGA
Source organism: Apodemus sylvaticus (assembly GCF_947179515.1). Lineage (NCBI taxonomy): Eukaryota > Metazoa > Chordata > Mammalia > Rodentia > Muridae > Apodemus > Apodemus sylvaticus. The sequence continues at coordinate 37,492,697 of NC_067479.1, read as the reverse complement.
AGAATTGAGTTGGCATTTTAATGGGGATTGCATTAAACCTGGAGATTCCTTTAGGCAAGATGGCCATTTTTACTATATTAGTCCTGCAAATCCATGAGCATGGGAGATCATTCCATATTCTGAGCTCTTCCTCAATTTCTTTCTTCAGAGACTTGAAGTTCTTGTCATATAGGTTTCTCCCTTGCTTGATTAGAGTCACACCAAGGTATTTTATATTATTTTTGGCTATTGTTAAGGGTGCCATTTCCCCAATTTCTGTCTCAGCATCTTTATCCTTTGAATATAGAAAGGCTACTAATTTGCTTGAGCTGATTTTATATCCAACCACTTTGTGGAAATTGTTTATCAGATTTAGAAGTTATCTGGTAGAAGTCTTGGGGGTCACTTAAGTATATAATCATATCATCTGCAAATAGTGATACTTTGACTTCTTCTTTTCCATTTTGAATCCCTTTGACCTCTTTTTGTTGTCTAATTGCTCTGGCTAGGATTTTTGAGAACTATATTGAACAGGAAGGAAGAGAGTGGGCAGCCTTGTCTAGTCCACGATTTCAGTGGGACTGCTTCAAGTTTCTCTCCATTTAGTTTGATATTATCTACTAGTTTGCTGTGTATTGCTTTTACTATGTTTCTTCTTCCCTTTAATATGCATTTGCTTTACCAAGTACTTATGCTTTTGGTAAAATTAGCTTTATTTATTTTTATAAAACTTATGCTGTATACTCATTGCAGATTTCTCTGTTATAAGTACTAGATTAATATTTTTAAAACATTCACAGTGAATAGAACACAAGCCTTCATGTTTCTATATCCCAGTAAAATTTATGATATTGTTTGCATTAAAAAGATATTCAGAATCTTTGTTTTTAATATTCATTAGTAAATATTTCCTCTATTTTAATTTTATCGCATACAAAGAATATATATTCAGAATATTTGTTACATCGTGGTTACTTTCTCAAATTTATAACATTTAATAAATATTCAAATTTGCTAGTATTCATCATAGGTGAGAGTGTACCAACCCACTGTTTCTATAGGATAAACAAATGTTTTTGAATGGCCAGTTTTTCACCTGTTCTATGATAACGTCTCACTTTCATGTTAATAGTAGAAGAAATTGTAAGTGGGTATAGAAGAGCTTCCTCTATTACCCAAATACGCTCATTAGACATTGATTATCTATTATCAATTTTCCAAACTTAGACATTGGTTTTATATACTAAGTTAAAGGTTATTTACACTTTTCAGAAACTAAGAGTGCAGTCTGTGCTATTGATGGGAAGAGGAAGAAAGATCTTAAGGGAATAGGAAAATTACAATATGGGTGATTTAAGGAGGAAAATCAAAACTATGGGCTAGAAGGCCTAAAGGGGGAAAATTATGGGTGGGTAGGGCAAGGAAATGATTGGGAAATTACTTCACTAATGATTCATTGCTGTGACAAATCACCATGACCAAGGCTACTCTCATAAAAGAAAACATTTAATTGGGTTACAGTTTAGTTTCAGTCCATTGTCATCATGGTAGAAAGCATAGCATCATGGAAGCAGACATGGTAAGGGAAGTTCAAAGAGTTCTATATCTTGATCTGGAGGCAAACAGGGGAGAAGGTCTTTGGCAGTCAGCCAGAAAGAGGATCTATATTGCAAGATCCCTAGGAGAGAAGGCTTTCTACTGTCATGGGTAGAGCTTAAACATAGGACCTCAAAGCCCACTTCTCAATGATTCATTTTGTCCCTCAAGGTCATAACTATTCAAACAAGGCAACACTTATGAACAGGGCTACTTCCCATTGGTCAAGCATATTTAAGAAAACGAAACAACATTCAATTTCTTGTCCCTCACAGGCATCTTAAAGTATCTGAGTCTATGGGAGCCTACCTAGTCATCGCACAATGTGAAATATATTCCCTTAAAACATCAAATGATATGGACCAAAGCAAAACTAGAAAAAAAAAATCTAGGTGAGCTCCAAACCCTGGATCTGATATCAAAATGCTCTTCAAATCTCTACCCTTTTCAGCTTTGTTGAGAACAACATTTTTTTTTCTCTTTGGCTAATTCATCTCTCTGTCAGCAGCTTCCCTCAGCAGGTAAGCCAGGGCTCTGGGATCTCAAATATCTTGGGGTTCCAAGGCAACTTCAAAGTTAAAAGTCTTGTTCCAAGCCTCATCTTCTTGGCATAACCCTTCAGTTCTAGGCTGTCAACTATGACTGAAGCTGCACCTCCACCAATGGCTTTCTGGGCCTCTCACCTTTTCAAGCCTCCATGATTTCTTCAAAGCCAGTACCAACTTTGTAATTCTTATATACTACCAAGACCATCTGCAGCAACAGATACATTAGACATAATTTCTCTGGAATATAGCTTCTTTGTTCTCTCAGAGAACAGTTCCTCACTGGTGCTGGTCTCTTCTTTATCACTTCTAATTTCTTAGCTCCAGCTAGTCTGTATCATTTGTTCCAGTAGTCCCTTCTAATCTGGACTCTAAAGCAAGGCAACAGGGCTGATACTGCTGAGTTCTGCTACTTCCTGGGGATGAAACATGGCACATCTTGTTCTATTGCATTATTACCAGCTTTCTGTTTTCTACCTACTTCAGTGACTATGCTTGTCTATCCTAGAACTTGCTCTGTAGATTGACCTTGAACTCAGAGATCTTCATGGCTCTGTCACCTTCAAGTTGGGATTAGATATATGTATTACATAAGTTTTTCTCTATTTGGAATTTGCTCTGTGACAATTCAGGCTGGCCTTGAATTCATAGATCTTTCTGCCTCTATTTACTAGAATTAAAGGCTTATACTACTACCTGAACCTAAGCTTTTCATAGACTCTATTCACCAAAATTCAGATCTAACTTCTATGTGCTCCATTTCTGGATTAAAGTTCATTTCAAATTAAAAATACAAATGAAAACAATAGCTAAGTAATAATTCCCTAACATGATATAACTATTTCTTGTTCAGTTGCATTCAATATAAACAATAACTTAGCTGCCACAATTTCACTATTCCCTTAATCTGTTTATCTCCTTGAACATGGGATTTAGCACCATTCTACTTCTTGGTGGAACTTTATTCTTTGAAACATACATTTTGTATGTTCCCTTTCGAAGCTTGTTATACTTGATCAAAAATGCTCTTCATGAGAATACCTAGAGAACAAAGTCTCTGCTGGGCTTTTTTAGGGCTTCCTTTCTCAGTGAAATTCATCAAAATCTCTTCGTTTTAGCCTCAGGTAGACTTTTTAGATAAGGGTAAAGAGCAGGACCATTATTCACAAAAATAAGCCCCAAGAACAGTCTCTAGGACACATACTGGAATTTTTCTCCAGAAAAACCTCTTGAACCAGGTCTGCAAAGTGGAAATCATGCTCAGACTAATGTCTTCCCTATTTCCACTAGGGTAGCCAATCAAGTCCCACTTAAAGCATTCCATGGCTTTTCCAAATCCAGGCATTAGCTTGGTCAGGTCTCTCACAGCAATACCCTACTCTTGGTAGCAACTTCTGTCTTAGAGAGTGTTTCATTGCTGTGAAGAAATATCACGAACAAGGCAACTCTTACAAGAGACAACATTTAAGTAGGGGTGGCTTATAGATTCAAAGATTTGCTCCGTTATCATCAAGGTGCAAGCATTACAGCATCTAGGCAGGCACTGGAGTACCTGAGAGTTCTACAACCTATTCCAAACACAAACAAAAGAAGACTGACTCCTCAGGCAAGTGGGAGGAGGGTCACAAAGCCCACACCCACAGAGACATACTTCTGTCAAGGCCACACTGACTCTAACAAGGTCACTCCTCCCATTAGTGCCACTTCCTGCCCCAAGTAGTACATTCAAACCACCATATATGATTACATATACATTGTTCATCCCTGTCTTATATATTCCCACATCTCTAATAACCATCTTCCCATGAAATAAAATTGGTAAGTTGTATGTGAGGGTATTTTTTTGTTTTTTGTTTTGTTTTGTTTTTTGACTCTTTTTCTGGACCATATCATGCTATGTAGGCATTTAACCTACATCTTTAATCACCCTTTGAATTGGATAGTTTTATATCAATTCCACCTAAGCTAAAGTTATTTTAGAGAAAAGAACCTAAATAAAAAATAACTTTGTAAGATCAGGCTGTAGGTGGTTCTCTATGGAATTTTCTTAATTAGTGGTTTATGGGGGCGAGCCCAGCCCTTGTGGTTGGTGCTATCCCTGGGCTAGTGATCCTGGGCTGTATGAGAAAGCAAGCTGAGCATGCAAGGAGGAATGAGCCACCAAGCAGGAGCCCCCGGTAACCTCTGGATTATATCCTGCCTCCAGGCTCCTTCCCTGCTTGACTTCTTGCCCACAGTGCCTTTGAAGATGAACTGTGATATGGAACTATGAACAAAATAAACCCTCTTTTCCATAACTTGCTTCGCAGTCATGATTTTTCATTCCAACAACAGAAACCCTAACTACTTTTAAGTTCAAGCTGTACTTTTATTGCTTACAAGTCTTTAAAATCATCTTTATATTTACTTTTGATGTAAGTATAGAACTTCAGTATTATCTTTCATCCCTTTTGAAATAATATCTAAGGGTAATGATGCTTGCTTAATTTACTGTTGTATTTCTCAATAAATTTTTAATTTATTTTCCCTTTTATAAAGCACAATAAACTAGCAAATATTTGTTGGAAGATTCCCAAGCAGTTGCCATATTTGCTTTTATTTAACTTATAGGTTAATAATTTATCAATATATATTTTAAATTTTATACACGTATATAATACATTTTCACCAAATAACCTCCCTTTCTTCTACTTTATTTTTATCCCATCTTCCCCGTTACTTCTCCTTCAAAATTTTATCTGTATTTTTTATTAATATTCTCTTCTCAGTGGTAATGCTCTTAGAGTTAGCATTATAAATAAGACTGTTTATTCCTGGTTGTGGCTACATTTAGATTAATTACAACCCAGAAATAATCTTGATCCATTTTTTGAGGCTGTATGACACATGGTTTTGACCTGGATCTTAATATGTGGACCTTGATGCATATGAGACAGAGGCAAGCAGATCTCTGAGTTCAAGTTCATCCTGAGACTAAGTAAATTCCAGATCCAGACATGGTGGCACACACCTGTAATGTCCTTGATTGCCTCCTAGAACTTGAAGAGCCCTATTACTGAAACTATTACTCACTTTGGACAGAGCTGTGAAGCCCCTGAAACACATAAAAAAGGTAGATACAGCAAAACACCCACAATGATTCAATTATGACATTTTTATCTTGGGAATAAATGATAACATTTACATCCAATTTAAAACCTATGGAATAGGCAGAAATTCTTATCTAGTACTGAAAACTAACCAAATTTCTCTCGCTAAAGAAATCATAGACCTTAGAGAGATATCTACTACTATCATCTTCTTAAGGTAATGTTATTTCAGATGATATTTAAATATGGATCCTATTACTAACTGAGACTTAGAGCCCCTTCCTCTCTTCATGCAACCTTCTGTTTGCAGACAGAGACAGAAATAAGCTACTGGATAAAATGCAGAGAGTAATCAATCATAGGTCCACTAGCCAAAAGCCCGTATACATAAGTCTGAGGACACTGCTGAAGAGACAGCACACAGGTTTGTTTAAGAGGCAGAGGATCGGAACATCTTCAAGGGGGTCTTCTGTATATGGCAGGAACTCTGCACAAATTAAATCTCACAAATATGGTTCTCTAAACAAGATCACCAGTCAACATGCCAAAACCGATAAGGGAAGTTTTACAAGCCTGAATCCTCAGTGAAGAGCTACAGGCAATCAATGGTTGCTGAGTGAGAGAGAATAAATCTCTGGTGTGGGTGAAGTTATTCAATTGCAAGTGGTCAGCACTAAATCCTTGTACATAAGAACAGCCATAAATAATTCTCTCTCTCTCTCTCTCTCTCTCTCTCTCTCTCTCTCTCTCTCTCTCTCTCTTTCTCTCTCTCCATCAAGCTGATCATTAACACACACACACACACACACACACACAAATAGATCTGTGTATTTTGTATTATAAATGATTATAAAAGAAGGGAAAAGAGAAGAAGTGAGGGTACATAGGAAATATATTCTGCTTGAATTATGTACTCAAATTCTGGATTTCAACTTTCATGGACCTATGCAGATTTGTCTGGGAGACCTGTGATTTGAGGACCTAAAGAATGGGGTAGATTATACTTTAATGCTACAGACAACTTTACTTGAATTTCAGTACACTTTTATACACAAACATAACAAGAAAGCAATGAATCAAGGAAAGTTGTTTGAGTTTAGAGAAACATAACCAGAAAAACATGTAAATAAATGCAAGAAAGCACATAATAAATATTAATAGATAAGCCCTTTCCCATAACTTTCTCATGATGGAATAATTTGAAAACAATTGTCTGTCATGTAGTATAGATTATATTTGGGGATGCCCAACCAAGGGAGAAGTGTATATTGAGACTCAAGGTGCACAGATCAAGAAGTTTTATGATAGTGATGCTAAAACATCAAACTAGGATAAGCAAGAATTATAAAATGAATGCAAATATTATTTCATATTTCTTCAGACAATGATATCTGGTGTTTATTATTTTTATTTTGCAAGCTTTTGACAGTACACTGAAATTATGACAAAAAGATATAAATTTGTACTGAAATGTGGTAAGGGTCCCTTTAATCTGGAGATCTTGCAAAAGCCAATGTGAGCAGGCTCTTCATAGTTCTCTACCTTGTGGCTTTCAACTGGCTTGACAATAAGATTACAAAACACATCTAGAGTACCATTTCTTCCTTTTGAACTTGCTGATTCTTTTTCTTTTATTCTTCTCTTTTTCCTTTCTGTAGAACATTTATAAAGGTTTAGCTGCTAACCAGCTAAGTTATCAATAATTTAAGTCAAAAGAATTGCTGCTATCTTTGAATCAAATGCTTCTTCCCAATTGTCACTTTAACCCACAAAAATTCGATTTATCATTTATATTTTAGGTCAATGCAACAATATCCTGCACATTCTCCCCGATTACAACACTCTACTTGCTTTTTCTTCTACTATCTTTGTCACTATTGACAATGGTCACATGGCAACTAGCATTTGATGCTTTGTTTGCTGACTTTCTAAACATTATTTTATCTTCCATCATTAAATGAAGACCTTAAAATTGACAAAGGTTCACCTTTGCTTCTTTTATATCAATTCTATCAGCATTAAACATTTCAACATGATTGTTTAATGAATTATACCCATCAAATTTCTATCGCATATTCTTAAAACAACCCAGAAATGGATTGTAAGGCAGTGAGAAATTGAAAGATACACAAAGGGAGATCTTCTGCTTCAGCAGACAAGCATCTTGAGTTCAAAGTTACACTGAGAAAAGATGCCTGAGTGAAGGAATAGCCATTGTCTGATGGACAAAGCAAGATACAAATACTATTTTTTCTACAGTATAATTGATAGTATCATAAAGCTTATATATGTGGTACCATTAATAAACTTTAATATTGATGTTGTTTACCATTTTTACTTTTTCAGAGAGGTATAGTTTACAATTTTGATGATATTTTTAGGCCATGATGTTTTGTAAGATTAAGAATCCATTGTAGTTGCAAAATCATGAATCATATAAATTAATATTACTAAATTCTAAATTTACAAATAATAGTAACATTATGAAATACACCCTTTTAGCAATGCTAACTTAAATGACAAGGATATAAGAGTTGTTTTATATTTTTAGTATAAACCATATACTCTATTAAATATGCTGTTTTAGACTCATTAAAAGAGATTATCACTTACTGAAAGCATCCTGACATTTTTTTAATTTTTAAAATATTTTTGTTAGATATTTTCTTTACTTACATTTCAAATGTTATTCCCTTTCCTCTTTCCCCTCCCAAAACCCCCTATCCTATCCCACCCTCCCTCTGTTCACCAACCCACCCATTCCTGTTTCCCTGTCCTGGCATTCCTCTCTACTGGGGGCAATAAGCCTTTACAGGGCAAAGGGCCTCTCCTCCCTTTGATGTTCAACAAGGTCCTTCTCTACTACATATGCAGTTGGAGCCATGGGTACCTCTATATGTACTCTGTGGTTGGTGGTTTAGTCCCTGGGGACTCTGGAAGTACTGGTTAGTTCATATTGTTGTTCTTCCTATGGGATTGCAAGCTCCTTAGGCTCCCTTTGTCCTTTGTTTAGCTCCTACATTGGGGACATTGTGCTCAATCCAATAGTTGGCTGAGAGCATCCACCTCTGCATTTGTCAGGAAATTGCAGATTCTCTCAGGAGACAGTAATATCAGGCTTCTGTCAGCAAGCACTTGTTGGTATCTACAATAGTGTCTCAGTTTGGTAACTGTATATGGGATGGATCCCCAGGTGGGACAGTCTCTAAATGGCCTTCATTCAGTCTCTGCTCCACACTTTGTCTGTGTATCTTGCTCCCCCATGGGGTATTTTGATCTCCTTTCTATGAAGGACTGAGGTATTCACACTTTGTTCTCACTTCTTCTGGAGTTTCAAGTGGTCTGTGAATTGTATCTTGAGTATTCTTACCTACTGGGCTAATATCCACTTATCATTGAGTGCATACTATTTGTGTCCTTTTGTGATTGGTTGACCTTGCTCAGGATGATATTTTATAGTTCCATCTATTGCCTAATAATTCCATGTATTCACTGTTTTTAGTAGCTGAGTAGTATTTCATTGTGTAAATGAACCTCATTTTCTGTATCCATTCCTCTGTTGAGGGACATCTGCGTTCTTTCTAGTTTCTAGCTATTATAAATAAGGTTACTATTATAAACAAGGTTACTGACATTAGTTTATAAACAGGACATTAAATACATAGAAGGAGATATTGCTGTGACTTTTCAAGACCAGCACATAGTTCATCATTGTGTGTGATCGTAGTATATGAAAAAAAGTGGATAACTGAGAGAAATTTTGATGTCATTTTTGGGGGCATTTCTTTTTATTAGTAGATTTTTTTGACTCCCTGAAAACGTACAGACAATTCTAAGCAGAGAAGCAAGTAAGCTAACTGGACATCCTCACTTACCCCCACTTTGTTACAAATTCAATGTCCCTCTAGCCCCAGCTCCTTTACTCTACTGCCCAATCTCCAATGGATAAAGCAGATCTTCTCTCTATATACCATGCTCCCCACTGACTGCTTTATCCAAGTCATCAACTCAGGAGTCATTTTCTAGAATCCTCTCTAGGACTCTCCAGCCAGGGAAACATGAGGCCACCTGCAATTATTTATCTCTCCCAAGCCCTGAAATACTTTTCCTGGAAACTCATTAGTCACTCTGGACAAGATCTTCTCCTCTCTATTTCTCCATTCCTCCAGGTCAAATCCCATAGTCTTATCTAAATTTCTGTAGCAGATTTGTCGAAATGCTTCTTCTCTTTACCCCTATCCCTAGTGGACTAAGCAGATACTAGTGGAACACCCTGCTGGTCCAAGCCCATGCCTAAGTTTCAACTTCCAATACCTGGAAATGGAGTGGCCACTTTGGAGAGGAAAGAGAGAAGAAGATGTGTATTGTCCTCTGGAGAAGGAGACAGAGATAAAGGGGATGTCACATAAGAGGTTTGGAAGATCAGAAGGAATGCTGAATATCTGAAGTTAGCTTCCTGTTTCCCTGGCACAAAAATACCTGGAGCGCACAGTGGCCATACTTGTTAGAATCCCAGAATAATTTCCTAAGAAGCAACATTCTACCCTGTTCAAAAAATCAGATGGAGAAACAGAAACTAATGATCAAGATACCCACAAAGCAATGGCAAAATCTGATATCAGAACCTAGAATTATAATATTTGCAAATCCAGATCATTTGATGCCAATTTAAAAAGACCATGACAGCCAGACCATAAGTCTCCAACTAGAGCAGCAACCCTGCCACAAAAGGCACTTGGTATTCCACACAGCACAAGGAAAATACTTTATCATTTGTGAGTCTGATACAGATCTTTAAATAGGATGAATGAAAATACACACTAACAGTAAGAAGAAACAAGTATTCTAGACCAGAAATAGGAAATAGAATCAATAAGGAAAACTCAAAATGACAATAATAAAATTCTTGGCAAAACACATTTAGTAAATCTAGTCACTGTAATAAAAGCATATCTAGTAATAATAGGAAGAGAGGAGTTAGCTTATAACCAGGTTAAATGCACTAAATAAAAAAAATGGGCCAAGAAAGAAATTAATGATTTTCTGGAAATGAATCAAAATGAATACCCCAACATACCCCAAATTTCAGACACAATAAAGGCAGTTTTGTAAAGCAAGCTAATAGCACTAAGTCTATATTAAAAATAAAACAAAATAAAATAAATCAGATAAACAAAACTCACTCTAGTAACTTAATAACACACTTGAAAAGGAGTATACTACTAGAAACAATTAAACTGACTGCTGAAATAAAAAATAGAAACAACAAAAACACAATAAAAAATTTCAGTGAAGCAAAGGCTTGACTCTTTGAAAAAGTCAATGATATTGACAAAACCTTTATCCAAATCAACTATAAAACAGAGAGGGAATATTCAAATTAACAAAATTAGAAACAAACAGTTAAACATAACAATGGTCATGGAAGAAACCTAAAGGACCACAAGAACATATTTTAAAAATCTGTACTCCCAAACAGGAAAATCTAAAGAGAGGAATAATTTTCTTGGTGTATAAGTACAACCACTTACAAAAGTTAAATCATGATTAGATAGACTATTTAAGCAGAATACAACCTGTAGTGGAATAAAAACAGTTACTAAAGGTCTTCAAAATATAAAAAGCCCAATCCAGATAAATGTACTGCAGATTTTTACCAGATTTTTCAAGGAAGAATTAATCCCAATATTCCACAATTATTATATATAGTAGAAAAAAGGAGCATTGTACAACTCCTTTCAGAAAGCCACAGATATCCCACTAAGCAAACAATATAAAGGCTAAAAAATAAAAATAATTGCAGATCCATTTCCTTTATGAATGCAAATATAGACATTATCAGTAAAATACTTATAAATGAATAAAAAAAAGTGTCAAAAAGGTCAAAAAATTTACTCAAATATGTTTCATCCCAGAAATGCAAGGATGGATAAAAAAATCATGAATCTATAAATGTAAGCTACCATATAGAGAAACTTAATGAAAATTAAAACACGATCATCTCGTTATTTGCAGAAAAGACCCTTGACAACATCCAATACACTGTGGTGAATGAATATTCCAGAGAAATTAGAAATACAAGGAACATATTTCAAAATGGTAAAAGCAGTTTATAGAAATCCCTTAGCCAATATCACCTTAAACAATCAAATATTTAAAGCAATTCTGCAGAAATTTGAAAGAAGTCAAGATTGTTCACTCTTTCCATACATATTCAATATAGTATTTTAACTCCTAGCTAGAGCAATAAGACAATCTAAGGAGATCAAGAGGAAACATTGTAAAAAGAAGTCAAAGTATTGTTGCTTATACCTCAGAGTACTCTTCATATACAAACTGTCCTCATGCCCTGGATGATGTTGGCTTTTTAAAGAGATGTCAGTCTCATTCTTAGGTGCCATTTTCTAGGTTCATGCTACCAACTTGAGCTGAAATACCCCAGACACTTGACTTTGATAAAGAAACCAGATATATACATTGAAAAAAAAGACAGCATTTTTAACTAATGAAGCTTGTCAAACTGAATGCATTCATGTGAAGAAATTCAAATAGATACAAACCATAATCAAAACATAACTCCAAATGGCTCAGACAATTTAACCATAATCCAAATAAGTTGAATGTCATAGAACAAAATGTGGGGAATAGGCTTGAACTCATTGGAACTAGTGAAAACATTTTCAACTCAACACTGTTAATACAAGCACTAAGATAAGAAATTAATGAATAAAACTGTAAAGTTTCTGCATGGCAAAGGACATAATCTCTGAGAGAAAGCAGCAGATTGCAGAATAGAAAAGGATTTTTTTCCAAGAACATACCTGAAAGAGGGTTAATATCCAAAATATATAAAGAACTAAAAATAAAAATAAAAAAGTAAATATCAAAGAAAATAAATAATGGAATTAGTAAATAATCCCACTATTATACAAAGTGTAGATCTAAATAGAGTTTTCAAAAGAGGAAGCTCAAATGGCGGAGGAATACTTAATGAAATGTTTAAAATCTTTAGCCTTCAGGGAAATGTAAATTAAAATTACATTGAGGTTTAATTTTATAGCTGTCAGAAGAGATAAAACCAATAAAACCAGTGGCAGGTGATTGTTGAAGGGTGAGGAGATCATTCATTCATTGCTTGTGGGAGGACAATCTTGTACTGAAAATAAGTGTATGAAAATCAGTGTATAATACACACTACAATATACACTGTATGAAAATAAGTGTATAAGTTTCTCAGAAAGACAAAAATTAACCTACTTCAAGATCAGTTATACTATCTTGGGTATATCCCCATGAATGTTCATCCTATCACAGAGAATCTTGCCTGGAATGCTGCTCTATTCACTTGAAAAAAAAACTAGATATATGTCAACAGAAGAATAGATGATGAAAATGTGGTACATTTAAGGAAAGGACTATTACTCAGTCATTAAAAACATATCATGAAATTTGCAGGTAAATGGATAGAAAAAATAATCTCATGTTGTAACCCTGATGTATAATGGCAAATATGGTATGTATTCACATATATGTGGATATTAGGTTTTAATTCACTGATAACAAAGCTACATTCCTTAGAAACACAGAGGTTAGGTAAAGAGTAACTGACTATGGGAGATACACAATCTTCAACAAACTGAAATAGAATATATATTTATGGATGGATGAATTAAGTCTAGAACACCAAGATTGAGAGAGGAAGGAAAGGGGAGAGCAGGGACAACAGAGAGTGAGTGAGGGGAGAACTAAAATTATGGGTCTTCCCATAGGTGGGATGACACATAATGCAAGAGAAGCTTCAATATATATTAAAGCATGCTAAAGGAAATTACCAAATAATATCGGAGACATAGCTCCAATTGTACATCTCTTGTTAACAAATGAAACTTCTGATACTGGGGTTGTTGTTGTTCAATGGGTCCCATATGAATGTTCAAAGTGAGGCTCTTGGCAAGACTATTGGTTAAACTCCACATCAGATAGAACCCCCTTACTCTCTAAAACATTGCTGAAGGAAATACCTATACAACTGATAAAACAAGGAGAGTAACTTTCTTTGACATGACCAGCTCCTAAATGACACACTGCACAAGAGATTATCCCTACAAGTGAGCTGGTGCCTCTATATAAACTTTATCTTGTATTATGGCACCTTTCTAAAAGTAATAAGTTCTGAATGGTACAAAAGAACAACAACAACAAAAAAAAACAAAAACAAACAAACAAAAAAAAAATAGACAGGCCAGTATAAACCCATTTGATTTACTATGATGCAAGTTATGCTAGGGCTGTATGACACAACATATATGCGAGTAAGTAACCAGTAACTGAAATGCCTTTGAGGCCCACTCAAGAATTGCTTAAGTGACTAAGAACCAGGATTGGGTAGCACAAACACCTACAGTAATTTTAATACTATGAGTCTCAAAAACAAAGGAAAAACCCAAAACAGCATAAAATGACTTCTAATGACATTCTTCCACACTCAGATCAGCCTTGATCAACCACCATCAAGGAAGTTCCCCCTTAACACATCCCTGCCAGCACATAGGTAGAAAGATATAGACCCACAGCCAGACATTACTGAGAGAGTGAGAAACTCTAGGGCATTCAGCCCTAAACAGGTGTCTTTACCAAATCCCTCCATCAAGTCTCAGGAAACCTTACAGAAAGAGAGGCAGAAAGAGTGTAAGAGCCAGAGGCTATGGAGGAGAATCAGGAAAAAATGTATTCTAAATCAACAAGACAAACATTCATTTGAATTCACAGATTCAGAGAGAGGAAGAGATAGACAGACAGAGACAGAGAGACAGACAGAGAGACAGAGACAAAGAGAATGCACAGAGCCTGTACAGGTTGGCATCAGAATGTCTGTTTATATATTATAACTTCCAGATGAGTGTTTATTGACATTCTTGAATATAAAAATGAGTAGATTTCTGGTTCTTGTACCTTTTCTTAGACTCTTTTATTTTTCTGTTCACTTGTTCTGTCCAAGTCTGATTTGTTAGATTTTGTTTTGTCTTATTATCTTATGATACTAATAAAACTAGATTTTGATGAGTATTGTAATTTTTTAGAGTATTTGCATCAATCAAAACCTATATGAGTAGTGGGTGGGGGCATCCATGAGTGGTGGGTGGGGACATCCACACAGAGACAGGGGGGATGGGGAGGAGATATGGGATGTGGAAAAGTTGGAGGGTGGACAGGGAAGAGATAAAATATGGAGTGTAAGTCACAAATATGAGCGATAAATCTCAAATGTGCAGTTCTTGTCTTTGCATTAGTTTTGTTTGTTTTTTATTAGATATATTCTTTTTTACATTTCAAATGTTGTTCCCTTTCCTGGTACCCCTCCAAATCCCCTAACCATCCCCTCTCCAATGCTTACCAATAAGTAGTGTATGTGTAGGAGGAGACATAGGGTTTGGAATAGTGCAGAACGATAAAATGGTATTTAAACTTGATGTATTACTGACTGTGAACCAAGGAAGAGGCCTGGAGATGTATTTTTCAGAAGCAACATTTCTAGAATATATGACTGAATATTCATAGTCATGATAACTCTGTGTCTAAAACCTGTGTAGCTGATAACAGATATCTGTACTGTAGAATATAAGAGAATAATTGTGTTTCAAAAATTAGGAGCAGGAAGAGATGATTTTGAAATTCTTTACTATCAAAGGCATGTACCAAGTATGTTGAAATTATTTTTGTGGTCTCAGGATTAGTAATCACTTTTTGCCATTTATTTTTTGGGTTATAAGTTTCATTACTTGCTTATTTTTAATTACAGCATTTATTTGTGTGTGTGAGAGCGTGTGCATGTGCATGTGTGTGTATACAAAAATATGTTTTCACTTCCTATGTATTCTGATGGACAGTTGTATTTGTAATTAGTAAAACAAGCTACTGTTAGAAAAGAATGGAGTCTAAAAATAAATAAAATTTAAAAATCTCTATTAATATTCCCTTTTGTTATATGGCATAAAAACCATGCTACAAAGATTATTATACTGCAAATGTTTAGATTTCTATTTTCAAAGTTTACGTTAGCTTCCAGTATCAGTAGTTGGGGATAGATATGATACATTGAACCAGATATAATAACAGTGAAAACAACTGGATAGACTCTATCCTAGTAACAAGAAGGCTGTTTTGGAAAGGGAAAGACAGGTATATTCTACTTCGATCATCCATATTAACCACAGCAATAACAAATCATCTACAATGTCCCAAAACACAGTTTGTGAGAAAAGACCATTTCTGGTTTCATGGATGGCTCTCCAATTACTCCTCCAAGCTAGCAGGGTTGTACATTTGGAAAGGCAGGGCAACACTTGATCTGTTCTGACAGAATCTTTAATAGTGCACACTGGTGACAGGAGTATTCAAATGACTGCAGTGCCCAGTGAAACAGAGCCTAATTGTCTTCTTAAACCATTTTAGAGGTTGTATTTACTGATCAGTGGAAGGTGTCATAGAGGGGGGAAATGGAAACTTACTTGGGTAAAGGTTATAGAATGTGTATTTTAACTGCCATTTAAAAAAAAATCCAATATGTGGGAGACAGGTTTAGAGGAAAGAGTGCAGTTACAGTATTCTAAAAAAAAAAAAAAAAAAAAAAAAAAAACTACATAAAAACTAAGTGAAGTCAGATGACATTTTAACCTGCTTTTTTTTTTTAACAGTCGGAAGGGAATTTTTAGCTTGAGGTTAAAAAGTAATTATTTCAATTTCTATTTAAATGTTAAAGTTATATTTTGAGTAAAGACGTCAATGTGGTAGCTGAGTTCATCAGCCCTGAAATATATTATTTAAAATAATGGGCACAATTTTTTTTTGCAACACTTATTTTTTCCCTTTCTTCCCTCCACACCTTCCCAAATATTATTCCTTGTTCGTTTTTCTATTTGTGTCCTCATTTCCATAAATTACTGCTAAGGACCAGACAAGGCATGAAGAGGGATTCCTGAGAGAAAGGGTGTTTGGGAGCTGGGAAAGAAACTACTCAAGCCAAATTGTGGGTCCAAGCTGGAGGCCTAGGTTCTGGCCACATGACTTTCCAGAATGCTCTCTATGTTTTGTTCCATTCTAGGCATCTTTTTTTCTCGGTATTGAAAAAACTCTCTAGTTTTTCAATTTTTGCTAGTAAACATCGTAAAAGCTACCTGTATAGCTCATAGCTGGATAGATCAAAGTCAGGAAGGTTCTTATAAAAAAATATTAGATCTTCTGACCATGCCAGAAATCCTGTTATAAAAATTCTTTTTGTGTGTGTGTGATAGTGTTTGTTTATATTATTCTAAAAATAGTATCCTAGACAATGTTTATCTCTTGGAAGGATCTGAAATCCCCAAGAAACTACCATTTGTAGGCCAGCTCTTCTTCTTTATTTTATTCTTTGATTGCATATTTTCTTTATTTACATTTCAAAGTTATCCCCTTTCCAGGTCTCCCCTCAGGAAACCTCTTATCCCATACCCCCTCCCATGGCCTCTATGAGGGTGCGCTCCCAACCACCCACTCACTCTTGCCTTCCAGACCTGACATTCCCCTATTCTGGGGTATCGCACCCCATCAGCCCCAAGGGCCGCTTCTCCCACTGAAGTCCAACAAGGCCATCTTCTGCCACATATGTGGCAGGAATCATGGGTCCCTCCATGTGTACAATTTGGTTGGTGGTCCAGTCCCTAGAAGCTTGGGGGTCTGGGCCATTAACAGTGTTGGCCACCACATGGGGCAGCAAACCTCCTCAGGTCAATCAGACCTTTCTCCAACTCCTCCATCAGGACCCCCCCCCCCCCCACACACACACACACAAGCCACCTCCTCCCTCAGTCTAATGGTTGGCTGTGAGCATCTGTCTCTGTATCTTCAGAGGTCTGCAGACAACTCAGCTCTCCCTTCCTCCCTAGTGAAAATTCGAAAGAGAAACTGCTATCACTTTCTGGTACATCATCTTATGCAGACCAATAACCCAATTTTTTATTTACATATCAATTCTGCTATTTATTCCAGTTTCCCTTTTGATTATCCTAAGAATCAAAATCCCAGGAACCACAAGTCTTTTAATTTTGAGGAATCAGGAAGCACACATTTCTTTTTTAACGTTGCAAAAGAATTCAGAGCTTTGCCTGCCTCTATTACAGATGGATGCTAAACTAGCTACGTGGGACCTTGCTCTGAAATTAACATATCTACCACACCTGGGTCTAGCCTTGCTATGTCCCAGGCTGACCCTGAATTCAGGACTTTGTCAACCTAAACAAAAGCCTTAGATGTGTGGTATCTTCTGTGATGAACTCTCCTTAAACTTTTTACATCCTTCCTCAGTAATTTTCTAACAATTTGGCTCACAACACAGCTGTTTTTTTCTTGAGATTCATGAAGCCCCTCATATAACTCATATCGATTCTTATTTTTAGCATAGTGGAAAAAGTATCAATTTTCAAACTCTGATATTTGGAGCTTTTCCCATAGACTTGAGGGCTTTCCTGAAGGCCCCAATTTTGCTGAGATATAGCTACAGTCCTGGATATGTGTTGTTTCTAACCATCATGGAGTCATAAATGTTAACAGGGAGAACGTTCCTAAGAAGGAAAGAGTTCTCCACTGCTAGTACTGGTTTCAGAAAATATGACTGTTATTACACAAACAAGCCTTATGTTCACAGTAGTTTATACTCCTGTACGCTCACACTGGGGCCCTGTCCCAAGGGCGGAAACCACACCACTCTGGCCATATCAAGGCCAGACTGGCTCAGCAAATTACTATAACATTCATATATGTATATTCATAAACATATATTCACAAATAGAACCTGGGAAGTCTTTACAATGTAACTCACATTAATGTTTTCAAGACTGACTGTTTGGTATTGATGAACCAATTCGTGTTCTCATTCTTGGTGAAGAATATGTCTCCCATTCTCAGCATTCCTCAGTAGCCCGTAGCTCATTTTAGATTTGAGGCCTATGAGCTTGACTGCACCAACTCTGCCATTTTTCTTGCTGCCACTCTTGTTCAGCCCATGTTGAGCAATTTTGATAATGTGACTGCATGACTGGAACTGCTGACATTACTAGAAGACACATTCTCATAGGAAACTCTGTAATCCTATGGCTCTTTCTTATCCCTCTTGTCAATGATTTCTGAACATTAGTACAGTGTGTTGTATAGATGAATCCACTATGACAAGGAACCACCCAATGCCTATCAACAATGTAATATTTGTGCTTTCCTATTCCAGGAAACTTCTCTTTGCATGGGATGGATTCTACTCCAGAAAACCATAGTAGCCTGTTTAATATATCCATCATTTCTCTTGTCATTTAGTGCCACCCTATAGATAGAAAAAGTTATGTGCACAGAATTGATGTTTTCAGGTGATAAATTGATATATGTGGTTTTTAGATGGATGAATAAAGAATAGTATTTTAATGAATATATATGCATGTATACATCTTTCTTACATTTTTTAATTTTTTCTTCATTTTATTCACTATTCATTAGCATTACTTGGAAAAGCATAACCATACTTGTTTCAGGAATACAGATTCCCCAGATTACTTTCTCAAACTTACAAAATAATTGGGAGAAAATATTAACTGGTTGATTATTATTAAATGTCCTTTATCATCATTGTTCTGAAGAAGGCTACTTGGACAGCTATAATTTTCTCTGTCACACTCCACATGAAGGCCACATTAATTAAATGAGAGTAGTCATTCAAAGAAAATATACATTTTAATAAAAAATATGTTTTTACTTTTTTATGTGATAATGTTATTTCAGAATTAGAGTCATAATTATAATCAAGTTTATTTTTCAAATGTTGCAAAATTGTAGAAAAATAAACATGGTCCTGAAATTGACTTAATACAAGTGTGATATGTAAAATTATTAATCACTATGAACTTACTTTAGAATGGTCATAGCTATTTCTTTCATATATTATATATATTATACATTATATATCGTATATCATACATTATATATTACATATCATATATCATAAGCTATGTACCATATATCATACATCTTACATCATACACCATATGTCATATATCATATATCAATCATATATCATATATCATAAATCATACATCATGCACCATGTCATATATCATACATTATATACCATACATCATACAATATATGTCATATATCATATATCATATATCATATATTATGTATCACATATCATATATCATACATCATATATCATTTGTCATATGTCATATGTCATATAGCATATAGCATATATCAATATTATATATATGTAAGTACATATGTATAATAGAAATATGGATAGAGTTGATAAGGTGCCTCAGTATTAAGACCTTACTACTATGGAGGATGATCTGACTCCATTCACAACACCAAATAGTACCCTCCACCTGTCTGAAGCTCTAAACTCGATGAACCTGATGTCATTGTCTGTCCTCTTTAAGAATTAGGAAGTAGGTGGTATGAACTCATAAAATAAAATATTTAAATCTTTAAAAATCATTGTTGATATCTAGCATAGTCATAGAAAGTATTTTATATATAAATGAAATAATAATATTTTATTTTTAAGATATTTATATTAATAATTTTCTTGATTATATGGATTTTTATGCATTTTTATAGGGCTTTTCACCTACACAACAGAGTCCCAGGATGATGTAATCACTACAGCTGAAGATAGAGATCATAATGATCCATACACTGGGTATCCAGTGTTCTTAGGTACTAAGAACATTTAATAGACCAGTTTAGGTCATGCACATAAGAACTTAGTGCTATTAATCACTAAGCCATCACATTTCCAATCCTGAAATTATTATTAAATCATTTTACTATAAGTTTATTTTTAAGGGTTCTAATGTAATCACTAGGATGCATATTAAACAAAATTAAACAGTTTAATAAAAAGTCAAAGATTAAACTTTTATAAATAACAAAAATTAGTTCATATAAACATGTTAATGTGTACTGTGTTCTATTAATAAAAACTGTATTCTCCAGAATATTTCTATTTTTCTCAAAATAAGAAAAGCCAATGTTGTGTTTTATGGTTCTTTTAATAGCTAAATTTCAAAATATTAACTTTTGATTAAATTATCTGAATCCTTAACTTTATGAAAATTAGAAGAATAAATTCATGTTGCTTTACACATTCTACAGTGGCTTGATTTTACTTACATAAAGACTAAAAAGCATAAATTCTTTGATAGTGGTATTGTTATTAAATAATCATTTTGACATCTTTCTTTTCATATCTAGAATATTCTAAATTACTTTGTTGTTACAAAATAGTGAATTTCCACATCAAACTTAATTAATTAGCTTATATGTTTGTTATATAATATATGTTATATTTACATTTGAGTAAATTATATTTACATTGGAATAGAATAGTGCAACCTTTTCAGTCCATTTAAATGTATTTAAACGTACCTGTAGTTTGCTCAAGGCTGACAATTTGGTGTAGGATACCAAATTAGTGTGTTTTTCACAGTAGGAATTAGTCTGTTTTTTACTCTGATCATTGCTTAGTTGCCATTAGTTCTTTGTGTAAGGTTGACATCTCATAGGCTTCCCACCTTCAAAATTATCATATCTCTTTATATAATAGTTTAAAATAATAATGTTTCTGGAGTTATGTCTTTATTCAAAAGGATGAAATTAATTTTCAGAAGTATGGAGAAGGTCCTGATCCTGGAAAGGATTGATCTAGCATTGGAGGGGAATATAAGGACAGAGAAAAAAAGAAGGGAGGTGATTCGAGAATGGATGGAGAGAAGGTTTATTGGACATATGGGGAGGGGGGATCCGGGAAAGGGGAAATCATTTGGAATGTAAACAAAGGATATAGAAAATAAAAATATTAAAGAAAAAAAGAAAAATGAACCAGGTATATAATAATTTGGTTAAAAATATTTCTATGTTGTTACAAATAATATATTCTACTCCAGTAATCATGCCAACACTAGCATTGACTTGTTTAGTTAGGTTTCCAATACAAGGAATAGTTGTTCTCTTTTGTTTTTCTATATTCTTTGTTTACATTCCAAATGATTTTCCTTTTCCAGGTTACCCCCTGCCCCTAAGTCGAATAAGCCCTCTTCCCTTTGCCAGTTCCACAATCAAACCCCTCTCACTCCTCTGTCCTGGCAATCCCCTACAATGCTGCATCAAGCCTACCAGGACCTGGGCCCTATTCCTTATTCTTGGGAATGATTTGATATGTGGGTTGTGTTTTGGGTATTCTGAGCTTCTGGGCTAATAGCCACTGCATTCCATGTGTGTTCTTTTGTGAATGAGTTACCTCACTTAACATGATATTTTCCAGTTCCAACCATTTGCCTATGAATTTCATGAATTCATTGTTTTTAACTGCTGAGCAGTATTTCATTGTGTAAATATACCACATTTTCTATATCCAATCCTCCATTGAGGGACATTTGGGTTCTATCCAGCTTCTGGCTATTATAAATAGGGCTGCTATGAACATAATGGAACATGTGACCTTATTGCATGCCGGGGAATCCTCTGGGTATATGCCCAGGAGTGTTACAGCCAGGTCCTCTGGAAGTGTCATGCCCAGTTTTCTGAGGAACTGCCAGACTGATTTCCAGAGTAGTTGTACCAGCTTGCAATCCCACCAGCAGTGGAGGAGTGTTCCTCTTTCTTCACATCCTCGCCAACACCTGCTGTCTCCTGAGTTTTTAGTCTTAGCCATTCTGACTGATGTGAGGTAAAATCTCAGGGTTATTCTGATTTGAACTTTGGATGGCTGAGAAGCATCTTAAGAAATGTTTGACATCCTTTCCCAATTTGATGGTTGCCGTTTTGTCCTTTTAACAGTGTCCTTTGCCTTACAGAAATTTTGTAATTTTATGAGGTCCCATTTGTCAATTCTTGATCTTAGAGCATAAGCTATTGGTGATCTGTTCAGGAACTTTTCCCATGTGCCCATGTCCTCAAGGGTCTTCCCCAGTTTCTTTCCTATTAGTTTCAGTGTGTCTGGTTTTACATGGAGGTCCTTGATCCACTTGGAGTGAAGTTTAGTACATGGAGATAAGAATGGATCACTTCGCATTCTTCTGCATGCTGACCTCCAATTGAACCAGCACCATTTGTTGAAAAGGCTATCTTTTGTGCACTGGATATTTTAGGCTGCTTTGTCGAAGATCAAGTGACCATAGGTGTGTGGATTCATTTCTGGATCTTCAATTCTATTCCATTGGTCCACTTGTCTGTCACTGTGCCAATACCATGTAGTTTTTAACACTATTGCTCTGTAGTATTGCTTGAAGTCAGGGATAGTGATTCCCCCAGAATTTCTTTTGCTGTTGAGAATAGTTTTAGCTATCCTGGGTTTTTTGTTATACCAGATGAATTTGAGAATTGCTTTTTCAAACTCTGTGAAGAACTGAGTTGGGATTTTGATGGGGATTGCATTGAATCTGTAGATCGCTTTTGGCAAGATGGCCATTTTAACTATATTAAGCCTGCCGATCCACGCGCATGGCAGATTTTTCCATTTTCTGAGGTCTTTTTTGATTTCCTTCTTCAGAGACCTGAAGTTCTTGTCATATAGATCTTTCACGTGTTTAGTTAGAATATATCAAGATACTTTATATTGTTTGTGGCTATTGTGAAGGGTGTCATTTCCCTAACTTCTTTCTCAGCCTGCTTATCCTTTGTATATAGAAAGGCCACTGATTTGCTTGAGTTGATTTTATAACCAGTCACTTTGCTGAAGTTGTTTATCAGCTGTAGGAGTTCTCTGGTGGAGGTTTTTGGGTCACTTAAGTAGACTATCATGTCATCCACAAATAGTGATAATTTGACTTCATCCTTTCCAATTTGTATCCCCTTGACCTCCTTATGTTGTCTAATTGCTCTGGCTAGAACTTCAAGTACTATATTGAAAAGATATGGAGAGAGAGTCCTTGTCTAGTCCCTGATTTTAGTGGGATTGCTTCAAGTTTCTCTCCATTTAGTTTGATGTTTGTGGATTGGCAGGATTAATATAGTTAAAATGGCCATCTTGCCAAAAGCGATCTACAGATTCAATGCAATCCCCATCAAAATCCCAACTCAGTTCTTCACAGAGTTAGAAAAAGCATTCCGCTTCTGGGCTGCCAGCAGGAATAAGTTGGTGTGCTCCCTTGAATCCAGCAGGCCCCAGCAGGAGCCTTCAGGGGCCTGCTTTGGGATCTGAACAGCCTGGGCCACAGCACTCGGTCTCCAGGAAGTGCAGGAGATCTGGTGTGCACCCAGAGGCAGTCAGGGAGCTCACAGCACAGCTTGCTCCTGTGGCACGGAGCTTAGGTTCCAGTCCTGAGGCCTCTGGCGGGAGCCCTCAGATCTCTCCACTTCTGGATCCAGATCTGCCTGGGCAGCAACAACACATCTCCAGGTCCTACAAGAGGCAAGAGGGGCTTCCAGGCGGCCAGCTGGGAGAAGTCTGTGTATTCAGGTGAATCCAGCAGGCCCCAGCAGGAGCCTTCAGGTGTCTGCTTCCGGATCTGAACAGCCTGGGCAACAGCACCCTGTCTCCAGGCAGTGCAGGAGGTAAGCTGTGCACCAGAGGCCACCTAGGAAGGGGAAGCTTGCACTGGTGAGTCCAGCATTGACAAGACCAACTAACACCAGTGAGAACTAGATGGCAAAAGGCAAATGCAGGAACATCACTAACAGAAATCAAGGCAATATGGCAATATCTGAACACAATTCTCCTTTACCAGCATGTCCTGGATACCCCATCACACCAGTAAAACAAGATTTGGATTTAAAATCACTGGTCATGATGCTGGTACAGGAACACATGAAGGACATACTTAAAAAAATTCAGGAGAAAATGGATCAAACATTAGAAGCCCTTCCAAGGGAAACACAAAAATCATTGAAAGAAATCCAGGAGAATACAAAAGCCAATAATGAGGAACCGCAAAAAACACTTAAAGAAATACAGGAGAACTTTGGTCAACAGGCTGAGGTCATGAAAGAGGAAACACAAAAATCTCTTAAAGAATTACAGGTAAGCACAAACAGGCAAGTGAAGGAGCTAAGCAAAACCATCCAGGATCTAAAATCAGAAGTAGAAACAACTAAGAAATCACAAAGGGAGACAACTTTGGAGATAGAAAGCCTTGGGAAGAAATCAGGGGACATAGATGCAAATATCAAGAACAGAATACAAGAGACAGAAGAAAGAATCTCAGATGCTGAAGATACCATAAAAACCATGGACTCAACAGTTAAAGAAAATGCAAAATGCAAAAAGCTTGTAACCCAAAATATCCAGGAAATCCAGGACACAATGAGAAGACCAAACCTAAGGATTAGAGGCATAGATAAGAGTGAAGATTTACAATTTAAAGGGCGAGCAATTATCTTCAATAAAATTATGGAAGAAAACTTCCCTAACCTAAAGAGAGAGATGCCTATGAATATACAAGAAGCCTACAGAACTCCAAACAGACTGGACCAGAACAGAAATACTTCCAGTCACATAATAATCAAAACACCAAATGTACTAAACAAAGAAAGAATATTAAAGTCAGTAAGAGAAAAAGGCCAAGTAACATATAAAGGAAGACCTATCAGAATCACAGCAGACTTTTCACCTGAGACTATGAAGGCTAGAAGATCCTGGCCAGATCTCATGCAGACTCTAAGAGAACACAAATGCCAGTGAAAACTACTATATCCAGCAAAACTCTCAATCACCGTAGATGGAAAAATTAAGATATTCTATGACAAAACCAAGTTTACCCAATATCTATCCACAAACCCAGCCCTACAAAGGATAATAGGAGGAAAACACCAATACAAGGAGGGAAACTTCACCCTGGAAAAAGCAAGATAGTAACCGTTCATCAAACCAAAAAGAAGTTAACCAATCATATTTAAAAAATAACGTCAAAAATGACAGGAAGTAACAATCACTATTCCGTAATATCTCTTAATATCAATGGACTCAATGTCCCAATAAAAAGACATAGACTAACTGACTGGATACGTAAACAGGACCCTACATTTTGCTGCTTACAGGAAACACACCTCAGGGTCAAAGACAAACCTTAGAGTAAAAGGCTGGAAGACAATTTTACAAGCAAATGGTCTCAGGAAACAATCTGGAGTAGCCATTTTAATATCAGATAAAATTGACTTTGAACCCAAAGTCATCAAAAGAGACTCTGAGGGACACTTCTTGCTGGTCAAAGGAAAAATACAACAAGAAGAACTCTCAATCCTGAACATCAATGCTCCAAATGCAAGGGCACCCTCTTTTGTAAAAGAAACTTTATTAAAGCTCAAAGCACACATTGCACCTAACACAATAATTGTGGGTGACTTTAACACTGCACTTTCCTCAAAGGACCGATCAGGAAAACAGAAACTAAACATGGACACAATGAAACTAATTGAAGCTTTGGACCAATTAGATTTAACAGATATATATAGAACATTATATCCTAAAGCAAGAGAATATACCTTTTTCTCAGCACCTCATGGTACATTCTCCAAAATCGACCATATAATTGGTCACAAGACAGACCTCAACAAATATAAGAAGATCGAACTAATCCCATGCCTCCTATCAGATCACTATGGAGTAAAAGTGGTCTTCAATAGCAACAAAAACAACAGAAAACCCACATACACATGGAAACTGAACAATATTCTCTACTCAATGATACCTTGGTCAAGGAAGAAATAAAGAAAGAAATTAAAGACTTTTTAGAACACAATGAAAATGAAGACACAACATACCCAAATCTATGGGACACAATGAAAGCAGTTCTAAGAGGAAAACTCATAACCCTGAGTGCCTCCAAAAAGAAAATGGAGAGAGCATACATTACCAGCTTAATGACACACTTGAAAGCTCTGGAACAAAAAGAAGCTATTTCACCCAGGAGGAGTAGAAGGCAGGAAATCATCAAACTCAGGGCTGAAATCAATCAAGTAGAAACAAAGAGAACCATACAAAGAATCAACAAAACCAGGAGCTGGTTCTTTGAGAAAATCAACAAGATAGATAAACCCTTAGCCAGACTGACCAAAGGGCACAGAGAAAGTATCCAAATTAACAAACTTAGAAATGAAAAGGGAGATATTACAAGGGAAACTGAGGAAATCCAAAAAATCATCAGATCCTACTACAAGAGCCTGTACTCAACACAACTGGAGAATCTGGAGGAAATGGACAATTTCCTTGACAGATACCAAATACCAAAATTAAATCAGGAGCAAATAGATCATCTAAACCGTCCCATAATGCCTAATGAAATAGAAGGAGTCATAGAAAGACTTCCAACCAAAAAAAGCATAGGACCAGATGGTTTCAGTGCAGAATTCTATCAGACCTTCAAAGAAGAGTTAACACCAATACTCTTCAAATTATTCCACAAAATAGAAACAGAAGGAACACTACCCAATTCCTTCTATGAAGCCACAATTACGCTGATACCAAAACCAAACAAAGATCCAACAAAGAAAGAGAACTTCAGACCAATTTCCCTTATGAACATCGATGCAAAAATACTCAATAAAATTCTTGCCAACCGAATCCAAGAACACATCAAAATGATCATCCACCATGATCACGTAGGCTTTATCCCAGGGATGCAGGGTTGGTTCAATATACAGAAATCCATCAATGCAATCCACTACATAAACAAACTCAAAGAAAAAACCACATGGTCATTTCATTGGATGCTGAAAAAGCATTTGACAAAATTCAGCATCCTTTCATGCTTAAAGTCTTGGAAAGAACAGGAATTCAAGGCCCATACCTAAACATAGTAAAAGCAATATACAACAAACCGGTAGCCAGCATCAAGCTAAATGGAGAGAAACTTAAAGCAATCCCCCTAAAATCAGGGACTAGACAGTGCTGCCCCATTTCTCCTTATCTTTTCAATAGTGTACTTGAGGTACTAGCTCGGTCAATTCGACAACATAAGTAAGTCAAAGGGATACAAATTGGAAAGGAAGAAGTCAAACTATCATTATTCGCAGATGACATGATAGTCTACCTAAATGACCCAAAAAACTCCACTAGAGGACTCCGACAGCTGATAAACAACTTCAGCAAAGTGGCAGGTTATAAAATCAACTCAAGGAAATCAGTGGCCTTCCTATACTCAAAGGACAAGCAGGCTGAGAAAGAAATTAGGGAAATGACCCCCTTCACAATAGCCACAAACAGTATAAAGTATCTTGGGATGACTCTTACCAAACATGTGAAAGATCTGTATGACAAGAACTTCAAGACTCTGAAGAAGGAAATGGAAGAAGACCTCAAAAAATGGGAAAACCTCCCATGCTCATGGATCGGTAGAATCAATATAGTTAAAATGGCCATTTTGCCAAAAGCAATATACAGATTCAATGCAATACCCATCAAAATCCCAACTCAATTCTTCACAGAGTTAGAAAGAGCAATTATCAAATTCATCTGAAACAACAAAAAACCCAGGATAGCTAAAACTATTCTCAGCAACAAAAGAAAGTCTGGGGGACCTCAAGCAATACTACAGAGCAATAGTATTAAAAACTGCATGGTATTGGTACAGTGACAGGCAGGAGGATAAATGGAACAGGATTGAAGATCCAAAAATGAACCCACACACCTATGGCCACTTGATCCTTGACAAAGAGGCTAAAAACATCCAATGGAAAAAAGAGCCTTTTCAACAAATGGTTCTGGTTCAATTGGAGGTCAGCATGCAGAAGAATGCGAATTGATCCATCCTTGTCTCCTTGTACTAAGCTCAAATCCAAATGGATCAAGGACCTCCACATAAAGCCAGACATTCTGAAGCTAATAGAAAAGAAACTGGGGAAGACCCTTGAGGACATCGGTACAGGGAGAAAGTTTCTGAACAGAACACCAATAGCGTATGCTTTAAGATCGAGAATTGACAAATGGGACATCATAAAATTACAAAGTTTCTGTAAGGCAAAGTACACCATCAAGAGGACAAATCGGCAACCAACAAATTGGGAAAAGATCTTCACCAATCCTATATCAGATAGAGGGCTAATATCCAATATATATAAAGAACTCAAGAAGTTAGACTCCAGAAAACCAAACAACCTATTAAAAAATGGGGTGCAGAGTTAAACAAAGAATTCTCACCTAAAGAACTTCGGATGGCGGAGAAGCATCTTAAAAAATGCTCAACTTTATTAGTCATTAGGGAAATACAAATCAAAACAACCCTGAGATTTCACCTTACACCAGTCAGAATGGCTAAGATTAAAAATTCAGGAGACAGCAGGTGTTGGAGAAGGTGTGGAGAAAGAGGCACACTCTTCCACTGCTGGTGGGGTTGCAAATTGGAACAACCACTCTGGAAATCAGTCTGGCGGTTCCTCTGAAAACTGGGCACCTCACTTCCAGAAGATCCTGCTATACCACTCCAGGGCATATACTCAGAGGATTCCCCACCATATAATAAGGATACATGCTCTACTATGTTCATAGCAGCCCTATTTATAATTGCCAGTTGCTGGAATGAACCCAGGTATCCCTCAACAGAAAAGTGGATGCAAAAAATGTGGTATATCTACACAATGGAGTACTATTCAGCCATTAGAAACAATGAATTCATGAAATTCTTAGGCAAATGGATGGAGCTAGAGAACATCATACTAAGTGAGCTAACCCAGACTCAAAAGGTGAATCATGGTATGCACTCACTAATAAGTGGATATTAACCTAGAAAACTAGAATACCCAAAACATAATCCACACATCAAATGAGGTACAAGAAGAAAGGAGGAGTGGCCCCTTGTTCTGGAAAGACTCAGTGAGCAGTATAAGGCAAAACCAGAACGGGGAAGTGGGAAGGGGTGGGTGGGAGGACAGGAGGAGAGAAGGGGGCTTATGGGAGTTTTGGGGAGTGGGGGGCTAGAAAAGGGGAAATAATTTGAAATGTAAATAAAAAATATATCAAATAAAAAAAAGAAGTAATTGGGTAGTGTTCCTTCTGTTTCTATTTTGTGGAATAGTTTGAAGAGTATTGGTGTTAGGTCTTCTTTGAAGGTCTGATATAATTCTGCACTGAAGCCATCTGGTCCTGTGCTTTTTTTTGGTTGGAAGACTTTCTATGACCCCTTCTATTTCTTTAGGGGTTATGGGACTGTTTAGATGATGTATTTGGTCCTGATTTAATTTTGGTATTTGTTATCTGTCAAGGAAATTGTCCATTTCCTTCAGATTCTCCAATTGTGTTGAGTATAGACTTTTGTAGTAAGATCTGATGTTTTTTTTTTATTTCCTCAGTTTCTGTTGTTATAATCCCCTTTTCATTTCTAATTTTGTTAATTTGGATACTTTCTCTCTGCTCTTTGGTCAGTCTGGCTAAGGGTCTATCTATCTTGTTGATTTTCTCAAAGAACCAGTTCCTGGACTCATTGATTCTTTGTATGGTTCTCTTTGTTTACACTTGATTGATTTCAACCTGAGTTTGATGATTTCCTGTCTTCTACTCCTCCAGGGTGAAATAGCTTCTTTTTGTTCCAGGGCTTTCAGGTGTGTCGTTAAGCTGCTAGTGTATGCTCTCTCCATTTTCTTTTTGGAGGCACTCAAGGCTATGAGTTTTCATCTTAGCACTGCTTTCATTGTGTCCCAAAGATTTGGGTATGTTGTGCCTTCATTTTCATTAAATTCTAAAAGGTTTCTCATTTCTTTCTTTATTTTTTCTTTGGCTAAGCTGTCATTGAGTAGATTATTGTTCAGCCTCCATGTTTATGTGGGCTTTCTGGTTTTTTTTTTTTTTTTTGCCATTGAATACCACTCTTACTCCATAGTGATCCCTTAGGAGGCATGGGATTAGTTCGATCTTTATTTGTTGAGGACTGTCTTGTGACCAATTATACGGCTGATTTTTGAGAAGGTACCATGAGGTGCTAAGAAAATGGTATATTCTTTTGTTTTAGGGTGAAATGTTCTATAAATATCAGTCAAGTCCAATTGGTCCAAAGCTTCAATTAGTTTTATTGTGTTCCTGTTTAGTTTCTGTTTTCCTGATCGATGGAGTGCTGAAGTCACCCACAATTATAGTGTTGGGTGAAAAGTGTGCTTTGAGCTTTAGTAAAGTTTCTTTTATGAATGAGGGTGTCCTTGTATTTGGCGCATAGATATTCAGAATTGAAAGTTATTCTTGGTGGATTTTTCCTTTGACCAGCAAGAAGTGTCCTTCTGTATCTCTTTTGATGACTTTAGGTTGAAAGTCAATTTTATCTGATATTAGAATGGCTACTCCAGCTTGTTTCCTGAGACCAGTGTCTTGTAAAATTGGCTTCCAGCCTTTTACTCTAAGGTAGTTTTTGTCTTTGACAATGAGGTGTGTTTCCTGTATGCAGCAAAATGTAGGGTCCTGCATCCTTATCCAGTCTGTTAGTCTATGCCTTTTTATTGGGGGAGTTGAGTCCACTGACGTTAAGAGATATTAAGGAATAGTGATTATTACTTCCTGTCATTTTTGACGTTATTTTTTAAATTTGATTGGTTAACTTCTTTTGGGTTTGATGAAAGGTTACTATCTTGCTTTTTCCAGGGTGAAGTTTCCCTCCCTGTATTGGTGTTTTCCTCCTATTATCCTTTGTAGGGCTGGGTTTGTGGATAGATATTGGGTAAACTTGGTTTTGTCATGGAATATCTTAGTTTCTCCATCTACAGTGATTGAGAGTTTTGCTGGATATAGTAGTTTTGGCTGGCATTTGTGTTCTCTTAGAGTCTGCATGAGATCAGCCCAGGATCTTCTGGCTTTCATAGTCTCAGGTGAAAAGTCTGCTGTGATTCTGATAGGTCTTCCTTTATCTGTTACTTGGCCATTTTCTCTTACTGCCTTTAATATTCTTTCTTTGTTTAGTACATTTGGGATTTTGATTATTATGTGACAAGAGGTATTTCTACTCAGGTCCACTCTGTTTGGAGTTCTGTAGGCTTCTTGTATATTCATGGGCATCTCTCTCTTTAGGTTAGGAAAGTTTTCTTCCATAATTTTGTTAATGATATTTGCTGGCCCTTTCAGCTGTAAATCTTCACTTTCATCTATACCTATAAATCTTAGGTTTGGTCTTCTCATTGTGTCCTGGATTTCCTGGATGTTCTGGGATACAAGCCTTTTGCATTTTGCATTTTCTTTGACTGTTGAGTCAATGGTTTCTATGATATCTTCAGCATCTGAGATTCTTTCTTCCATCTCTTGTATTCTGTTGTTAATATTTGCATCTATGGCCCCTGATTTCTTCTCAAGGTTTTCTATCTCCAAAGTTGTCTCCCTTTGTGATTTCTTAGTTGTTTCTAGTTCTGATTTTAGATCTTGGATGGTTTTGCTTAGCTCCTTCACTTGCTTGTTTGTGTTTTCTTGTAATTCTTTAAGAGATTTTTGTGTTTCCTCCTTCATGACTTCTGCTGTTTGACTCACTTTCTTCCGCATTTGTTTAAGTTTTTTTTTTTTTTTTTTTTTTTTTTTTTTGCGTGTGTTTCTTCTTTATTGGCTTCTATGTCTTGAGCCTTATTCTCTTGAATTTAAGTGATTTTTGTGTTTCCATTATTTGGGTTTCTAGCTTATTCATGTTCCCCTGTATTTCTTTAAGAGATTCATTTATGTCCTTTTTGTGTTCTTCTAGCAGCATCATGAACAGTGATTTTAAATCCAAATCTTGTTTTTCTGGTGTTTTTGTGTAATCAGGAATTGCTCATGTTGGAGAGTTTGGTTCAGACGCTGCTATATTGTCTTGGTTTCTGTTAGTAGTGTTCCTGCGTTTGCCCTTTGCTATCTTGTTATTTCTGGCTTTAGTTGGTCTTGTCTCTGGCTGGTATTTGTGCCTCCTGTGAGGCTATATGGCTATTTCTGCAACACTGGATGGCTGGGTTTCCCCTGTTACAGATTGCTAATGCGCTGCCCTCCTCTTGGGTGTCCTTGTAGCCCCAGCGTGCCTTGCCCCAGGTTGTCTGTGTGAACCAGGTGGTTCCTGTTTGCTCCTTCAGCGAGTGCTGATGGTCTATGCTGCTGCTGGACCTTTTATGAGTGCTGATCACTCTGCTGGGCAGCCTATCTCCCAACCAGGTTGGTGCACACAAGGCTAGCCTAGCTGCTGAGGCCCTGAGTCTAGGCAAAAGCCTGGCAGGCTAAGGCCTGAACAAAGTTCCCCTCAGGCTATGACTGTTAATTGGTTCTGTCAGGTGGCCAGGATGGGAGAGTCTGCTGGGCTGACAACCTCCTAGCTGGGTTGGCACACAGATGGCCCACCGAGCAGCCCAGGGCCTGGGGTCAGTCCAAGGTCTGTCCGTCTTAGACCCCTGCTATGTTAGCCTCAGGTTATAACTCTTAGCTGACTTTGCCTGCTAGAACTCTCTGGTGTTCTGTAGTCAAAATGGTGGAGTGCGTGCAGGGCTGGGCAATCAAACTCCTGGCAGGGTTCGCACACCAATGCCCTCCCCCCCTGAACAGCCCTGGGCCTAGGTGCAGGCAAAAGCCTATTGGGCTTAGAACCCCCTCAATATTGGCCTTGGGTTATATTTGCATACCTCAATCTGTCTGATCTCTCTGGCGCCCGAGATCCAAGATGGCTCCTACCAGAGCTGTAGATCCAAGATGGCTGCTGCTGCCACAGCTGCTGCTGCTGCTGCTGCTGCTGCTGCTGCTGCCACCTCCACTGCTGCTGCTGCCACCACCACTGCTGCTACTGCCGCCAACTTCTGGCCTTTTTAATGCATCTAAATCAACTGAAGAAACTGACTTATTTTTTTAAATAATTATTTTATTTATTTCCATTCTAAATGTTGCCTCTTGCGGGTCTCACCACCCAGTCTTTTTCATGCCATCCCATTCCCCTTTCACCTCTGAGAGGATGCTCCCCAAATCTGGGTAGCCCTATTTTGGTGGCAACAAGTCTCCACAGGATTAGGTGCATCCTCTCCCAATGGTACAAACCAAGGCCATCAGTTCTCTGCTACATATGTGCCAGGGATCTTACATGATGCCATATATGCTCTTTGGTTGGTGGCTTAGTGTCTTGAAACTCGCAAGGGTCCAGGTGAGTCGACACTGTTGTTCTTCCTAAGGGGTTGTCATCCCCTTCCGCTCCTTCAATCCTTCCCCTTAACTCTTCCAGAGGGGTCCCAACCTTAGTCCAAAGATTGGCTGAAAGAATCTGCTTCAGTCTCAGTCAGCTACTGGTAGAGCCTCACAGAGGACAGTCATCTCAACTCCTGTCTGCGAGCAAAACATAGTATCAGTAATACTGTCAAGGTTTGCTGCCTGCCCATTGGATGGATCTCTAGTTGAGCTGGTCACTGGACTGCCTTTTCTTCAGTCAGTTCTCTATTTTCCCCCTGCAATTTTTTTTAGACAGGATCAATTTTGGGTGAAAAATTTGAAGATATGTTGGGGTCCCATTCCCTCTAATAGTGTCCCTGTTTATGTAATTGAGGTGGCCTCTTCAGGTTGCATCTCCTCACTGTTGGGCATTTTGGCAAAGGTCAACCACACTAATATGTATAACATGACAAAATAGTAGCAAAAAGTCTTAATCAAGTTAAGTTAATCAGTGCTAATGGCACAAAAATAAGGATTTAGGATTACAATAATGGGATAAATAAAAAGAAAATAAAAACCATATATAACTAAACAGAAACTATTAAATATCATTTGGTTAAAAGAATGTATGTTTTATGTCATTTTATGTTTAAGATTTTAATAATACCTGTGAAGCAAAACAGTTGCGTATACTAAGGCATCAAATACACCAGATAAGTAAGAAAGGCATAAGTAAATTGGGCATTTATGTTACTGTTGTATTCTGAACTGCTTGCAAATGTAAGAGAATATAAAACAAAATGCCAGAATTATGTTCATTTATTAACATTCTTGGAATATCATTATTGAAATGTTCTATATGATTTTATCTGTTTGCATACATATCTGATTTTATATCTTTATCAGAAAGAAACCTGTAAAATAAGACTTTGATTTGCTTTAGTTTCCCTGTGATCAAAAATGCACCAGCAAAATAATATCCATGAGAGATCATTGAATGAAAAAAATGAATGATAAGTAACTAAGGTTCTACTAGCAATGAGAAACTTGACATTTAGAAAATAATCTAAAAAAAATCTAAAAATAAAAACTATTTTTACATGATTGTAATTACATGATTGACCTAGGATATTCTCAAGCAAATTATAAATGTATACAAATGAATACCAAAAAATCTAATTTTTAATGGTCATAGTAAAAAAATTGTTGGAAATTGGATTTGATATGAAAATATGTTTTGTACATATTG
This sequence comes from Apodemus sylvaticus, assembly GCF_947179515.1. NCBI lineage: Eukaryota > Metazoa > Chordata > Mammalia > Rodentia > Muridae > Apodemus > Apodemus sylvaticus. Next base: position 37,458,170 of record NC_067479.1, on the reverse strand, counting down.
ATGTTAAAAAATGAAGAATAAATTTTCACACTTTATTCTAAACTTACAATTATTGCTCATTTGATACAATAAATATAGCATATTATTAATGTTTTAAGATACTTATCTTTTCTAAAGTTAACATTAAAATAGTTGTATTCCTTCTGTTATTTTTTAAATTATTTTTTATGAGTGAGAAATTCAAATATTGTTTTAAGCTTCCTGTTTTGTTATGTTGCATGTATTAAAGCAAAATGATTTAATCCTCAACAAACACAATTGCTAAGATTACCCATTTTGCCTTTGCAAAATACTGGTCTGAGTAGTTTCATTAGCTGATACTCAAACTGTATTACTTATAACCCTACCATTGTTCATTTAAGTCAAATAATATTTTAGCTTAATTATAATGATAAAGGCATCTTGTTCCAATGTTTTGCAATCATCGTTACTTTGAAAGCTTATTTTGAGTCATTTGTCAAAGATGTTTTAAAATAATTATCAAAGTTCTTCAGATCTTAATGAACAATATTCTATAACACATAATGTTGTAAAGAGATAAAAATGGGTTGGAAATGCAGCCCCATAAATAACTTTCCTTGCCAGAATAAGGACCTGAATTCAAAGCTAGCTTTGCATAATGGGAAAGGGTGGAATATCTGGAATCTCAGAGTTCTAGAAATAAAAGCAAAAGTTTCAGAAATAAAATATCCTCATCTATATAGTACACCCTTGGCTACATGAAGCACTTCAAAAATAGTAATTATAACCAGAAGTTACCATGTAAGCTACCAAAATAGGGAGGCAACCAACTGTCCTGGCCAGCTATGATGCCTACAAACTTCAATGACAGGCATATAATCATAGCTCTAAGCTTGAAATTTTGGCGTGAAAACCTTCATTGTAGCTAACAGATATCTAGTCGATTTAAGAGTTACTCAAAAAGAGAACAACTATTTGCATTTCCCTAAAGAATAATGATGTTGAACATTTCTTTTATTTATTTATTTATTTATTTATTTATTTATGTTTTAATATTTTTATTTTCTATATTCTTTGTTTACATTCCAAATGATTTCCCCTTTCCCGGATCCCCCCTCCCCATATGTCCCATAAACCTTCTTCTCTCCATCCATTCTCCAATCACCTCCCTCCTTTTTCTCTGTCCTTATATTCCCCTCCAATGCTAGATCAATTCTTTCCAGGATCAGGACCCTCTCCATACTTCTTCATGGGGGTCATTTGTTATGCGATTTGTGCCTTGGGTATTCAGAGCTTCTGGGCTAATTAATATCCACTTATCAGAGATTACATTCCATGTGTATTCTTTTGTGATTGGGTTACCTCACTTAGGATGATATTTTCCAGATCAAACCATTTGCCTAAAAATTTTGTGAATTCATTGTTTCTAATTGCTGAGTAGTGTTCCATTGTGTAAATATACCACATTTTCTGTATCCATTCCTCCTTTGAGGGGCATTTGGGTTCTTTCCAGCTTCTGGCTATTATAAATAAAGCTGCTATGAACATAATGGAGCATGTGTCTTTATTGCATGCCTGGGAATCCTTTGGGTATATGCCCAGGAGAGGTATAGCAGGGTCCTCCGGAAGTGTCATGTCCAGTTTTCTGAGGATCCGCCTGACTGATTTCCAAAGTGGTTGTTCCATCTTACAGCCCCACCAGCAGTGGAGGAGTGTTCCTCTTTCTCCACATCCTCGCCAACACCTGCTGTCTCCTGAGTTTTTGACCTTAGCCATTCTGACTGGTGTAAGGTGAAATCTCAGGGTTGTTTTGATTTGCATTTCCCTAATGTTGAGCACTTCTTAAGGTGCCTCTCGGCCATCCGAATTTCTTCAGGTGAAAATTCTTTGTTTAGATCTGTACCCCATTTTTTAATAGGGTTATTTGGTTCCCTGGGGTCTAACTTCTTTAGTTCTTTGTATATATTGGATATTAGCTATCTTTTTTTTCCACTGGATGTTTTTGGCTCCTTTGTTGAAGATCAAGTGACCATAGGTGTGTGGATTCATTTCTGGATATTCAATTCTATTCCATTGGTCCACTTGTCTGTCACTGTACAGTTTTTTTATTCAATATATTATTTCGATTTTTTTATTTTTATTTTATTCGATATATTATTTCGATATATTTATTCGATATATTTTTATTCGATATTTATTCGATATATTTTTATTTACATTTCAAATGATTTCCCCTTTTCTAGCAATTTCAAACACACATACACAAAACAAAAGAAAAAGCAATTCTTAAATTCATCTGGAATAACAAAAAACCCAGGATAGCTAAAACTATTCTCAACAACAAAAGAAATTCTGGGGGAATCAGTATCCCTGACTTCAAGCAATATTACCGAGCAATAGTGTTAAAAACTGCATGGTATTGGTACAGTGACAGGCAGGAGGATCAATGGAACAGGATTGAAGATCCAGAAATGAACCCACACACCTATGGCCACTTGATCCTCGACAAAGGGGCTGAAAACATCCTTTTCAAGAAATGGTGCTGGTTCAACTGTAGCTCAGCATGCAGGAGAATGCGAATTGATCCATCCTTGTCTCCTTGTACTAAGCTCAACTCCAAATGGATCAAGGACCTCCACATAAAGCCAGACACTCTGAAGTTAATAGAAAAGAAACTGGGGAAGACCCTTGAGGACATCGGTACAGGGAGAAAGTTCCTGAACAGAACACCAATAGCTTATGCTCTAAGATCAAGAATTGACAAATGGGACCTCATAAAATTACAAAGTTTATGTAAGGCAAAGGACACCATCAAAATGACAAATCGGCAACCAACAAATTGGGAAAAGATCTTCACCAACCCTACATCAGATAGAGGGCTAATATCCAATATTACAAAGAACTCAAGAAGTTAGACCCCAGAAAACCAAATAAGTCTATTAAAAAATGGGGTGCAGAGTTAAACAAAGAATTCTCACCTGAAGAACTTCATATAGTGGAGAAACATCTTAAAAAATGCTCAACTTCACTAGTCATCAGGGAAATGCAAATCAAAACAACCCTGAGATTTTACCTTACACCAGTCAGAATGGCTAAGGTTAAAAACTCAGGAGACAGCAGGTGTTGGCGAGGATGTGGAGAAAGAGGAACACTCCTCCAGTGACGGTGGGGTTGCAAATTGGTACAACCACTCTGGAAATCAGTCTGGCGGTTCCTTAGAAAACTGGGCATGTCACTTCTGAAACATCCTGCTATACCACTCCTGGACATATACCCAGAGGAGTCCCCAGCATATAATAAGGATATATGCTCCACTATGTTCATAGCAGCCCTATTTATAATAGCCAGAAGCTGGAAAGAACCCAGGTATCCCTCAGCAGAAGAATGGATGCAAAAAATGTGGTATATCTACACAATGGAGTACTATTCAGCCATTAGAAACAATGAATTCATGAAATTCTTAGGCAAATGGATGGAGCTGGAGAATATCATACTAAGTGAGGTAACCCAGTCTCAAAAAATCAATCATGGCATGCACTCACTTATAAGTGGATATTAGCCTGGAAAACTGGAATAGCCAAAACATAATCCACACATTAAATGAGGTACAAGAAGAACAGAGGAGTGGCCCCTGGTTCTGATAAGACTCAGTGTAGCAGTATAAGACAAAACCAGAACCGGGAATTGGGAAGGGATGGGTGGGAGAACAGAGGAAGGGAAGGGGGCTTATGTAACTTTCGGGGAGTGGAGGACCAGAAAAGGGGAAATCATTTGAAATGTAAATAAAAAATATAGCGAATGGAATTTTTAAAAAAAAAGGTCTGAAGTTAATTTATTACTCATTTAAATTATAATGGTAGGGAACATCAAACTCTTATTGTCACAAAGAAAAAATGAGTTTGATGCTCATATGTCTATTGAGTTAAAAAGGCCTTTCCTTGCAAAGTAGCACAAATAGTCATGTATCAGTAGTTTAAATTAAGTTTACAAGTTGTTGTAACCATACCTTTCAAAACATGTGAAAAAAACCTTTTAATACAGGTTAATAATGTATTTCAGATAGACAGGTTCAGGGAGGCATGACTATAACAACTTATAAAACCTATTTCAAAAGGGAACAGAATAAAATTACCCAAAACATAGTTGTATGCCCACCAGCTATCGATTTTCATGAGGTATTACTAGAGTTATCTAAAGGAAAGGGTAAGTTTGTACAACAAGCTCTCAAGAATGATGGGACAAAGGCAGAATAATTTTATTTTAAAAAGATCACAGTCTTAATGACAGGTAGAGTCACTAAGAAATATGAGTTTACTCTTATTGTGGCTGAAGGCTGAAACACTGTATGTTAGTTTATGTGGTTAACTTCTGTTGTAGAAATTAGACTTCATTGATTTGAAACCTACAATATTTTATTTTAATGAAAGTTTGGACATTCAAAGACCTAATACAGCATGGATTTCTTCCTTAGTTGGCTCAGTGACAGTTGCCAAGGGAAATATGGTCATGTTTTTAAATAGCTTTCTGATGTTGAGCTGACCTCTGGTATTGAATGTTCCATGTTTCCTTTCAATGGGAAGGAAGGTTTGTGCATTTTCAAAAACTGACAGTGTCACAAAGGAACTAAAGAATAGTTATTCTCTGAACCTTGAAAGTGACTTTTGTGTGGCACACAGGAAAATAGGGTGAGCATTTACCTTGTGGAACATTTCAGTTTTCCAGGACAAAGCTATGTTATAAAGTAACCATTTTTTTTTATGTGTGAGTGTGTATGAATTTCAGGAAAGTTAAATCCATATGCACTCTTAGAAGAGACATTTTATTATAACAAGAAAAATGTGTTGATCTAGAGTGGAGTGATTAGGCCATTTGTCAAAGAGAGTTACTGTTTCTGATAACATTTACAGGTCACACATACTTTTCAAATCTCAATAGAAGTAGGCCTGCTCAAATGGAACTTCCCCAACTGAACGGGTGAGATTGATTGTTAAAAGTAAAGAGTGAAATACTCTGTGAAATACTTTCTACCCTTACACTCCTGAAAGGGAAACTTGGAATGGAATTTAAAAAGAGTATTATGTTCATTGAAAAGTTTTAGTAATGAGTATAATAAATTATTGATATTTTAGAAAGCTAAGCATTTTGCTGCAGGTTCATACAGGTTTCATTACCGACACAATACTGCAATGTAAGAACTTCCCAGGCAGTAAGATGAAAATTCCCTTTAAATGTTATAGAAATTTCAAAATTCTATTCAATTAGTTGACTTAATATATTATATATGTCTAGTGGCATAGGATTATTACATATATCTTTTTAAATATATAGGATGAAAGTAAACCAATTTTATTTAATACTGAAGCAGAATAAAAATATTCATTAAAACATTCCTATAGGACAAAAATGTTTTAAATGTCTGTGTATTATGGTATTATACATATTTATTAAACACACACACACAAACATACACACACACACACACACACACATATATACACATAGGTGTATTTATGCACATTTATATACCTATACTACATCTCAGTTCAACTTTTTATCTGGCCTTTATTAGGAATCATTTTTTATTTTTATTTTATGCTAAATTCCAAAGGAAGAGTATCTAAAAAAAAAACCAGAAACTTGATGGTTAAAAGGCAACATTTTTCCATCAATATATGTATAAGAGTTACAGTGAAAAAGAAATATCTAAGTTAAAAATTTTGACAACATATAGAAACCAAAATTGACTAATAACCTGCTAGAAAATGCTTGACTGAGCAGCTCATTCATATATTAAAATTAAACAATACAAAGAAGGTTAGCATGGTCACTGTGCAAGCATGACACACACAAAGCATTCCATTTTTGAAAAAACTAACTAGGGAATGTATTACTCAAAGTATTTCCTCTGTTCAAAATAAATTTAGACTAAGATTCACCTAAGTCAGCAGCTCTCAGCCTTCTTAAGTTTGCCACCCTTTAATACTACTCTTCATGGAGTGGTGATCCTCCAACCACAAAATTATTTTTGTTGTAATTGCATAATTGTAGCTTTTCTATGGTTATGAACCATAATATAAATATCTCATATGCGGGATATCTGATATGTGATCTCTGTTCAAGGGTTGTTTAATCCCCAGAGGGGTCACAATGCACAAATCATACAAACTATACAATTACATACAGGGTACTTTTAGGAAATTTAACTCTAATTGCAATAATTTGTAATATACATTAAAATTCTCACAAATATTTTAAAATTAATTTCATATATTTTTCTTATAAAAATGGACTGATTTTCAACCAATATGTGAGTTTATGTAAATTTTAATTAATGAGAACCTGTAACTCGTCTCTGAGTCTTTCAACACCTAAATTACTGTGGTAGTTTTTCTTTTTTAATTACTTTAATTCTAACTTGAAGACATTTGTGGCTATGTATCTCTCTCTTTCTCTCATATATATATATATTTATATATGGTTTAGACAGTCATATGTGTAGTCATATGTATGTATGAAAACAGATTTAATTTTATGAGTAATACATTAATTAAAAATCATAATATTATGGAAATCATGGATTTGTCTAAATTTATGATTTTCTTATTTGAATACAAATGTAAAAACAAGGATTATTTAATTTACAAGTTACTTGTATGCTGAAAATTGTTATACAATAGAAGAATGTCCATGCAAATTAAAATAGTACCTATATGTATGCTATTAGTTTATATTCTATATGCTATATATAAATAATAGTTCTACACTAACATTTATAATAATGTTACACATTTTTAAAAATAATGATATCCTTAGTATAGTTTCATAGAAATATAAAATTCTGAAGCATCACAGCAAATTAAAACATAGATGAGTCTACTAGTAAACTTTGACTCATGATCTATTCATAGGTGGAGAATGTGCCAACATACAGCAATATTTGCTTTAATAAATGCAATAAGCTAAGACAAACATTATATAAAGTATTTTGATGCAACCCGGAATTCAGATAAGAGTCATGTAAAGAAATTTTAAAAGCCCAAGTTTTTTTTCCAATATGTTCAGGTTTTACTTTTATAATGGGGCAGTGACATTAAAATGACATGAAATGTCAAGACTCTAGACATTAATCAGGTAATTGGAGACATTCTCAATTCATTTTAACTATATTAGTCCACATACTTTTCTATAATGATTATGAAATCCATCAGTGTTTTTCATTCTGCATTTCCAGGGCTGGCCTTAGAAGGTTCTGAAGGAATTGTCCTCTAAGGGATCCTGTTGAAGTTACTGATTTCAATAACGTGATGTTTCTAAAAAATGGACTGATGATGGGTGCAAATTTGTAATGTGTAGTCAGAAGTGTCAAGAAATGCTAATTATCATATTTTATCTTTCCCTATTCTGACGGTTTAATTTAGGTCTTTTAAGTAAAGAGAATGATCTGCTGTTTTTTCCATTGTGTAGTGATAATTATTATTAAACTTCTACTCTTAATTCTGTTAGATTCTGCCTCACATAGCTATTTAAAATAGTATTCTCAATGACAGTATCTGTTTAAAAAATAAATAAAGGCAAGTAATTAAAAAATGAGACTACTATAATAGAACATACCATTTAACGGGTAAAGGTAGGTATGTTGGAGCTGATTCTCAAGTGAACCATGGTTATAAAATTAGTTAATAATACCCATCTTACTTAATAATTCACATATGTAATAAGTTACCATGCAGGGTATGAAATTAAAATAGCAATAATCCTGAGAACTGAAAAACAAATTAAGAATATACTCCTTGTCTACAGACATGATTAAATTCAACCTATGTTAATTTTTCCTATTACTTAACTATTCAACATTTTCCTAGTAATCCCTTAAATCCACATGCTTAATATGAATTATAAATGTCAACTTTTCAATATTCACATTCCAGTTGTCTAGGTTTTCTAAAAATTATTTCTCTCTTGATACAGTGCTTCTTAAAGATAGGAGTGAGCTTCTCATTTTCTGAGATTATGAAAATAATGGCAACAATTTTAAATAATATGATAACATAGCTTTGATTTCTTATTTTCTAAATGCATTTTTTAACATTCTTAAATGTTTTATTGTTTTATTTCTTCTCTTGGTTATTTTATTTATTTATATTTGAAATGTTATTTTTCTATTTATGGATGTTTATCTGCAGTTATGTGCAAGTACATACCATAGTAATGAAGGACATAAGAGGGCACAGAAAACCCTGAAACTGTATTTACAAAGAATTGTGAACCAGCATGTTTTTCTGTTTGTATGTTTGCTTTCTGTTTTTTTGTTTGTTTATTTAACATTTTATTTAATCTTTTTTTGTTACAGTTCAGATTTTATTTCCCTCCTGGTACAGCCTCTGACCTACTTCCCATATCTTCTCCACCCATGCCACCTCTGTCTTCACAAGAGGGTCCCCAACCACCTTTCCAAACCCCACCACCCACCGCTTGAGACCTCCCCACTCTATGGTCTCCAGTCTCTTGAGGGTAAGATAAATCTCCTCTGACTGAGTCCAGACCCAGCAGCTCTCTGCTATATATCTATTGGGGCCTCATATCAGCTGGTATATGCTACCTGGTTGGTGGTTCAGTGTCTGAGAGATCTTGGGGGTCTAGGTTATTTGAGACTGATGGTCCTTTCTCATGGTTACCCTCCACTTTAGCTTCTTCCACAGGGGTCACCAACTTCTGACCCCATTGGTAGTGTGTAAATATCTTCATCTGACTCAGCTGCTTGTTGGGTCTTGATAGGTCCTTTTTTGTGAGTGCTCCATAACCTCAGTAATAGCTTCAGGCCTTGGGACATCCCCTTGAGCTGGATCCCACACTGGACCTGTTCCTGCACCTCTTTTCCTCAGGCACTTCTCCATTTTTGTCCCTGCAGTTCTTTCAGACAGGAAGAGTTACAGGTCAGAGTTTTGTCTTGGGGATGCCAACCCCATCACTTGATGCCCTGTTTTTCTGTTGGAGGTGTGTTCTACAAGCTCCTTCTCCCCACTATAGGGCATTTTGACTAAAATCTTTGAGTCCTGAAATTCTCTCACCTCCCAGGTCTCTGGAGGGCACCCCTACCTCCTACTTCCCAAGGTTACCTGTTTCCATTCTTTCTGCTGTCCTGTTCACCCCACTTAATACCGGATCATGTTTCCTTCTCCCCCCCCCCCCAGTCCCCTTTCCCACCCAGATCCCTCCTTCCTTCTCCAGAGAATTCACAACAGCAAAGCAAATAGCTGAGCAACACTTAAAGACATGTTCAAAGTACTTAGTGATCCGGGAAATGCAAATCAAAATGACCTGGAGACATCAATTAGAATGGATAAGATCAAAACCTCAGATGAGGATGTGGAGAAAGAGGAACACTTATCCACTGTTGGTGGGATTATAAACTGGTACAGCCACTATGGAAATCAATCTGGAGATTCTTCAGAAAATTGGAAATAGATCTACCTGAAAATCCACAATACCACTCTTGGGTATATACCCAAAAGATGTTCCACCATGTCACAGGGGCATGTTCCATTACATTTATAGCATCCTTGTTTGTGATAGCCAGAAGCTGGAAACAACCCAGATGTTCCATGACAGAAGAATGGATACAGAAATTTTTATTCATTTGCACAATGGACCCAGCTATTAAGAATGAGGACATCCCGAGTTTTGCAGGCAAATGGATAGAACTAGAAAATATCATCCTGAGTGAGGTAATTCAGACCCAAAATTGCATGCATGCACTAATAAGTGTATATTAGTCAAAAATGTACAGAATACCCAGAATACAATACAATACACTGAAAAAGCAATCACAGGAGGGTGAACCAACATATGATGTTAGGAAGTATGACCAAAGCATTTTTTGCTCAGCCATCTCTCCAGACCTTCAAAACTTTGAATTTCTACTTATTGTCATAGTGGTTAAATGTTTTGTCTTACAATTGTCTAATAAAAGTTTTACTATGTGATTTTCTAACTTATAACATGCAATATATCTAATATGTATTTTATTGAAAATAACATTTTTATTATGCAATATACTGCTAAAATTATTAAATTATTAATATACTGATAAATTAAAATTATACTGCAATACATAATTAAGTCATTAAGATTCCTGTGTAAGTCAGAATGTGAAACAGAAACTATTACTGTAAAATTGTTTATTAAAATTCTAGTGTACACAAAGTACCAAAGATGGAGACTGTATAGTAAATTCTTTTCCAGTGATACACAGTGAGTGAAAGACACTGGAGAAAAAGGAGCTTCTAAGGGATATAAACTATACCATAAGGTGATAGAAATGTGATTTCATTATTCTTTGTTAAAACTGTGCCACTAGGTTTGTATAAATATATTATTTTAAGAATAGCACTAGTGTTCTGTTCAGGAAATTTTCCTCTGCGCCCATCCATATGTTCAAGGCTCTTCCCCATTTTCTCTTCTATAAGCTTCAGTGTATCTGGTTTTATGTGTAGGTCTTTGATATACTTGTACTTGAGATTTGTTCAAGGAGATAAGAATGGGTCCATTTGCATTTTTCTACATGCTGACCACCAGCTGACCCAGCAAGGAGACTTCTTGGTCCTAGATGCACCAGCATAGGCAAATCGAGGAAGGGTAGGTGGGAGTGGGTTGGATGAAGGAACATCCTCATAGAAGCAGTGGGAGGGAGGATGGGTTAGGGATTTTCTGGGAGGAGGGAAACTGGGAAAAGGAATAACATTTGAAATGTAAATAAAGAATATATTAAATAAATTAAAAGAATAGCACTAAACTGACATTAAGTGATTTGTGTGTGATGTTAATATTGTAACAATATAATAGTATAGTATAAAGCATAGTAAAGCTATACTTTTCTTCTTGATCAACCTATGAAAGCAAAAAAACAAGTGCTACAATTCTTTTATCTTTACTTCAAAATTATTATCCAATCATAAAATCAGACATTCTATTTTCTTTAGTGATACAGAATATCAAACTACATCTTCAAATATGTATTTACAATCAAACAAGGATAAGGATTTAAGAATAAGCATGAAAAAGCAGAAGAAAAATATGCTGTCCGATATTCAAGTGATTGTTCCAAAGAATTTGACTGATACATTGCCTACATGCAATATGCTAATGTCTGATGAGTGATACAATTGAAATTAATAACTAATTAAAAAGGAAAAATTAGAAAAATGAGTCTAAATCCCAGCTATTTGGATACCATGAAAATACTTTGGGTTAGTAAATAAAGATTAGTCATTCCATGTAAGAATTTTAGTATAAGCACAATAACACTGAATGTTATTAAACTAAAACAGGCATAACTATAAAAATATTTATTCATAAAATTACAGTTTATTATACATACAATTGGTCTTAAATGAAAAATTCATTTTATGTGCAATTGTGTTGTTACATGTTTATTGGAACTTCATTTTGTTGTAGCCCACTAGCATGACTGTATAATTATCACAAAAATAAGTATTCTTTATAATTAAATAATTTATTACTTCCTTCATGTTCATGTAATCTAGGACATACCATTCTTTTTAGGAGAACTTTCAAGTTTATCCTGAAAATAAGAGGTGGTTCTAAGGTTCTGACATTAAGCAAGATCTCCTTGTACCTATTTTATAAGATAGAAAAATATTTTTCATCCAAATTCACAATAATACAATCCCTCTTTCTAACATAAAAACAATAGTTTATTTTGTGTCATGAAAAAATTGATGTTGTGATCTTAGCCATGTAATTGATTTAAAGGCAAATCCGATACCCTATACTAAATACGGTAGAGCTCTAACTCTCCTGAAGATGCTTGACTACAGCCAAACCTGAGTTATTACTAAGATATTATGTTTTGAAAATAGTCAGGAAGAAAAATAGAAAGCAATTGGTGATTTTCAGAAGAGTCCAAGTTTGCTTGCATCTAATTTTGAACACTTGCTTGAGTGCTACAATAGAACTAACTTTCTATTTTATTGTTTCTGACAGTAGTGCAGTTGGTTTGGGCAAATGTATACAAAAATGTACAGGAGAATCTGGAATCAGAAAATGCATTGAAAAAATCCAACACAGCTGAAATTCAATGCTGAATTCATAAACTAAATGCACCCAAAATAATCCTGTCTAGATGGTGATGCAGCATTATGACAGATGGGCTGGCAATGGATTAAAATGGAAAAAATGAGAATTATGGCAGTGCTATTTTGACAACATCTTCTCCTTAATTGACACAGTTGCCACACTCCACCAGTGTGTGCTATACGACAGGTTTTAAAGTGTATTTTCTAGCTGATAGTTCTGACTATAGAAAAATCAGAGAGATTTTGCTTCCGTGTTTGATAACTGCTTTGAATTATTTGGAACTGATCTTCATTTTGACAGAGTGTTAGATGTTATGATTATAAAATGCCCTTAGAATATTCAGACTTCTTGAAGAGTTTTATAGATCATGAGTTTGGATAGAAATTACTACCCAGAGAATGTTACCTTTAATTTAGTGATAAAACTAGCCTTTATTTTTGAAGCCTTTAACATTAACAAAATAAAATATTTTAATAATCATAGATTTCATAGTTATTTTTATTGCATTTAATATATTTGTTTCAAAGGTCAAATTTTGTGGCTTTAGAATTACAATAGTGTTATATAGCTGTCATTGAATATATTTTAAAGGTCTGAGAAAATCTTCATATAATACTGTGTTAGCATGCTACTTATTATGTTATAAAATTAATCAATATTTCTATTTTCAGGCCCATCATTATTAAACCCCAAGTATGTTTTTTTCCTCAAAACACTATAAATTTTTCATAATTCAGACTTCATATTACAATGTCTTCTAACTAGATCATATATTTCAAAGTTGTCCCAACCTTTGAACACTGTGCTATAAGCAAGGGTATCAAGCGTTTATGCATGTGTTCTGTGATAGAGGATGAAGAGGCATTTCTCTTTCAAACTATCAAGTCATATAAAAGTAGTCATAAAACAATGGTTCTGCCTAACAATAAATATCAAGTAATATAAAGCTAAACCAAGTTAAAATCTGCAATTTTGCTAAAAGTCAGGTAAAAATAAAATTACTACCATGAATCTTTAAGTCTCAAAGTGAAAGGAACATTAAAGAAATTTCTCAGTTTACTGTATTAAATAACAATTTTGGTTTTGTTTGCTTATTTTTTAAGAAAATTTTCAGGAAGAATGTCAAGTGATGTACACGGTAAAGAAGCATATTATTAATAGGCAAGTCCTATTTATTTTAATAAAAATAAAAATTTGTTTATTTTAATATGTATATTCATTGTTAAAATTGTTGAAGTAGATGAGATCTTGTTGAACTTCCTCATTTAAAATTTGGCCCTGATATAGATACTGATGCTGTGCTGTGCTCGAAGACAGCCTAGCATGGCTGCCCCCTGAGAGGACCAACAAACAGCTGAAAGAGTCATATGCAGATATTAGCACCCAACCAATGGAAGGAGGCCAGGGACCCCCGTGGATGAATTAGGGAAAGGTTGGAAGAAGTTGAGGAGGAGTGCAGCCCCAAGGGAAGACCAGCAGTCTCACTTGAACCCCTGAGATGTCAGACACTGAGCATACAGCAGCTAAAATGAGTTCCAAAACACATATACAGCTGAAGACTGCCTGCTCTGGCCTTACCCCAGTGAGATAAGGTACACCTAACCCTTGAGAGACTTGAGGCCCCATGGAATGGGAGATCTAATGGGGTGGGATAGGGGGTGGGGGTGGGGGTGGCATGTGGGGGACAGATATTCTCTTGCAGACAGAATAGATGGGGAGCAGTCAGGGGGGCAGACCAGGAGGGAGGATCAAGTCTGGACTGTAAAAAACAGGATTAAAGAATAAAACTAAATAAATTAAAAAACATTCAGCTTTATAGATCTTACCTTCAAAGGTGGCTTCAAAAGAAATATCGCGGTCTATTAATTTGAGATCATTCTACTTTCCAGTCATTAACTTTTGTTTGTTTGTTTACTGCTTAATAGTTCTCTCTGATTATCTTTTGAAGACATGGATTTAAACAGGCTAGTAAGTTTCCCTACTTCATTCCTTAGAGGACATGGCCAACTATGTCTTTGTTTATTAAAGAAAAACAGCCAACTTTTGATGTTTTATCACTTCAAAGTCATTTTGTAGATGATAATTTCTTTAGCTTTGGTATCAGACTTGAATACTACATGTTTTCAATTATATTGTAGGTCCAAATGAATCATAGAAATGATTTCTATGATATAAAGTTATTTAAGTGTGTACACACACCCTATGATTTACCATTTTAAACACTTGGAATGCATTTTACATTGTATAACATGTCAAATTTATATATAAGGAAATCTCAGCAAATCTGATTGATCCTCTTTTCACATCACCTATTATCCTCTTCAGAAAGTGTGTGACTGCATTAATAGGCAATCTTATAAAAAATGATATACCTTATTTATTTGTAGAATATTTGTTCTTATACTTTTTATCAGTTCTGTAATTCAAATCTACATACAATTTACTTTGGCACTGAAAATACCAGTACTTAAAAATATTAAATAGGGCATTCAGTATTCAGTCACATCACCATTCACCTTTATGACCCATTAATCTCCAATGTTATACTTTCTGCTCACCATCTACACAACCCAAGCTATGACCTACTTTTTTTTAAGAATCCTAAATGCCTGATGAGTGTGTGTGTAGGACAGTGAGTGTGTGTCTGCACATATGTTTGCATTTAGTAATCTGTTAGTTTATCATGCGACCACTTTCTTGTTGCCTATAATAACAGACACTTCATTTATACCGCATGTTCATTTTTTATTAAGGTTATCACTTTTTAACTTGATAATGAAGAATGTATGTTTCATTATTACTTCTTTCTCTTGCAGCTGTATATATCTAACTTGCAATAGGGTTTTGTAAAAGTAAATTTTTTAATCTGCAATTACAAGTTTTTATGTTATTCAAGGCATTCATAATAATACACAGTTTAAACAAAAAGATGTGGAAAAAAGGAGAAATTAGAGATGAGGAGAAGTAGGAGGGCGAGGAAAAGTAAATTGAAAAAGTAAGGGATGGAGATAGGGGTAGAAGACATGAGATCTATTCACCAAATGGAAACATTTTACTATCAGCTTCATGGCGAATAAGCTTTTTATTCTTTGTAAAGAATTTAATTTCCTCCAAAGCTGTCTCCAAATATACCCCAAAATATATTGACACTGATCTACAAACCTTCTCTCTCTCTCTCTCTCTCTCTCTCTCTCTCTCTCTCTCTCTCTCTCTCTCTCTCTCTCTCTCTCTCTCTCTCTCTCTCTCTCTCTCTCTCTCTCTCAATCTTATCCACAAAACTGTCATCATTAAGATTTTTAGTTTTATTTTTTATCAAAAACAGAAATATATATCATTTACTTACAATAACAAAATGCATTTGATTGTTTATTTGAAGCAAGATCTTAGGTAACTCTCATTAGAATTAATCTCAGGTCTCCTTTACACTCTTAAGTGCTGGAATGCAAGGAATGAAATACGTTACCTTATATTTTCATTTACTTTATTTTATATGAGTACAAATGTCTTATTTTATTTAGAAGCAGATACCCTGAGGATATTACTACCCAAGATATATAACTAAGACCTAAAAATATGTTTAATTAAGGAATAAAGTATTTCAAATGTGTATCTGTTATTAAATATACAAATAAATATACATTACAATAAAACTGTGCTTGATAATTTCAAAAAGTAACTACATTTTGTCAAAATAGTAGCAAGTAAAATACTTACTGTTAGTCAAGTAAATATATCATATATTAAGTAAAATGTATCAAGATAGTTACTTAATACATTTTAATACACATTCAGTGTCATAGGGAAAAATCTTGTGAAGTGATGGATAGAAAGCTTTCAACGTTTATTATATGTAAAGAAGCAAGATACTGTTTCTATGAATCATCAGGGTCCTGGCTATTTTGATAATTTAATTTTTGCCTTTCTTTTCTTTTATTAAATATTTTCTTTATTTATATTTCAAATGTTATCCCCTTTTCTGGTTTCTTCTCTGGAAACCCCTATCCAATCCCCTCTCTCACTGCTTCCTTGAAGGTGCTACCCCAGACACACATCCACTTCTGCCGCCCTGTCCTGGTATTCCCCTTCACTGGGGCATCAAGCCTTCATAGGACCAAGGGTCTTCCCCCCGCCCACTGATGCCCAACAAGGCCATCCTCTTCTACATATGCATCTGGAGTCATGTATCACTCCATGTATACTCTTTGGTTTTGGTTTAATCCCTGGGAACTATTGGGGGGGTTGTCTGCTTGGTGATATTGTTGTTCTTCCTATGGGGTTGCCAACCCCTTCAGCTCCTCATATGAAAAAAAAACATAAATTAATTATCATAAATTTGACCTTTATGCAGTGCCAGGTCATCTGAAGTTTGATAAATTCTTTTAATCAGATATTTTGATTTTCCAATTAACTTTATATAACTCTACTGATTTGCCTTTTGTTTCTGTGAATGATACATATTATCTATATGAAGTTCTAACATTCCTTAACATGAATTTCTTTTAAAAATAATATGAAAGAAAATTATACTTAACAAATTTCAATGTAGGTGTGCTTTACAATCATAGAGTATAGTTTCTATTTTCTTTCATATAAAGGAATATTTATGACTTAAGGGTGAATTTCTCTCTCTTTTTAATCCCCTTTCCTTAGTCCTGATTATCTGGTTTTTGCAGTATATGCTTTTAGTTTCTCATTTATAAGACCAACTCAATAGAATGGAAGAGTAATAGTGCCACTAATTATACACTGTAGAGACTAATCTATTTTTGGAATGATCTGATTACCCTCTCTTATTACTACAAATTGGGAAACTCTCCATTTTCTTTTGTTAGTTTTCAGCATCCTACTTATTTCTTCAATCATATATCATATATCTATATCAGACATATAGCTACTATTTATTATTGTACAGTAGTATAATATATATATATATATATATATATATAACTATAATTCATTATCATACAATATTCCTACTATCATGATTTTTATGGGCATCTATTTCCATTCTTTGCTCTTTATGTGGTCTGATATTTACTAGAAATTTTAGTAAGCTTATTCAGGACTCTACTGTGTCCTCATACACCAAACTAATTTAGGCCAAGTATTTGTTGTGTGATTTGTTTGGTTTGTTTGACAAAGCCACCTCAGGGATCAATACTCATTAAATTTATTATAAAAACATGTCATCCTAATGAAAATGATTTCATATAAAGTCCAATTCTTCAAGTGTTTGAGCTGTGCCATGTAGACAACATGGGGCAGGAATTGCCACCTGGAGGTCTTTAGGCACTATATTTATAGATTTCCATACCCTATGGATTTGAGGCTTTCTGGTTTTCAATGAGCATTCAGCACCCATCTAATCAGGCATGTGATATACATTCTATGATCATTAAGGTCTGAACATTGCACAATTTAGTTGACTCTTCTTTTCATAAGGTGTGCTTTATACTTTAGGAACACTAGAAGATTTGAGGAGGATAAAGAAAACATGTAGCTATAGCCTTTACGTCATTGAGTGTCAGAACCTGGTCAAAATAATGATGTATTGAGAAAAATGTATTGCAGAACTGTGATAGAGGCTTCAGGGAAAGGGCCATTTACCTTTCATGCATTGTTTGATCCCTGGGTTGTTCTTGGACATAATCCTGTGTGTTCTGTGGCAAACATATATATTCACTTTATAAGATGTGTTTATTCTTCATAAATGTCAGAACATTGCCATAAAACCAAATCTGATGAAAAGATACACTGAGTTCTGTCCTTAGTGTAACCCAGATCTGGATCTGGTATATACTATGTATGATATCAGGGAATTTATGAAAGCAAGGCAGAATGGCATGGACTAAACAAATATTACTGTACATAAACTGTGTTTAAACTGCTCTTTCCTGAGAAGTTCTGGGAAAGGGCTGTTCTATTAATATTTAGTATGTGGTTACTGATGTTTGTTTACATGTGTTTCTGATCATGTTTTTCTAAACTCAAACAACCTTTTTTTGATCATTGCTTTCTTTGTTTAGTCCATGTATAAGCAGACACTGACACTTTAGTACAATTGTCTATAACATTAGATTATAATCTGACCCACTCTTTGAACTCTTATCTCAAACCTAGCAAACAAATATGCAAATATCAAGGAGAGTCAGGTGTTGTTTATTTGTTTTGTTTTCTTTTAACTTCTTTATTTTCATCTTAAAAACAAATATGGTAACTCCTACAGTGGTTAAGGTCATGTTTCCCAATTTAAAAGAATAGAGTCTCATACAGATGAAAAGTGAAAATACTTTGTCCTTAGGCTATGTTACTTAAGCTATGGAAAACTGACTCATACAGGCAAGTAGCCAGGAGGAAATCAAATCAATGTAAGATATGTTTCTGATTCTTTGTGAAACTTTGTTAACTTTAAAAAATGATGAAAATAAAAAGTTGTTTATGATAAAAAAGAAAAGTTTTCAAAAGATAAGTAAGATTTATTTGCATAACAAAACTAACTTGACTTATCAATGGTGATATAAAGATGAAAAATATAATCAATATATAGATTCCAAAGAAGTTAACTAGTACCTATAAAACCAGAAAACTGCAGATGAATGAGAAGGTGAATTCTCAAATACTAGCAAGGTCTCCTCATGCACACCAGTGAGGAAAAACTTGTTTAACCTAGAGCAACCATTAACTCAAATAAAATTGAGAAAAGGAAACCATGAAATTGTCAGGGAAAAGTCAACATGCCTTATACTGGAAATATGAAATTCAGATAGATTGATGACAGGCACACAATGAAAGACAACAGAAAAAGCTCCACAACCTCTTCTTGTCAATTGATCAAACAGATTTCATAATGAAATACAAAATGATTTTATTATTTTTACCTCAAGTAATCATAAGAAAGAACAGATCAGATTTTGAGAGATAATATTCTTCCAACTTGCCTCACAATATCTAAGATTTCAGGCTTTAATAACTTAAAGCAGTTATTTTATCCTGACATATACTTTAATTTCTGAATTTTGGGACTTATTTCAAAATGGTAATTGGCACCTGAAAGCCATGTGTGGAATACTTAGTGGTGTCCTATGGCTTGGATGAAATTTTGAAAAAATGATTAGGATGTGTGTATGTGTGTGAGCATGTCTGTGTGTTTTATAATCTCAAAAAATAAAACTAAAAATATATAAAAATTGACAGATTTGTGAACAGGAAATAAAGATTATAGGCCTCATATTCATATTTTTGGGTATATTTCATTGTGAGAGCTTTAGGACCTTGAGTTCTTTTTCAAAAATACAAAGAACAGATTTAAGAAATACATACATGCTTGTATACATTGCCTTACACACAGTTGGAAATTAGAAATCATAGGGGAGATACAGCAAAACAGAGTGGATTATAAAATTAGAAGTGCCAACCTTTACATGTCTTCAAGAGTCATTCATTAAACTTATTTTATAAACTTCATTAAAAAGTCTAAATATTTCTCTGACATTAGTGATAAGATATTGTATACGAAGTTTTAGCATGTAAATGAAACTTCTTTGCTTTCACAATCATGCAATGTCTATGTCTCCTTATTGTAGCCTCATATCTATGGCTTTGTACATTGATCTTTAGTCAACTGAACACACTATCCTACTATCACTTTCTCCTCTATACTGTATATCAGTATACCAGTTTCTCTGTTATGTGTCTATCTGTGTATATCTATGTCTCTGTTATCTCCTGTCCAAAAGTCTCTTCATGTAGCAGCCCAGTTTAAACTCACAGTCTTGGTTTCTCTTCCCAAGGATTAGGATACACCTATGCATTATCACATCCAGCAAAATCAGTGTAATTTTAGGCTTATGATGACATACTCTTCATATCCCTGAAAAAGACAAGACAAAGAATAATTCCACAGCACTTTGCTACTGAACCCTGCCTACTGTATGAATTTCTATTCACATCACCAAATATCAGCTAAGCCATAGGATACTTCTAAGTGTCACATACACCGGTTTCAGGTGCCAAATACCATTTTGAAATAAGTCCTGAAATTCAGAAATTAAAATATATGATAGAGTAAAAGGAATGTTTAACATTATTAAAGCATGAAGTCTTAGATATTTTGGAACAAGTTGGGAAAATATTATCTAATAATGAACCAGGTAGTTTTTTAAATTTAGGTTCAATTATAAGTAGAATATGGAAAAAAAAAAGTACACATCAAAAATTCATTAAAAAATGGCGATATTAAAAACAGTTAATTCAATTTGCCTTAAGATGGCAGTATTGGTCTTTCTATGATTGGAATAAGTTTTAGTCCAGAAATCCTGAGGAAAATATAGGCTATCTTAATACCCTTACTGAGACACAAAAACCCTGGCTTATCAACGAAGTGGGTGGATGTAATATACATAAAGATTAAACTGAAAGTCTATACAAACAGTGATAATGGGTGAAAACACAAACTGTGCAAATCTGATTGACATGTTAGTTAATTAAAAGCAACAAGGAAAGGAGGTTTGGGATCACTGAAGGGATTACTCACAGTGACAAGTCGTCCAAATTGTTCTGTTTCTGGGAAGAAGGAAGAATCAATGAATGAAATTAAAAACAAATAAGCAAACAAACAAAATCCTCCAGGATAGTGCATGCTAATACATCCAATGAAAGGCCCAGCTGATACTGAAAATATCTTAGACATATACAAACTGTGAAAGGTGGAAGCTTCCTGATTCTCTCTGGGGTTCCCACCCATGAGTTTCATTAACACTCATAACAATTGACCATTGTAGGACCTTTAGAGTTTGCTTAATTTAAATGATTAGATATAGCATCCTTATGTTTCTCAGAGTGGCAAATTAATTCACTAAAATCTGATTCAATTTTAAATACAGAAGTCAAAGTCTTAAGCACAGAGTTGTACACAAATAATCATTCGTTTGCATTGTGAGTGACTATGACTTGCACAGAAGACGCTTTGGTCATCATAGGATGGCTCTAAACTTAAGCAAATTTTCCTTGCTTTAATTTAAAATATAAAATCTGCTTCATTAAGACACACCTATAGCAATTTGTGCAGAGTTGCATAGATTAACCTGGGCAAAAATCTCTCACAGTTTTCAATATCTGTGGCTTCTGTTATGACAGCTAAGGGTCCATTTAATATTTAACTTGCACTGTAACAAACAGTTTGTAGTTTAATCCAATTATTATAACACAATTTTACTACAGTTAAATTTGTTATCATAAAACATTTGAAACAGGAAAATATGGCAAATATTATATTGGGTACTTTCAAAATCATATTTAAGCAGATTTAAATATATACACACCTTCAGAAATGTATATAGCATTCCCCAATTTTTATTGCTGGATAAAATTATCAGGACAATGAGATCACCACTAAAACAGCTAACTTGAATCTGACCAAAATAAACATTTTTTTTCCATAGAAAAGAAAATAAAACAATCAAACAAAAACAGCAACACTGGAAGGCATGTGAACACTCATGAATTGGAGTTTTCACTGTTTTATAAAGTCTTCAGCTTATGATAATTTAATGTTGGCCTGCTGATTGTGATGACATTATTACATTGGAAAGTACATTTTACCAGTCCCTGTATGTGTGTATAAAAATAATCTTTATCTGTATATCACTGGGCAGCTCTTCTCCTTTGCCTACCAAATAGTGTTTCCATTGTATTATATTCAAATTAGTTTACAAATAAAAAATAATTATTCATAGAAAAGAACCTGCTGAGCACTAATGCTCAGAACTATGATGAACTAATGTGTATGGGGCCTTTGCACTTTTTTCATGGTACAATAATTTATAAGCTACAAATTGTGATGTGCATTCTTCTGTTGTTATTTGAAAGAATATTGAAATATTGCTATATTGTTTATTAAACTGCATTAAAGACAATCAAAAAGAGCATCATATCTCTAGGACAAAATATGAATGTTTACCTTAAAAATGTTATTTGAAATCTTATATAGTATGAATTCTACTTTGCTCAAATTAATTAGCATACTTTTGAGAGGCAAGGGGTCAAAACATCTCATACCAGAATGATAGCTGTGATTGAATAATAACATATTATTTCAACACGAATTGTTATGTTGGTCACTTGTTATTTGCTTATTTGTAGTCTGACATCAACAGGAAAAGGATTACTGTCAATATTTTTATTCATGTAGCACCTTGGCAACAGTTTTATGGGCTATATATGCTTTTTTAAACTCTGGTTATTTTAATGTTAAAAACAATTGAAATTATATAGTAAATTAATTTTAAACAAGGAAAGTGCATTTAGTGCCTTGCTTAGTTCATCAATCTGGATTATTGATTCAAGAACAATGCATTTTTTCAAACATGTAGCCAACCAAATAAGATAATTTAGTAAAAATTGTGTGTGTTCATTTGAGTGTGATTGTGCCCTGCCTATTTTCCTATAAAACAGAGTTTCAATGACATGACGCCCAAGGCATTTATATTCTGCCTGCGAAAATTGGTGCATATTAAAAAACGATGCATTGGTAATTATAGAAGCTTATAGAAAAGTTATTAATTCACTCATTGGGTCTCATGACAGTTAAAGTGGAAGATGAAAATGAGCAGAAATTAAGTATGCTATATAAAGAGAAGTGATGACAAATAAGGTGGGATAGATTCCCCCAGGATGGGGCCATGCAATGACACCAGCTGTCCACTGTAATTAATGTGATCATAAAGGGGAATGAACTGCATGCACATGATAGAACCCATCAGGCACTGAGCAGAAAATAAACTGCTGTCCTGCAAAAAATAAACTTCTTAAAAATGGAAATATTGTACCACCACATTTTTAAGAATTCCTTAAATAGAACACAGGAAGATTATTGTGGTAGACAACACTGAACACAACTGGCCCGACTGAAACCATGTACTAGTTTCTTCAAAATCATCTGATTTTGCATGTCTTCATTGGCTTATTAAAAATATTATCAAAGATAACTTTATAGAATTTCTTTTTAAAAGACAGCCAAGTTTTATATTTTGGATATTTTAAAAATAACAAAATAAACAATGTACTACAGTGCAAATAACCATGCTTTCAAAAAATAAATAGGCTCCTAGGTGCTCAACTATCATCTGTA
This sequence comes from Apodemus sylvaticus, assembly GCF_947179515.1. Lineage (NCBI taxonomy): Eukaryota > Metazoa > Chordata > Mammalia > Rodentia > Muridae > Apodemus > Apodemus sylvaticus. Next base: position 37,434,985 of record NC_067479.1, on the reverse strand, counting down.
AATCTGAGTCTTAAAAGTTTCCTGTGCTACATGTGTAAAAATATAACCAGAACTTATCTGCATCTGTTTCATTAAAACCATTTTAAGAATTAAGGTGCTACTCTACAATTGATTAGTTTCCTGTGTACAACCTGTCCCTAATACCTGGTAGACAAATGAAATGAGATGTTCTGACCTCCAAAGTTCCCATGTGTGTCTTTAGTTTTAACTTACTACAAATGACTAAAAGATAGACAAGCATACTCTACTGCTTGTTTCTCCAGGTTATCTAACTTGCTTGATGTAGCATTGCTGGGGACAGCAAACAATGACCAGGACTGCCTGCAACAGGCAGGGATGGAGACATCTCAGAAGCCCACAGCAGCTCCTTGTAGAAAAGGATGGTTGTACTGGCTGGTTTTGTGTGTCAACTTGACACAGGTTGGAGCTATCACAGAGAAAGGAGTTTCAGTTGGGGAAGTGCCCCCATGTGATCCATCTGTGGGGCATTTTCTCAATTAGTAATCAAGGGGGAGGGCCCCTTGTGGGTGGTCCCATCTCTGGGCTGGTATTCTTGGGTTCTATAAGAGAGCAGGCTGAGCAAGAAAAGGGAAGCAAGCCAGTAAGGAACATCTCTCCATGGCCTCTGTATCAGCTCCTGCTTCCAACCCTGCTTGAGTTCCAGTCCTGACTTCCTTTTGTGATGAACAGCAATGCAGACGTGTAAGCTGAATAAACTCTTTCCTCCCCAACTTGCTTCTTGGTCATGATGTTTGTACAGAAATAGAAACCCTGACTAAGACAAATTGGTACCAGCGTAGTGGGGTATTCCTGTGATAACTTGACCATGTTTTGGGGAGGACTATGGAAGGACTTTGGAACTTTGGGCTAGATGATCCATTTGATATTAAGAGCTCGGTAGAAAGTTCTGTAGGAGCTTGGAAGACAATTTTAAGAACAGTGCAGAAGATGGCTTGTGAAATTTCAGAGGTAAGATTAAAGACTCTTACAGTGGCCATGTTTTGATTGTGAAGCTTCTGTGGTTTTGGTTAGCTGAGGCTGAAGAATTAGCTGTGGTTAACAAGACACCAGAATCACTAAAGTGACCCTTTGTGTTACTGGAACTATTGATGCTGGTTAGCTGGAGGTAAGAAATTAGCGGTGACTAAGAAGAGACCAGCATCACTGAGGTGAAATCTTCTGGGAAGTATTTTCTGAGAGTACAGAGGCTGTGTTTCAGAGATAGCCACAGTTGTATTTTGTGCTGTGTCTGGACTTGGTACTGTGTAAGAGTCACCCAGATGGTAATGGTTTTGAAGGCATGAAGGGATCATGAAGAGCAGCTGAGGCTCTTGGCACAGTGAGAGGCCACAGAAGGCCATTGGTGAAGGTACAGCCTCAGTTGCAATTGATGGCCCAGGACTTGAAGGGGTCATGCATAGGAGCAGAGGCTTGTCACCCTGAAGAGAGCCTATGAGAAGCTGTTGGTGAAGCCTAATTTCAGTCGAAGATAGCAGTGTTTTGGAGATGCCAGTACCATGCGATAACCACCAAGAACAGCAGCAGCAGTGGAGTACAGGCATCTGGAGCCTAGAAGACAAGGTGTGTGCTACAATGGGCAGAGGTGGAGAAGTGACCCAAGCCCTTGGAAGAACCCAGAAGATCGTGAGTTGGATAATAGACATTGAACCATTGGAGTTTTAGTTTTGGTTGTGACTGTGCCCTGATATGTTTCCCTCTTGAAGGAAGAAAGTATTTTAGTGGAGCCCACAGTTAAGAGACTTTGAATTTTTAAAAGACTTTGAATTTAAAGATATTGGATATTTTAAGTGATTGAACTTTTAATATGTAAAGACTTTGGGACTTTTAAACTTATTTAGATCTTGGGGATGAATAAGAAAGTAAGGGTTGAGGCTTAATAGTGATGTGTTTGTGTGTCAAATTGACAAGGGGTCAATTGTACTGGCTGGTTTTGTGTGTCAACTTGACACAGGTTGGAGTTATCACAGAGAAAGGAATTTCAGTTGGGGAAGTACCCCCATGTGATCCATCTGTGGGGCATTTTCTCAATTAGTGATCAAGGAGAAGGGCCCCTTGTGGGTGGTACCATCTCTGGGCTGGTATTCTTGGGTTCTGTAAGAGAGCAGGCTAAGCAAGTCAAGGGAAGCAAGCAAGTAAGGAACATCTCTCCATGGCCTCTGTATCAGCTCCTGCTTCCAACCCTGCTTGAGTTCCAGTCCTGACTTCCTTTTGAGATGAACAGCAATGCAGAAGTGCAAGCTGAATAAACCCTTTTCTCCCCAACTTGCTTCTTGGTCATGATGTTTGTGCAGGAATAGAAACCCTGACTATGACAATGGTGTTTGGTACCCTGAGAAGCAGGACACACATCCCTCCAGTGGACCTGCCATCTGAAATAAGGGACTGCCTGCAGTAGGCCTGGATGGAGACATCTTCAGTAACCCACGGCAGCTCTTTGTAACAACAGTTGTTCCCATTTCTCCTAACCTTAGCCCTCAACAATGGCTGTATAGATTTCATTTGTGTGTGACTGTTTCGCAGTTGGCCTTGGTGTGCATAATTATTCTATTATATCCGACTTTCTTACTTCTTTCTCCTTCTGCTCTCCAGAATTCTGTGAAACTAGATGTTCCCTGATGTAATGATTCTTAAACAATTAAAAATTGAGGCATAGGCCACAGCACAGCACAGTCCTAATGGCCCAGGTGCATGCTGTGTGTTCTCATCTTAAAAACAATGCAATAAATGCACAATGGTAGTTCCAGATTAATTCTTGACTTGCAAGGAAAGTTTGGCAAATTATTAGAAAATGAATTAAAGCCAACATTGGGACCGCAAAGAAAGAAAAACCTATTAAAGTTATGAAATACGTTCTGCACAATATTTGAGAGTGGTTCCTGGATAAGCAAGTATAGAATATGTTAAATCTTAGATTAGTAAAGCTAAGTCAAAACACTGGGACACTTAGGAGAGTCATTGTGTGCAATGTGTAGAAGAGAAAAGCTCGGGGAACTACCGAGTTAAGGGTTAACTTGATTCTTTCTGGCCACTGCCTGGCAGCTTTGCCAATGTCATTTATCATTAGAGCTTCACAAGAAAATGCAAGTAGCTGGCCTAGGAGCTCTGAGCTCTGAAGTATAATAGTTAAAGTATAAATAATGATAAGTTTGCAATTATTATTATTTTGGCTATAGGCCTGGGAATAGGGAAGCTTGAAACTTTGGGGAACAATTGCAATTCTTGTTTTTTGTGGAACTTGGTTATTCTTTTGACTTTGATTTGGCAACGATTATACAATGTCTTTTTTAAATCTGCTTTTGGAGTATCAATAAAAACTGGAGAAAGAAGAAAGCAAGAGTGAATGCAGAGAGAATGCAGAGAGAATGCAGAGGAAATGCAGAGTGAATGCAGAGAGAATGCAGAGTGAATGCAAAGAACATGCGGAGAGAATGCAGAGAGGATGCAAAGAGAATGCAGAGAGAATGCAGAGAGAATGTAGAGAGAATGCAGAATGTAGAGAGAATGCAGAGAGAATGTAGAGAGAATGCAGAGTGAATGCAGAGTGAATGCAGAGAGAATGCAGAGAGAAAGTGCAGAAAGCATGCTCACAGAATGCAGAGAGAATGTAGAGGCCATGCAGAGAGAATGTAGAGAGAATGTAGAGAGAATGCAGAGAGAATGCAGAGAGAATGCAGAGAATGCAGAGAGAATGCAGAGGGAATGCAGAGTGAATGCAGAGAGAATGCAGAAAGAATGCAGAGAGAATGCAGAGAATGCAGAGTGAATGCAGAGAGAATGCAGAGAGAATGTAGAGAAAATGCAGAGAGAATGCAGAGTGAATGCAGAGTGAATGCAGAGAGAATGCAGAGAGAATGTAGAGACCATGCAGAGAGAATGCAGAGAGAATGCAGAGAGAATGAAGAGAGAATGCAGAGAGAATGCAGAGAGAATGCAGAGAGACTGTAGAGAGAATTCAGAGAGAATGCAGAGAGAATGTGCAGAAAGCATGCGGACAGAATGCAGAGAGAATTAGAGACCATGCAGAGAGAATGTAGAGAGAATGTAGAGAGAATGCAGAGAGAATGCAGAGAGAATGCAGAGAGAATGCAGAGAGAATGTAGAGAGAATGCAGAGAGAATTCAGAGAGAATGCAGAGTGAATGCAAGAGCATGCAGAGTGAATGCAGAGAGAATGCAGAGAAAATGCAGAGAGAATGCAGAGTGAATGCAGGGAGAATGCAGAGAGAATGCAGAGAGCGAGTAGTGAGCATGTGAAGAGCAAGTGAGAGAGCGAATGCAAAGAGCATGAGAAGAACTTGTGAAGAGTCAGTGAAGAGAGAATGTGAGGTGTGTGTGAAGAGTGGGTGTGTGAGTGAAAGGGGAGCACACAGACGTGTGTATGAGCGAGAGAGTGCAAGAAAAGAAAAGCATACAGGAGAAAAGCAGAGTGCACAGGACAATGCAGAATGCGCAGGAAGATGCAGAGTGTGTGCAGCCTCCAGCTGCGAGCGAATGAGCGAGAAAGAGAGCAGAGAATGAGAGAGAAGAGAAACTTTAAGCCTTGAAAATTGCCTGTCAGCTTGTACGCAAAAAGTAGTCTGTGCATATTTATTATGTGCCTTCCAGTTATCCCTGCTTCCAGTTGAGAACCCCGATGCTGTGTCGATAGCATCCACTGGGATGTACTCTTCTCTTCAGTTTCTCCAAAGCACCTTTGTCAAGAAATCTCTGGCAAGTTTCTTCATATTTGAGGGTGCAGTACTTTATTTCAAGCCTTCATTTTCAATTGAAAAATATCAACATCCAAGAATAATTTAAGGATTAAAAGATTTTTACAATTATTTAATGAATGGAATTAGTTTAATATTTCAATAAAAGATATACTTATTTCCATAGAGTTATATAGTTTTTATATTGTTTATTTATATTTTATTTTCTATCTCCCTACCATATCTGATTCTAGGTGCACGATATGTTAAATAACTCTGATTTATCATTTTCCCTAAAATGGAGGATGTTGATACATCTAATGGTACCATATTTCCTATCCCATAAATTCTTATGTTTAAGAGAAATTACAATAGAAAATATATTTAGTCTAGCTTAGTATTGAGTTGTTAAGCAGTGAAACTTTTTTATTGTCTCATGTTTTTCTGTAAAGAATATTCAAAATTTCTGACAGTATATATTGTTGTAGTTTATTTGTGAAAACACTAATCCATTGAAAATTTTTGATCAAAATTTTAATAGAGATAACAGTGGCAAACATTTGGTTCCACATACAGGGACATTTGTAATATTTTTTATAAACAAGTTTAACTCATGAATACTTACTTAGTTACAGTAAACAAAAGCTATTAAGAATACATAAAGAATATTAAGTTAAATGCATGAGTCATTTTCTTTCATGTGTTCCACATGATTCGTTTCCTTTTTTCCCAGAGATCCTCATGAGTTTAAATATTTAAATACCTTATGTCCTTGAGTCATAATTCTTTCTGATGCTCATACTTGTAGTTAGTATGAGCCCAATGGCATTTGGTAGAGGCCTAGTCTTGAAATTATTTTAAGTCAGAGGTGGTTAAAGCATTTAAATCTTTTGTAATGTTAGGCTTTGTTTTTTGTTTAAAACCCTTCATTATTTTAATTTTATTTCTCATAGCATATTGACTTGCCACAAGTTTGACTTTTAGCTCTAGCCAATATATGTAATCATGATGAAACTTTTTATTATTATTATTATTTTCTATATTCTTTGTTTACATTCCAAATGATTTTCCCTTTCCTGGTTTCCCCCTGCCCTTAAGTCCCATAAGCCCTCTTCCCTCTGCCAGTTCCCCATTCAAACCCCTCCCACTCCTCTGTCCTGGCAATCCCCCACAATGTTGCATCAAGCCTTTCCAGGACCTGGGCCCTCTCCTTCCTTCTTCTTGGGAGTGATTTGATATGTGGTTTGTCTTTTGGGTATTCTGAGCTTCTGGGCTAATATCTACATATCAGTGACTGCATTCCATGTGTGTTCTTTTGTGAATAAGTTACCTCACTTAGTATGATATTTTCCAGTTCCTACCATTTGCCTAAGAATTTCATGAATACATTGTTTTTAATTACTGAGTAGTATTCCATTGTGTAAATATACCACATTTTCTGTATCCATTACTCCATTAAGGGACATCTACACTCTTTTGAGCTTCTGGATATTATAAGTAAGGCTGCTATAAACATAGTGGAGCATGTGTCCTTATTACATGCCAGGCAACACTCTGGGTATATGCCCAGGAGTGGTATATTGCAGGGTCCTCCAGAAGTGTCATACTCAGTTTTCTGAGGAACAGCCAGACTGATTTCCAGAGTGGTTGTACCAACTTGCATTCCCAACAGCAGTGGAGGGGTATTTCTTTTTCTCTACTTCCTCGCCAACATCTGCTGTCTCCTGAGTTTTTAATCTTAACCATTCTGACTGATGTGAGGTGAAATCTCAGGGTTGTTTTGATTTGCATTTCCCTGATGACTAATGATGTTTAACATTTCTTAAGATGTTTCTCAGCCATCTGATGTTCTTCAGTTGAAAATTTTTTGTTTTGCTCTATACCCCATTTTTCATAGGATTATTTGGTTTTCTGGGGTCTAACTTCTTGAGTTCTTTGTATATATTGAATATTAACCCTCTGTCAGATGTAGGGTTGGTGAAGATCTTTTCCCAATTTGTTGGTTGCCGTTTTGTCCTTTTGATGGTGTCCTTTGCCATACAGAAACTAAACTTTAGGAGGTCCCATTTGTTAATTCTTGATCTTAGAGCATAAGCTATTGCGGTTCTGTTCAGGAACTTTGCCCTTGTGCCCATGATTTCAAGGGTCTTCTCCAGTTTCTTTTCTATTAGTTTCAGTGTGTCTGGTTTTATGTAGAGGTCCTTGATCCACTTGGAGTTGAGCTTAGTACAAGGAGATAAGAATGGATCAATTTGCATTCTCCTGCATGCTGACCTCCAGTTGAGCCAGCACTATTTGTTGAAAATGCTGTCTTTTTTCCCACTGGATGTTTTCAGATACTTTGTAGAAGATCAAGTAACCATAGGTGTGTGGGTTCATTTCTGGATTTTCAATCCAATTCCATTGATCTACCTGCCTGTCGCTATACCAATACCATGCAGATTTTAACACCGTTGCTCTGTAGTACTGCTTGAGGTCAGGGGTACTGATTCCCTCAGAAGTTCTTTTATTGTTGAGAATAGTTATAGATATCCTTGGGGTTTTGTTATTCCAGATGAATTTGAAAAGTGCTCTTTCTAACTCTATGAAGGACTGAGTTGGGATTTTGATGGGGATTGCATTGAATCTGTAGATTGCTTTTGGCAAGGTGGCCATTTTAACTATATTAATCCTGCCAATAAACAAACAAGCATGGAAGATTTTTCCATTTTCTGAGGTCTTCTTCAATTTCCTTCTTCAGTGATCTGACATTCTTGTCATACAGATCTTTGGATATTTTAATTAATCTGGTGTCTCTCTCTCTGTGTGTGTGTGTGTGTGTGTGTGTGTGTGTGTGCGTGCGCATGTGTATTAAGTTTTTATTAGATAGTCTATTTACATTTCAAATGTTATCCCTTTCCTGATTCCCCCTCTGAAAACCCCTATCCAATACCCCCTCCCCCTGCTCACCAACCAACTTACTCCCTCTTCCCTGACCTGACATTAACCCTAAACAGAGGCATCAAGCCTTCTTAGGACCAAGGACCTCCCTTCCCACTGATGCCCAACAAGGTCTTCCTCTGCTGCATATGCAGCTGGAGTCATAGGTCCCTCGATGTATACTCATTGGTTGTTGGTTTAGTCCCTGGCTGCTCTGGGGCTACTAGTTGATCCATATTGTTGTTCCTCCTATGTGACTGCAAACTACTTCAGCTCCTTTAGTCCTTTTTCTAGCTCCTTCATTGGGGACCCTGTGATTAGTCCAATGGTTGGCTGTGAGCATCTACTTTTGTATATGTCAGGCACTGGCAGACCCTCTCAGTAGATGGCTGTATAAGGCTCCTTTCAGCAAGCACAGGTTGGCATCCTTAATAGTGTTTGCATTTGGTGACTGTATCTGGGATGAATCCCAGGTGAGACAATCTCTGAATGGCCTTTCCTTCAGTGTCTCCTCCACACTTTGTCTCCATAATTGCTCCCATGGTAATTTGTTCCTCATCTAAGAAGGACAGAAGTATACGCACTTTGGTTTTCCTAATTCTTGAGCTACATGTTGTCTGGGAATTGCATTTTGGGTATTCTGAGCTTCTAGGCTAATGTATTTAGTTTACCTAGTCATTGATGTATTAGCCTAGGGAATCTGAGTGTGGCCTTCTCTTTTCTCTACTTAAGTCTGTCTGAGACATTTAGGGGAACCATAAGAAAATATCTGAGACTTGGCCATTTATATTTAAAACACACACGCATACACACACACACACACACACACACACACACACACACACACACCTCATTTCTTAGCAGTTCTAGAAGCTTGTGTAGTCCAAGAATACAGCTCTACCATTTCATCTGAAGGGAACTTTGTATCCTTGTCTTTATGTGGCAGAGGACAAGAAGGAGCTAAACAAAGCACATTAACTTTCTATTAGAAAAATCTCAGTCCTCTTCAGTGGCATATAGTTAATAACATTATAATGACAAACCTTGGCAGGCCTGTGTTGGAGATAAAACAATCAACACAGTATATACATGCAGAGACCACCAACTTAAGTGTTGTGGGGTCTGCACTGGACCATGTGTGCTAAGTACATTTTTCAATCATGTAATGAGAAATTCTGCAAGCTGATTTAAATCTATGATTTTACATATTCTTCTGTAACATGTAAATTATCATTTCTGTTCGGAAAATTTGGGGTAGTATTAGTATCCTAATACACATAAAGCACACTAAAGAGTGCTTATTGCTTATATTACATTCATTTTTTAAAAAATTCCATAGGTAATTTTTTCTTAGTCCTGAGTAAAGCTCTCTGAAGTTAAATGAAAATTTCCTGAATAGCTCTGTATGCGTTTCTTGATTTAAAATAATGTGTTTTCCCAGGTAACCACAACAGAACTACAGTGTCATATTGCTGATTTAGATCAAATGAAATAATTTAGGCAATAAAAGGCTTAGCATGGGAATTTTGTTCCTATGTATTGTGAGTACATCCTACTAATGCCTCCATATGCATAACTCCTTAGCCCAACTGAAAAGTAAAACCATTCTGTACTTAGTATATTTTTATGATCTATGTGAGATTTATTAAATATAGCAAAATATTTTTATTCACAAATATTTTGAAGCATAATATATGGTCTTTCCTTTGTATTTAAGATAGAGATATTACATAATATTTTGTTTAAGAACTACTAGTTACCATTATAACATAGAAAAACAACATCAATGAATGACCTCTATTTATAGAAAGAGACTTAAATGTTCATTCTTCCTGTCATTGAACTGTCATTCTATATATTTTTCATTCTTGCAGATTAAGTAAATTCATAACTAACGAATGGCAGAACGATTTACCTGTAAATTTAATGTTATATCATGAAACTAATGCTAACCCATTTCAATTTTGTTTTATGTAAGAAGAATCATCACAACTTTCCAAAATTTATATGTAAAACCACCTCAATATCAACAAGTGTATTTTCTTACATCTATATGTTAAACTGACAAAAACCTCTCAAGTTCATTTTTTACAATTTCTCTTAACATGTATATCATTAGATCACTGATACACACACACACACAGAGATATATTTATATATATATATATATATATATATATATATATATATATGAGAGAGAGAAAGAGGGAGAGACATATTATAATCTATTGTATCTTTACTCATCAAAATATTTCTTTATCTATCCCATCATCCTATCAAAGTAGCTACTGTACTATATAGAATAGATTCAGTTTTTACTGTCTTATAAACTTATATTTATGGCAACATATTGAAAGCATTATTGTCCTTAAGATGCAGTTCAAGGTCAAATAAAATATCCATTCAGACACATATATTTGGTAACTGCAGGGTGAAAATGGCATGAACTAAAATTCACAGAGCACATTTTCCTACATAATTCAAACTAAAATCCAATAACCAAAAATACTCATTAAAATAGTTATTATCACTTGGGTAAAAAAAAAAAGTGTTTTTCAGAGCAAAGTCCCATCATTCTCACATGGAATTCCTGCTCTTTCTTTTAAGTATCTAGCCTTCTTTCTCTAGTATATCATGAGCTAAGTGTTTTACTATTTTCTAATCCTACACCATTTTAAACATTTGAAGGCAGAAGATATTATGGACCTATTACTCACTAAATGAGCTAAAACCTGGATATGTAGCAGAAGATTGCCTTATCCGGCATCAATGGGAGGGAGCTCCTTGATCCTGTGGAGTCGTGATGACCCAGGATAGGAAAATGCTAGAGCGCTGAAGTGGGAATAGGTGGGCAGGTGGGTTTAACGCCCTCATAGAAGCAGGGGAGGAGGGAGGAGAAGGGAGGGAAGAGGGGGAGAAAGGATAGGAAATTTGTGGAGGGGAAACTTGGAAGGAGGATAACATTTGAAATGTAAATAAATAAAATAACCAATAATAAAAGAAAGGAGCTAAAACCTTGGCTTATGTACTATGTGTGTAGTATAAGAATTGTTTCTTGAAATAACTGCTCGGTTCTAAATTATGGGAAAGGTGGTGAAATGCTTATTAAAGCTTGCTTTGGGAATTCACTATTTCTATACTAAGAATGTTGGAATAAGAATATGATCTGCCACCATTATTTTGATATCTATCAGACAGTTGGCTAATGACAAGGGAAAAAGAAAAGACTACTATATCCTTCCAATTAATGGAGAGCTCTTTACATTTTGAAATTAAAGCCATGAAACATCCTTGGAAAACATGTTTCTATGAGTTTTAAATAGAAGTCAGAATGTAAGCATTGCAACTGGTGATAGCAGCATGTAGACAGTTTCAACTGTGGTTACGGTTAAAGGGATCTTGCCACTAGGTTATTGTTAAAACTGAATTGGCTCTGATTATATATGAGAACTTTTCCAGTGTAAACTTTGCAATTATCTTAATTGCACTAGATTTAAAATTTTACATAAATATTGGTCTTAGTTTGTTATTCATTGTAGAGATTATGATACTACAATAGTTAAAGATCAATATATACGAGAACAAGTAATATCTAAATAAGACACTTGATTTTTATTTTTCCGCATTATGCAAAAGGAATAGTTTAAAACAACATAATTTCAAAATGTATGAGGAATATGTAGTATTCAGAGATCTTGAAATAATTCTGTCAGAAATGACTGTATTAACTATGTTTAAAATGTAAAGGGTCGCTCCCTGGTTATTCTACATAGCCAGTAGGGTTGAGGTGGAAAATGTGCAGTTTTCAAGATTCTTTATCAAGTGTGGGCCTGAGGAGAAAGCAGGGGGAAAGATATACAATAGATTCTGTCAAGCTGTTGAGTGGCTCTCCTGTTGCTAGCAAAAGGACTTCTATTAAGCTTGTCTGATCTTTCACTGACTTCTTTACCTAACCTAATTTTGACCTTGTTCTTGTCAGGTTTAGGGAACTTAAAACTTATGAGCCAGAAATCCGTTCTCTGGCGAACTAGGAAAAGGATGTCTTATCTGAGATACCCATCAGAGTAAGAGTGAACAACTTTTGAAGTCACTGTACTAGAATATGAAGTTAAATAGCACACTCTCTCCAGTGCTCCTGCTGTGACAGTTCACAAGTGCCATAGTAAGGGTGACAAAGAATCTTGATTGGAGGGAAAGGAAGTCAATACTGAGTTTCTAGAACCATGAAAAACCAATGAATTTCTGTTTTGCTAATTGGTTTGTCTTTATACTCAATTACATTGCTTTATATGTAAAATATTTAAACCTACAATCTGCTCAAGAAGTTGATTTGCCTGTTGATCTCTAACAATTCCTTTACAAGGCTGGGAAAAGACACCTTTCACTGTTCATTCTGACTACTCTTTTGTTAATTCTATGAAGGCCAAAGAACCTAGTAAATCAAAAATTAGTAAGACTGTTGGGGCAGGGAGTTTTGATCAGATAGAAATGCTTTAGTTTCATCTTATAGTTTACAGTCCATTGTGAAAGAAATTCAGAGTACTACACATGGCGTTCTTGACATCGCTCCACTGGCAACCAAGAGTTGATTTCCTTTTGAACATTTGAGAAACAGCCAGTATCACTGATCAAAATGAATGGTGGGATCTCTGAATCTCCATTTTAGTAAAAAGAGATAGATGGTAGAAGTTTTTCTCTTAAATAACTGCTTACTTGATAATGTGCAAGGAAAAAAAAGACCACCCACCCCTATATCACCTGGATGGTTTTTTTTAAACATTTTTATGTTCTATATTCTTTGTTTACATTCCAAATGATTTCCCCTTTCCCAGATCCCCCCTCCCCATATGTTTGTAATAAAATGTTTCACAAAGACAAGAAAGATATTAATGCTTGCGTTTTGGAAAAGAAGATGAGAGTAGTTTCCCTAATTTGGATGAAATAAGTCTGCTTGCAATTGAATGTCTGAGATGCTGATTTCTACTGTTATTCTCCCTGTTCCATTATCACATTAACTATGACATTTCAAAATCTACCATTTGCTTAAAAGCAGGAAAAATCCTTGTAGACTTACTGTTAATCATACATGTAAACAATATATAATTAAATGATAAAATCCCTTTCAAAATGCAAAGCACAATTTAATTAATGATCTCTGTGCTGTCTAAATAAAGAGGAAAGTTTAATCACTGGAAAACTATTAATTGATGGGCAGGTTAGTCATGGTTTATAGAAAAAGTTTTTGTTGAACTTTTAAATCATAGAAAACTTTTATGTAAAACATGTAACCAAACCCTATTTAATTATTTGTAACCAAGATTTTGTATGTATTTTAAGACTATTTATCAGTGTATTCTTCCTGAGGATGACCACAAAAACCCATTCTCATAAGCAATGTTTATGCTAGGTATTGCAGAATCATTTTAACTTTTTGTCTTATTATAACAAGAGTTGTATGAATTAGATTTTTGAGGTAGATGGTGTGACATTTTAATATGAACTAATAATTTCTGTATTTTGGTAAATAATGAATAAAGATTTAGTCTTTTGGAAATTTTTTACCTGAGTGCACTTTCATAAATTTGAAAAAAACTCCTGATATTTCAAAAAAAAACCTTTTGAGTCTGAAAGTGATCAAAAAAAAAAAAAAAAGAAATCATGTAGTGTCCCCTCTCATGATCCATAACAAGTTTTAGTATTTTCAATGATCTAGCACTCTCATGATGTTCAGTAAAAAGCAAAAAACATGATTTAAAACAGTAGAAAATACATTAGTTTGGGTGGAAGTTAAATTTATACTTGCTTTGATTATTTTTATTTTAGTTTTCTGTGCCCAATCCATATGATGATAACTGAAAATTAGAAATAATTACTAATCAAGTCATTCATCTTTTGGCAGATCAGGAGAGGGATATCAGTGATGTCTGGATGTTAATCACACCCACTATTTTCAACATGCCATAATGTAGATCAAGCAAAGTTACAGTATAAAAATAAGAAATAATTTCTATTTAAAAATAGAGAAGGTGATTATTTTTTGTTCCAAATAACAGAAGTGTTGATTATTAGACATCTTGTGAATATGTTTCTATGTACAGATGGACTGATATTATATATAGAAATCTCTGATACCTGCCCTGAAATTTTATATCTAAAACATTCAATCAATTTTCAGGACACACACACACACACACACACACAAACACACACACACAAACACACACACAAACACACACACACACACACACACACACACACACACACACCACACCACCAACATAAATTTTGTGCAACAGCATGTAACTAAGGCCCCAATTCTTCTAATATGATTATATGGCTTGGAGTGACTGTAACACCACAGAGGAAACAAGGGACCAGTGTCAGGCTAGGGAGTTAAGGGAACAATAAAAAATAATCTATCTTATCAGAAAATTGGAGAGGGTATATCAAGCTTTAGGAAGAGGTGTGGTAAATGCACCAGAAAGCATGAGGAGAGTGAAATAAACATAGGAGATGTCTGGAAAAATATATAAAGAATCAAATTATACTGTTAACCATTGGAGCATGGTCAAACGGACACAGCATGTTGAACAATACCCTGAAGAACTGTGAGCAAGGCTCCAGAAGAGAGGCAGAGGGCCTGTTGCCTCAGACATATTTTGTCCTCTAGATTGTTCTTGTAGTTACATTCATGGTTCTGTTACAAACATTTACATTCAATTTATAAGACATGTCAATCGGGCAAAACTGCAGCTCTCAGATTGGGAAAAGACCTTTACCAATTCTATATCTTATAGAGGGCTAACTTCCAAAAATTTTTAAGAAGACAAAGTACTTTTCTATAGTGAATACACAAATTAAGAGTAATTTAAAGAACTGAAAGCTTGCTTAACAAATTAAATAGGAGCAATAATGGGTCACAATGCTGCCACTGGATTACATGTAAAGGAATCACAGCTATGGAATTAATGACTGATTTCAGTATAGGCCTACAAGAAGAAACATTAAACTTTACCCTTGCATTATATGACCAGGACTCCCAATCAAAAATTCCTTAGAAATGTAAGCCACAATAGCTAAAGATAAATCAATGTAAATTAAAATGAAAATTTCTTCACATCAGAGGAACTAAGGTGAAGAAGCAGTTTTCAAAACTAGAAATGTTTTCAAAGTGATGCAACTGAAAATGTAAGAATCAAAGCACATAGATGTCCCAGTGAGTTAAGAACATGCACTTGTCACACAACACTTGAAACTTGGTTCGCTTCCTCAAACTCATGATGGGAGAGCTCATGGTTTATTGATATTGTTAAACTATTCTGAACTCTATTGGCACCCAGACTAACACATGCACATGCGGACTGGAAATAAGGATTTTGGGATAAAACCTGCATCTCTCTTGGGTGATCATTTAATTAGAATTTTGTTGGTATGAAAATATAGGATATCTCAATTTCAGAGCAAAACTGTCCCGGAGCTTCTCTTTCATAGGCACTGACTATCTTAATCTAATAATTAGACTAACATCTTCTTTAGATAATTGAGTTCTATTGCATGTATGAGAGATACTAATTTTCAAAGGATCACTGGGCTACGCTCTCAGACTGAACTGAGAACTATAGCAAAGTTTTACCCTCTTTGCTATAACTGGCTTACTTGATACATCCACCAATTATTTTGAAAAGTTATTTTATGATGTTTTTTATTATATTTCTATAAAATTGTCATAAAATTGCTACCTCAAGAGCACAGTATATGGGCTAACATAAATCATCATAGTGTCTGGGCCACAGTCACTCAGATTGATTCCAGAAATATATTTATTTCTTTGCTAAGCAAGTTGTTTCTTTTATGGAAACTATATGAGCATGCAAACACCTCAACATTCACATGTATGGATATAATTTTAAAATAACAAAATACCAAAATCATATAAATAACTCAAATAATTCAATATCAATTCACAAATAACTGATCTTAAGATGAACAATATAATATAGTAGACATTCTGGATAATAGTTTAAGAAACAGAAGATGATCTATCATATATAGTCATAGACAACAGGGTTCTAAATATGAAAATATAATATTTTTTCTGAAAAAGAATATTAAATATTGAACAACAGCTATACTCTATGAATAATTCAAGGTAGGTAAATAAGGAAAAAAACAGAATTATATAATTTAAAGGAAACATATACATACAGGTAAAGGAATTTTAAAAATCTGATTGTTAATGTTAAAAAAGAAACAAAAGGCATGCACGATGGAACATGATTTTATACAGTTCTTAGGAGACAGAAATGTGCATAATCTTTTAAGTTTAAGGTCAGCTTGGTGTTTTTGAAGTCTTTATTCTTTTTTACTTAGTCACTTTACATTCCTCTCACTGTCCTTCTCCCTTTATTACATCCTCCTACAATTCCCTCCCCCATTTTCTCTTCCCCTTCTCCTCTGAACAAGGGGGGCAGGCCCTGGGTATTTCCCAACCCTGGTCCACCAAGTCTCTCAAGGCTAGGCAAATCTTTTCCCACTGAGAACACACATGCAACCCAACTAGAATAACATATTCCATGTACAGGCAAGAGCTTTTGGGATAGCACTAGCTCCAGTTGTTCAGGACCAAACTGCATATCTCTTAGACATGAGCATAAAGGCCGAGGTCTAGCCTGTATGTGTTCTTTGATTCGTGGTTCACACTTTAAGAGCACCAAGGATCAATGTCAGTAGAAGTCCTATAGCGAAAACAGAGATGGATAGAGGACTCTGAGGAAGAAGAAGCAGATGATGAGCAGGAAGAGAAGGAGGAAGAGGAAGAGAGGGAGATGATAATGACTAGGAGAAGGAAGAGAGGAGGAAGAGGATGAGGAGGCAGTAGAGGAGGAGGAAATATCACCTTAGGAGAAAGAGAGTTGTTCTCACTTCTGAAGCACATATACTAAAATTGGAGCAATACAGAGAAGATTAGCATGGCCCCTGAGCAAGGATGACACTCAAATTCGTGAAGTGTTCCATATTTTTTTTAAAAAAAGGAGGAGAATTAAATTATGTGATATGTTATTGTGTTTAGTTTTAACTCAATAACATTGAAAAGGTTTCAATAGTTATGTAAGGAACAAAGAAGAATATTAAACATGTAAGCACATTATCCAAAGAAAAATAATAAACATTATGTAGTGAAAATCAATTACTATTGATTCATTCTATGCATGACAATATTTAGAAAATCATTAAAAGTAAAGGGGACAACAGTGTTGAAAGTTAGTTAACATGAGATTTTGGAACAGAGTGACAGAGGATGTAGCAATAATTAATTCTTCAATAGTGTTAGCATGAAACACATAGTTGGAAGCCTCATTGGCAGAGTGTTGTAGAAAGGACCAAGTATCTGTTGTTCTGAATCCAGAGGAACCGGGCATCAATGAAACATTTTTTTAGATTCTTGGGCCAAGGACATAGCATAGGAAATAAATAGAATAATTAAGGGAGATCTATTAAATCTAATTCATTTCTATTTCTAATGTCACACCAATACATTATGAGTTAAAAAAAATTGAAGTGGTGGTTACCAGGGTGAAATATATATATATTTGAATGAATATTTATATTCATTCATACAAAAACTATATTCCAGAAATTGGTGTCCTTGCTAGAATAATGGGAAAAAAGAATAAATAAGGATATGCATGCAACTGTAATTTAAACACATTGTTTATAGTACTCTTCCTCATTAGGACATAGGCTATAGCTTTCCATACATTATGAGTAGGACATAGATAATCAAGTCACTTTTTATAGAGTACATAGTTATAACAAGAAGGTATATTTGATATTTATGAAAAATTTTTTGGGACTTTGGCAACATTTTTATTCTTAAAATGTGGTTATTTCTAAGTAAACTAATTATTCATTAAGCGGATACTACTCAGTGTTTTAACCCTAAATTAGATTTTGGTTTAATGAAAATATATTTAGTCATACTTTATGGTATATGTCTATAATTTATTCAATAATCTGGGATTCTAAGAAAGGAAAATCTAGAGTTCAAGGACATCTTGAACTGTTACATATGAAGTTATCACTCAGTCATAAAAACAGAAAATGTCTATATTTAAACTATTAACACTAAGCTAATGAAATACATATTACTTTTACAATCTGAAAATATCTTTAAGAATAATATTATTATGAAGAAGATACGAAACATATAATTTTAAGACGAATGACAACAATGGTTAAAATATTAAACATTTTCTAGAATGCACAGAGAAAATTAAAAGATATTTCCTAGACCTGCAGTAGAGTAGCTAATTTAATATCCATACAACTGAAAAGAAAACTGTCAAAAGGGTAATTTTCATGCAATAACTCTATAAAAGTTATCATGAAAGAAAAAAATATTAGTACTGTCAGAGCTAGTGCCCAGCAGTAATTTTGAATTAATTACAAAAAATGATGTAACAATTGTAGAGCCTTCGGCAGCTAAACTGGATATATTTAGGCAAAAGTAGAACATCAAGTAATTTTAAAAAATGCAAAGTATACTAAATTGATGACTGAAAGGAAGAAAACTTAATAGAAAGCCAATTAAACTAGACCCCTACAGATTTCAACTCTCATCAATTTGAAAAATCTCATCTGAAAACAATGCAAACACTTATCTATATAGTTTGACATTCACAAACACACAAAATACATAAAACTTGTGTACAAAAGCATATTCGTGAGCTTTATAAATTTATGAGTTTGATTTTATGTAAATTATTTGTCTACATAATTTTTATAAAATATAATATCAATTTTATAAGATGCAAAAATATTGATGTTTTTTATTTTTAATAGAATACAAATTAATGAAAGTATAGAAACTCTTAAAAGACATGTAAAAACAAGTCAAGGAATGAGAACTATTCTTCACTGCTCACTGCGTGTGTTATTCTCTTGAGAAGAGATTTTAAAGATTATCATACCAAGTCCAAAGTTTACAGACCTTGTTTCTTATTCAAGGCACATTTTAAAATTACAGTTGTAAGTTAATGGAAACATTATCTTGCTGTTAATTTGTTGTTTTGTTGAAGTTGTTGTTTGTTTTTAAAATTCATATATTTAAAAATGACATTATTTATTATTAGTATTAGTATTATACAGTCCAATCGTTAACCCCCTCCTGGTCCATCCTCTGACTGTTACTTCTCATATTCCTTCTACCCCATCTCCAAGGAGATGTTTTCACTCTCCCACCTTCATCCTCATCTCTGTCGCATGAGACATATCCACTCCCTGAGGCCTCAAGTCTCTTGAGGGTTAGGTACATCTTCTCTCACTGAAGTCAGACCAGACAGTCCTTTGCTGTATATGTGTCTGGGCCTCATATCAGCTGGTATATGCTGCCTGGCTGGTGGCTCACTGTCTGAGAGATCTCGGGGTCCAGGTTAATTGAGACTGCTGGTCTTCCTATGAGGTCACCCTCCTCCTCTGCTTCTTTCAGTATTTCCCTAATTCATTCACAGGTGTCCCAGGATTCTGTCCATTGGTTTGATGTAAGTATGTGCATCTGACTCTTTCAGCTACTTGTTAGGTCTCTCAGAGGGCGGCCATGCTAGGCTCCTATCTGTAAATACACCATAGCATCAGTAATAGCATCAAGACTTGGAGCTTTTCCCTGAGATGGATCCTAATTTGGGCTGGTCACCGAACCTTTTCTCCTCAGTCTCATCTCCATTTTTCCCTGCAGTTCTTTTAGATGTGAACAATACTGGATCAGAATTTTGACTGTGGAATGGCAAATCTATCCCTCCACTTGATGCCCTCTTTCTACTAGAGGTGGAACTGCTAGGGGAATCAACATCCCTGACCTCAAACTATACTGATAGTGATAAAAACAAAAACAAAACTGCATGTTTTTGGTACAGAGACAGACACATTGATCAGTGGAATAGAATTGAAATCCCAGAAATAAAACCAAACTCTTAAGACACTTCATTTTTCACAAATAAGCCAAAAATTTACAATAAAAAATATCATCTTCAGTAAATGGTACTGGTCTTACTGGCAGCCAGTATATAGAAAAATGAAAACAGATCCTTATTTGTCGCCTTGTACAAAGCTCAATTCAAAATGGATCAAGGACCTCAACATAAAACCAGATACATGGAATCTAGCAGAAAGTAGAAAAGAACCTTAAACTCAATTGAATTGGGGTGGAGGGATTTCCTAAATAGAAATCCAATGGCTCATGCTCTGAGATCAAGAATGGATAAATGGAACACATTATTTTTAAAACTTACTTGAGGGTATTAAAATAACCTAATATATATATAAAAGAATGAAATAATGTCTTTTATCTCAAGTTGCTCAAATTATGCTACATAAATTGCAATGCATACTTTAGTGTAATTTTTCAATTTATATTTATTCATTAATTCACTGTTCTATAAAAGAAATGCCATGTTGGCTGGAATGCTTTAATTTGTAATTTGCTATTAATTTTTTTATAAATTTTAAATTACACTGATAGGATTAGAGATGAGGAGGACACAACATTTGTCCCAACACCAGAAGTTACTTGGATCACAGGGATCCAGGCACACAGAAACTCCACCAGAGCAGTAGCACAGGTTCCTTCCAGTCTGACTGTTCCAGTGCCCTGATCTGACCATGGGCACAACTTCTGCAGCCAGTTCCACAACTCCCAGAAGAAGCTCCACTCCTAGATGCTTTTACATGCCCAGGAACACAGAATCACAGGATCACAGATCACAAGGTCACAGGATCACAGGATCACAGGATCACAGGACCCCAGGAGCTTGGTTACACCAGGATGACAGAGTCCTGGAGGCAACTTGACTCCCAGGAGCTTGAACACACCTAGGATTTCAGGATTGCAGGATCCCAGCATCACAAGATCACAGAGACAGCTTGACTTTAAGGAGTTCTGACAGAGTCAGGATCACAGGAAGGACAGGTTCTAGTCAGATATAGTGAGGTTAGGTAGCTCTAGAGATAACCAGATGGTGAGAGGCAAGCTTAAGAACATAATCAACAGAAACCAAGGTTACTTCCCAGCATCAATACCCAATTCTTTCACCATAGCAAGTCCTGGATACAGCATCACACTGGACAAGCAAGATCCAGGTCTAAAATCACTATTCATGATGATGATAGAGGACTTTAAGAAGGACATAAATAACTCTGTTTAAGAAATACAGGAGAACACAGGTAAATAAACAGCTAGAATCCCTTAAAGAGGAAACAAAAAAATCCTTGAAAGAATTACAGGAAAACACAATCAAACAGGTGAAGGAAATGAACAAGACTATGCAGGTTCTAAAAATAGAACCAGAAACATTAAAGAAATCACAAAGGAAGACAAACCTGGAGTTAGCAAACCAAGGAAACAGATCAGGAGCCATAGATGCAAACATCACCAACCGAATACAAGCATACAAGAGAGAATATCAGGTGCAGAAGATACATAGAAAACACTGACACAATAGTCAAAGAAAAGGCAATCGGCAAAAAGCTCCTAACCCAAAGCATCCAAGAAATAAAAGAAACAATGAAAAGACCAAACCTTAGGATAATAGGTATAGAAGAGAGTGAAGATTCCCAACTTAAAGGGCCAGTGAATATCTTCAACAAAATTATAGAAGAAAACTTCCCTAACCTCAAGAAAGAGATGCCCATAAACATACAAGAAGGCTACAGAACTCAAAATAGACTGAACCACAAAAGAAATTCCCCATCACATAATAATCAAAAGAACAAATCTACTAAACTATTGAACTGTAAAATAATAAAATAATATTGAAAGCAGTAATGGAAAAAGATCAGGTAACTTATAGAGGCAGGCCTATCAGAATTACACCAGGCTTCTGGGCAGATGTCATATAGATCCTAAGAAAAAGCAAATGCCAGCCCAGGCTACTATAGTCAGCAAAACTCTCAATTACCACAGATGGAGAAAACAAGAAAGTATTTCATTACTAAACCAAATTTACACAATATCTTTCCACAAATCCAGCCTCACAAAGGAAAATAGATGGAAAGCACCAACATAAGAAGAGAAACTACACCCTAGAAAAAGCAAGAAAGCAGTCTTTCAGCAAATCAATACAAGCATAATTCCAACTCTAACAAAACAAATAAACAAACAAAAGCAAAAACAGAAAGTAACAGTTACTTTTACTCAATATCTTTTAATATGAAATTTATTATTACCAACATATCCTAATGGATTAAAATTCATACATTGAGGAATTAGAAATTCCAATTTTTGTTGGCTGTCACCCATTGATCTCTCTAATTTGGAAGCTGGAGAAATATGCCCAATACTGTACAATCCATATACACTTTCTGCTTGTTTGTAAGTGAAAGTGTCATACTGTGTACCACATAATGGTCTTGAAATCATGCTTCTCCTATCTTAGCCTCACTATTAGTAGGATTGTTTATTTGATGTTTTTACATTATACTATGTTTTCAGAACAGCTTACATATTTCAAAATTTTGCAGCAAAAAAAATAGACAATTAATTTCAGAGGTGGCTTATAAGAGAACAACAAAGAATGAGACTGAATCTTTTGCTTAATATTTATAATTATTGTATCAATTTTGAGCAAGATGACCTTATTAGTTACTCTTTTTCTGAGATGAATTCTTTTAAAAATCATCATAGCCAAAAGCCAAAAAAAAAAAAAAAATCATCATAGCCAATGAACCAGAATCTTACCCTGACCTAATGTCTGTAGCACCCTCCAAACAAAACCATTGTTTGTTGAAACAGTTGACAAATGGCTTTATGGAAAGACCATCTTAATACTCACACCATTTCTTAAATGAATGTAACCTGTTTCCTTTGGGCTGAGAATGATGACAATCACTCAAGTCAAATAGCTTTGACCATCACAGGAAATCTGTATCCTAATAATTGTGTCTACAATTCATTCCTTGGTACAGAAGAACTGTCAACTTGTAGTTTAGTTACTATGGAGGTAAAATCCTTGGTCCAGCAGAATTGTCAACTCTTAGACTATCTTATCACCAAAGGAGGTAAAATCCCTTGGTGATATAAAGGACATTGAAGTACAGCCTTATTACAATGAACTCCAATGTCTAAAAATTGTTCTTATTTTGGGTTTCTACCACAGTAAGAGCCAAGATTTTAAGCTCTATTAAAAACAAAACAAACAAATAAAAAGACTTTATCTTTTTATGTTCATTTAATAACATGTACATCATTGTTATGATTGGTATAAAATATATATTGTGTTGAATATGATAATAGAAATTATAAATAAAAAAATTTTAAATTACAATCTTTCCTTCAGTTTTGTATTGATTCTTACTTCTTCAGGATTAGTCATAATTTTTCCATATGACCTGTTAAATTATGTATATTGCCTTGAGTTTGTACATTCAATTTGAATAAATTATAGTGATAATGGTTAAAAGTAATGGGAATACTTCCATCAGTTAAGGAAATTTCTTGCAAATAATGATAGTTTGACTTCCTCCTTTCCAATTTGTATCCCTTTGACCTCCTTATGTTGTCGAATTGCCCGAGCTAGTACCTCAAGTACAATATTGAAAAGATAAGCAGAAAGGGGGCAGCCTTGTCTGGTCCCTGATTTCAGTGGGATTGCTTCAAGTTTCTCTCCGTTTAGTTTGATGCTGGCTACCGGTTTGCTGTATATTGCTTTTACTATGTTTAGGTATGGGCCTTGAATTCCTGTTCTCTCCAAGACTTTAAGCATGAAAGGATGCTGAATTTTGTCAAATGCTTTTTCAGCATCCAATGAAATGACCATGTGGTTTTGTTCTTTGAGTTTGTTTATGTAGTGGATTGTATTGATGGATTTCCGTATATTGAACCAACGCTGCATTCCCGGGATAAAGCCTACTTGATCATGGTGGATGATCGTTTTGATGTGTTCTTGGATTCGGTTGGCAAGAATTTTATTGAGTATTTTTGCATCGATGTTCATAAGGGAAATTGGTCTGAAGTTCTCTTTCTTTGTTGGATCTTTGTGTGGCTTTGGTATCAGCGTAATTGTGGCTTCGTAGAAGGAATTGGGTAGTGTTCCTTCTGTTTCTATTTTGTGGAATAGTTTGAAGAGTATTGGTGTTAACTCTTCTTTGAAGGTCTGGTAGAATTCTGCACTGAAACCATCTGGTCCTGTGCTTTTTTTTGGTTGGAAGACTTTCTATGACTCCTTCTATTTCTTTAGACATGATCGTCTACCTAAGTGACCCAAAGAACTCCACTAGAGAGCTCCTACAGCTGATAAACAACTTCAGCAAAGTGGCAGGTTATAAAATCAACTCAAGCAAATCAGTGGCCTTCCTATACTCAAAGGATAAGCAGGCTGAGAAAGAAATTAGGGAAATGACCCCCTTCACAATAGCCACAAACAGTATAAAGTATCTTGGGGTGACTCTTACCAAACATGCGAAAGATCTGTATGACAAGAACTTCAAGACTCTGAAGAAGGAAATGGAAGAAGACCTCAAAAAATGGGAAAACCTCCCATGCTCATAGATCGGTAGAATCAATATAGTTAAAATGGCCATTTTGCCTAAAGCACTATACAGATTCAATGCAATACCCATCAAAATCCCAACTCAATTCTTCACAGAGTTAGAAAGAGCAATTATCAAATTCATCTGGCACAACAAAAAACCCAGGATAGCTAAAACTATTCTCAGCAACAAAAGAAAATCTGGGGGAATCAGTATCCCTGACCTCAAGCAATACTACAGAGCAATAGTGTTAAAAACTGCATGGTATTGGTACAGTGACAGGCAGGAGGATCAATGGAACAGGATTGAAGATCCAGAAATGAACCCACACACCTATGGCCACTTGATCCTCGACAAAGAGGCTGAAAACATCCAATGGAAAAAAGATAGCCTTTTCAACAAATGGTGCTGGTTCAACTGGAGGTCAGCATGCAGAAGAATGCGAATTGATCCATCCTTGTCTCCTTGTACTAAGCTCAAATCCAAATGGATCAAGGACCTCCACATAAAGCCAGACACTCTGAAGCTAATAGAAAAGAAACTGGGGAAGACCCTTGAGGACATCGGTACAGGAAGAAAGTTTCTGAACAGAACACCAATAGCGTATGCTCTAAGAGCAAGAATTGACAAATGGGACCTCATAAGGTTACAGAGTTTCTGTAAGGCAAAGGACACCATCAAGAGGACAGATAGGCAACCAACAAATTGGGAAAAGATCTTCACCAATCCTACATCAGATAGAGGGCTAATATCCAATATATATAAAGAACTCAAGAAGTTAGACTCCAGAAAACTGAACAACCCTATTAAAAATGTGGTACAGAGTTAAACAAAGAATTCTCACCTGAAGAACTTCGGATGGCGGAGAAGCATCTTAAAAAATGCTCAACTTCATTAGTCATTAGGGAAATGCAAATCAAAACAACCCTAAGATTTCATCTTACACCAGTCAGAATGGCTAAGATTAAAAATTCTGGAGACAGCAGGTGTTGGAGAGGGTGCAGAGAAAGAGGAACACTCCTCCACTGCTGGTGGGGTTGCAAATTGGTACAACCACTCTGGAAAGCAGTCTGGCGGTTCCTCCGAAAACTGGGCACCTCACTTCCAGAAGATCCTGCTATACCACTCCTGGGCATATACCCAGAGGATTCCCCACCATGTAATAAGGATACATGCTCTACTATGTTCATAGCAGCCCTATTTATAATTGCCAGATGCTGGAAAGAACCCAGGTATCCCTCAACAGAAGAGTGGATACAAAAAATGTGGTATATCTACACAATGGAGTACTATTCAGCCATTAGAAACAATGAATTCATGAACTTCTTAGGCAAATGGATGGAGCTAGAGAACATCATACTAAGTGAGGTAACCCAGACTCAAAAGGTGAATCATGGTATGCACTCACTAATAAGTGGTTATTAACCTAGAAAACTGGAATACCCAAAACATAATCCACACATCAAATGAGATACAAGAAGAAAGCAGGAGTGGTCCCTGGTTCTGGAAAGACTCAGTGAAACAGTATTTGGCAAAACCAGAACGGGGAACTGGGAAGGGGTGGGAGGGAGGACAGGGGAAGAGAAGGGGACTTACGGGACTTTCGGGGAGTGGGGGGGGGGCTAGAAAAGGGGAAATCATTTGAAATGTAAATAAATTATATCGAATAAAAAAAAGAATGAAAAAAAATAAAAAAAAAAAAGGAAATTTCTTATTTAAGGTTTATATTTGCCAGAAATTTATTTTAGGCATCAATTATCTTTTGTTGAAGATATGAGTGTACTATTCTTAATTGAAATTTTACTAAAGTATATTCAAAATCTTCGAAAAGTTTTGCATCAGCAGGCCATAAAGTAATGTGACTTCTGACACACTATTATGAACAATATAACACATTCTTTATCTTCATCCATTTGTAGATGACTTTTAGATGATATCATTTTATAAAATGTATATTATAAGTAATTAAGAGGCTAAATTCACTTACTAAAATTGACTCTAAAATATTTATTAATATTTAAAAAAATTTATATAAAAAAGATTGAAGTTCCTTTTGTACTTTCTGAATTTTATATCAAACAAGCAACCAGATAAGTAGTTTTTTTCAGGTTTCTCTTGTATATTATATAAGTAATTAAGAGGCTAAATTCACTTACTAAAATTGACTCTAAAATATTTATTAATATTTAAAAAAATTTATATAAAAAAGATTGAAGTTCCTTTTGTACTTTCTGAATTTTATATCAAACAAGCAACCAGATGAGTAGATTTTTTTCAGGTTTCTCTTGGGTTTAAAATGATAATTCATTAATGATATTAAAATGATTATTTATTGTTAGAAATTTTTTAATTTAGTATTATGGTTTCAATATGAAATATAGATGCTCAAGCCAAGTGCATTGACTTACAAATTGATGATGATTGTACAGGTGATGAACTCTTCTTCTGTGATCTTCTTCTACATATGTTCTTCTCCCTTTTTTTTTACAATGTTAACCCTGCATCTCTCCTTTCTGCCCACCATGTTGCAGAACAGAAACTCAGTCTATATCCTGAGGATTTCTATTGCCTCAGAAGCAAAATACCCAATCAACCTTGGGGTGAAACTTTAGACACTATGAGTTAAAATGAACTTTACCTCTTTTAAATAATTTGTGTTTGATATTTTGCGACAAGAATGAAAATGCAAACACAAATGAACAGATAATTCTTCTGTCTCTTCTGGCTAGAAATGAAGAAATATTCATGAGAATTTTATGTATAATATTGAAATGACAAAATATGTTGTGCTTTTTAAGACTTGTGTGGCTAGCATTTTTACATTTAACATTTGTGTAACTCATCACATATGCCTTGATAGGTATGCAGAAGTCAGAAGAAAACATGAGGCAGTACATTATTCCTTTCTAAAACAAGTGTATAGGAAATTAAACTAAGGCCTCAGTCTTGGCAGTAAGCATGTTTCCTAAGGAGCCATCTCACCTGAAAAATTTATAATATTCTTTGTGGGATCAAGAAGAATTAAATTGATCAAATAACTAATTGGGTTTTAAATAATATGCAAATATCTCATTTGTTTGCTTTCACAGAAAAGTAGAATTCAACAATTAGATAATATTACTGAATTGAAGCAATTGTACAGAGATACTTTTTTCATCAGAATCTGATATTGAACTATAAATTCTAGATGTCTATTTTGGCCTGCTTACAGTTCTTAGGCCCAGACCACAATGGTTTTTGTATTTTTGCTAGACAAGCTTTTAATGAATCCTTTGTGTGGAAATGTAAGGTTCAAAGCCAGGCTAATGTGTCATAAAAATGAATGGAAAGAATAAGGCCAATGAGAACAAGGGAAGAAGTTAAGTGGATTTGCACTGTTTTCAGATTACACTGAGAAAAACAGTTCAGATTATCCATGGGCATGGTTAAGGAAATAAATTTTGCTGCTTAAAATACGATTTTTTATTTTAAAAGATTATTACTATGTTTTATATATAGAATTATGGGTAAGACTCATAATTTTTTAAACCTTACTGGTGTAAATTATTGATGAATTGCTTAAGGAAACTACATTAATGTTCAGAATATAGTATTTAACTCAAAAATAAATTGGTAAAGTATTTTCAAATCCATGAATATTATAATCATTACTTAATTGTACAATTGGCATGTCTTATGCAATTTTAGAATAGCATTTATAAATCATCTATGGAGTATACATATTATATGTTGTTTGGATAATGCTAGTAGTAAGTAATACATTATAGTGCTAAATCCCATGCTGTCCATTAGTTATATATTATTACATGTCCATAAGTAATACATTATAGTGCTAAATCCCATGCTGTCCATTAGTTACGTCATCTTTATCATATGCCAAACTGACAAGGCACAGACCCATCTTTCAGTGATGGTCTACCATTTGCAAAGTTGACTATGAAATAAAACTCAACAAATCTAATTCTGTAAAAATGATGTCATGTTTTTCTGACAATGAATGAATGGAAAATCGAATGCATATGCCATGGAGCCTACCATACTTTTTATTTGATGCATGTCTGAATGGAAAATCATATAAATATTTCTTTCAACGAATCACTAGCACAATATACTTTTCTTCAATTAGTACACTAAAATAAATTAAAAGTATTCAATACTCTTTATCAAGTGAGCACAAGTGTTAATTCTCTCTGTACATGATATATCAAAAATTTTAGATTGTTTTATGTAATCTCAGAAAGTATAATTCCAGATTTACTCAGATTTTAATATTATCATAATGTAAATATTCTTTTCCTATCAATTTCCTTTGCATTTTCTCCTGTAGAGACAGCTTATTTCAATATCTATATCTTCACAATTAATGCTGAAAGAAACGAGGAGGTCTCATTGCCTGTGCCATGGGGAAAGAAGAAAAAAGTAATAAGAATTAAACAGAATTAATTTTAGTAGTTTATTGTCTTTGTCATGACTGTACTTGCTACAATCTCCTTTGCAATTTGTGATGAAAATTAAATTTAAATGTCTCTGTCACCAAAAAATAAAAATACAAATGAAAGAGATGTTAATTAAATAGAGAATTACATATGGTCTACTTATTCAGAAGTTTACACAATATTGCATAAATGTAGGAAATTATTTGGTTCTAAAACAAAGTAACACAGATGTCTTTCTTACTTTTCCAGATTCATAAAATATCATCATTATTGGCCTGTATTTCCTCTCCCCTTCAAAGTAAAAATTAAAGATAAGAATACCTTATTTCCTGCTGTCCTCTTTTATCCTGATGTAATTCAGCTATTTGTGAACCATTTCATCTCATATTCTGTTCTGCTTAAGAGCATACACAATGATCATCTCTCTACAGGTTAAGTTTAAATATATACATATGAAAGAATAAGCATCTCTAGTGTAGCTTAAATTATAATTTTGACAAATATTTCAAATATATCATATATATATTACTCCAAAATATCAGACTCACTTGACTTTATGTTTAATGAGTTGCACTTTATTAACTTGCAATCTTTCCCATAAAATTCACAGAATGCTTACATTATTAAAAGCTTTTGGTCTGTACATAATGTTAAAATACATTTCAGTCAGAATAATTTTAAATCAAGCTATTGTTTTTTTTAAAGGTTTTATTTCTCCTAAACTATAACATCTTTAAAACACACAGAACATAAACCCTATCTGTACTAAGTGCTGTTTTCTTGGAGTTCAATATTCCAGTTTTAATATTATCACATTGCAGATGTGTTTAAATACCTGTAAAGTAAACGACTTTTGGCTCAGTGAGCAACTTTACAGTTCTCTGATTAGATTTTTGGTGTACTTCCATTAACATTTTTTTGTTTGTTTTATAAACAGAAATTTTAGCAGCTATTTTTTTAAAGTAAACATGTATCATGAATACATTACTGAATCTTGGCTCAAAGAAACCACATTGGACTGTACATAATCTAATGCACAAAAAGCTGCTAGAGGTTTGGAGAATATAGTGTAACAAATTAACTGGTGGACACAACTTTGCTTACTAGAGAAGCTCACAGAAAAAAAAAATCAACTTTTCTTGCTGGGCTCCAAACAACAGAAATAGATCTTCCTTAGAAATTCATGTTCTCAAAAAAATATCTCAAGTGAGAGAACATATATTAACAGAATTTTTGTATGAAAATTAATTTCCTACTTCCTAATAGTTCCCAGTTATAGAACTATTTTATTAATACATGTACTACATATGCACATATAAGTATATATGTATATATGAGCATATATAAGTAACACTGCTTTTCTTGAATTCTAGTACATTACAACTCATAAGTTAGATATTTTATATATAGAAAATTGAAATTCTGTGCAGCAAAATGTTATGAGAAAGTTAACAAATAAATCAAGTTAAGGTAGATAAGAAAATAACCAAAGTTATTAAGTTGTCTTAAAGTTTCCTGTGCCTCAATTCATTAGTGATTCATGCCTACCTGAAACATATTTAATTTTAAAAGATATAATTTCTAAGCTGGTGAACTCATAAAAATAATTATTACAGGAGATATAACCATGACCATATTTCCATCTTCTTCTTGACATATAGTTTTTTCGCCTGCTTGTTTGACATTCACCAAGATTTTTTTTATTATTATTATTTGTGGCTATTGTGAAGGTTGTTTTTACCCTGATTTCTTTCTCGGGCTATTTATTGTTTGTATAATGAAGGACTACTGATATTGTCAGATAATTTTGTATCCAAATACTTTGCTGAATCTGCTTATCAGTTATAGGAAGTCTTCATTGGAATTTTTTGGATCACTTATGTATACTATTATGTATACTATTATGTATACTATTATATATACTTATGAATAGTGATAGTTTGACTTCTTTCTTTACAATCTTTGTATCCACTTGATCACCTTCAGTCATCTTTTGCTTTAGCTAGGATTTCAAGTAATATAATGGATAGCCTGC
Organism: Apodemus sylvaticus; assembly: GCF_947179515.1. Lineage (NCBI taxonomy): Eukaryota > Metazoa > Chordata > Mammalia > Rodentia > Muridae > Apodemus > Apodemus sylvaticus. The sequence continues at coordinate 37,404,366 of NC_067479.1, read as the reverse complement.
TTTGTCTTTTCCATGATTTTAATAGAATTGTTTTATGTTTCTCTCAATTTAATTTGATGTTGGTTCATGAATTATTGTATTGTCTTTATTATTTTTAGGTATGTATCTTGCATTCTTCCTATCTCCAATGCTACTTATCATTACCAGGTTTTCATATATGGAAAATTTCTTGCATCCCTGGGTTGAAGCCTACTTGATCATGGTGTATTATGTTTTAATGCATTCTTCTATTCAGTTCATGAGTTTTTAATTGCATATTTAAGGGAATTTAATTTAAAATTCTCTTTCACTTTGAGTGTTTGTGTCATTTCATTATCAGTTTGTCAATTTTCTTTTGTTTCACTTTGATAGAACATTTTGAGAATTATCAGTTATAGGAGTACCTCGGAATTTTGGGGGTCACTTATATATAGTATTATATCATCATTATTTGTCTTGACTCTAGCATGAATATCTCTTGGAATTCTGCACTAACACCCTTTCCTTGTTTGTTGCTTGGTTTTGTTTTGTTTAGTTTTGTTTTAATTGAGAGACTTTTAAGAACTGCCACTAAGGATAATTAATAGGTTAAAGCACAATTTAATTTTTTAATTGAAAATCATCCATTTTGTTTAGATTTTCCAATTTTGTGGGGTACTATCTTTTGAAGTAAGACTTTATGATTCTTCAGTTTTCCTCAGTGTTCCCTTTTCATTTTTGACACTCTTGCCTTTGATACTGACTCACTGCCTAATAGTTGGTTTGGCGAAGGGTTTGTCTCTTATTTTCTCAAAAAACTATTTCTTGAATTAGTATAGTGTATTCTTCTCTTTTTCCATTTATTTATTTCATTCATTTCCTTATTTTGGCTTTCAGTTTGATTATTCCCTGCTCTCTAGTTCTCCTGTGTGTGTTTCCTCTTCTTCTAGATCTTTCAAGTGTGCTGCTGTGTTGCTAGCATAAGATTGCTGCAATTTCTTTTTCTTTGTGTTTTTACCTTTCTTCAAGGGATTTATTCATTTCAACTTTAAAGGCCTCTATCACTTTTTTAAGTTTGGATTTATGGTCACCTCCTTGTACTTTGGCTGTGATCCAATACCCAGGGATTCCTGTAGTAGGATCGATGGACTCTGATGCTTCCATATTGCCCTGGCTCTTGTAGACTGTATTTTTATGTTGTTCTTTAGCACTCTGGTTGATCCCTGGTGTTGCCTGGATGTTTTTGGTGCCAGCAGGAATCCATGGGGAGGTAGGATTGACATTGAATCTCAGCTCACCTCTAATGGCTATGCCTCAGGTGCATTCTGCGACCAGATAAGTTTGTGAAGGCGTGGCTGGGGATGGGTTTAAACAGAATGTTCCTGGGGCCCAGAAGTCCTCCTTGGGAAGGGAGTTAGAGCCATGGGCCAGAAGTTGGAGGTTTAGGAATCAGTTTGTTTGTTTTGATTTTCATTTGTTGTTGTTTTGTTTCTGTTTATTTTCTTCTTCTTTTTTTTTTTTTTTTGAGAGTGAGTGTTCAGTGTTCATGAAGTTAAATGAGTGGTGAGGTACTGATAATCTGGGAAATTTGGAGAAAGGGGGAAGAATATTATCAAATATAGTGTTTTTAGTTGATGGAACTGTTTGGGGGAAGAATTAAGAGGTGAGCTCCTGTAGGTGGAAGTATGCCAGTGTTACTGGATGACACTGAGATTTCCAAAATGCATTCCTGGTACAATAACATCTCTCAGTTTCTTAATTGTGGATTCATGTACATACTCTTAGGTACCCTAGCAATATTTCTGATATTTGCTGCCATTCTCCACATTATGTCCATGGACTCACCCTTTGAAACTGTAAACAAGCCTCAGATTAAATTATTTCTGTTTTGAGTTACCTTGATCTAGGTATTTCTTCACAGTAACAGAAAAATAACTAAGACAACCTAACTATCCATAAGTTATCCAATCCAAAATGGCTATTCCTAAACACATATGCTACTCACTAAGTTAACTCATCAGGATTGAATAAAAGACAAATAAACAGAACTCTCCTTCTTGATTTTACATAGAAGATAATGAAGCCATTCCTGAGAAGAAACAAAAGCTGTCTCCAATGCATCTGGTATTTTTACAAATATGGGTATTAGCACTTTCTATATGCAACTAAGCAGAAGAAATCTGATTATTCATCTTAGAATTATTTACGCTATCAATTCCAGCCTCTACAGCATTTGTAGAAAAAAAAACAAAAACAAAAAACATTCCTCACACAGAAATGAGCAAACACACAAAATTTAAAATTTAAAATTGTTTTATCTTATAGGAATAATAAAATATATTAATTTATAAGATTATCATTCCATATCTTTGGGTTTATTCAACTTATTATATGAGGCAAATTACTAAGTATCTTTATTTATGAACTAGGAATTCTATTTAAGACTAGAAAACTCAGGGCCTTAAATAGGCACCTGTCTTGAAACTTTTCAATAATTTCATAAATTTCTGTTTTCAAATTCTCTATACTGTTCATTGTCTGTTAAAAAAAAAAGAGATCTGTAGTTAGCACAAGCCATGAAACACCATATATTCCAATGAACCTTGTCTTTGCTGTCTTAATTCTCTTCATTTCATGTTTTAATGTCAGATTTTAGCACTGCAGTCTGCCTTAATAATAATGGCTAATCCATAAGGAAATATAGAGACTTTTTATATACCTATAAATCATCATTCCACATAAAATAGGAAACAAAAATAAAATATACCTTTAACATCAATGTATAATCACTGAGAATATTTTAATTACAATTTTCATGGTCTATGAATAAATATATAACATAAGCATATAAGTAACATGTCATCTATCACCTTACTGAAAAAATAATCAAATTTAATAAAGAAAATTACAAGCATTAAAGATGGAATTAATTGGAATTAATTGTGTGACCTACCTTCAAAATACATAAAAAGAAAAATAGAAATATTTAGTTGTAAGCAAACTAAATATATATATATATACTATCAGGAAAACAGTAAAGTTGAAAAGAAGTATACTCTAGCAAAAGAAAGTACTATTAAGTACTTTCTTTTTTTTTTTTTTTAACAATTCCTTGGTCAAAATAATTGATTGCTTAGTGGTAACACATTTGATGTTCAAGAATGTCAATTCTATTTATGTTAACACTTTAATATCAATTTGAATAATTAGAGTATTTCCCAAGTTATATGAAAAAGATGATAAGGAAAAAATGATGTTATCTTCCTAGTCTTAGAACTTCTACTGTAATAGCTAAGTGAGAAATAGGGCTATCCATAATAAAAACAAACAAACAAATCATTCCAAAACAAAATTCGCAAAATATTAAAATATAATACTTAGTTTTGAAAACCAGTGGACTGGTGTTGGGGATTAGTTCCAATGTCTAGAATTAACCTGGCCACAAAAATCAGAAATCTGCTTTTCTAAATGTTGAAGGTCCTTGTCCCAAGTTGGTTTTTAATCAGTCAATAAAGAACCAACAGCCACTCCACCTGGTTCTGGAAAGACTCAGTGAAACAGCATTCGGCAAAACCAGAACGGGGAAGTGGGAAGGGGTGGGAGGGAGGACAGGGGAAGAGAAGGGGCTTACAGGACTTTCGGGGAGTGGGGGGGCTAGAAAAGGGGAAATCATTTGAAATGTAAATAAATTTTATCGAATAAAAAAATTAAAAAAAAAAAAAGAACCAACAGCCATTAACTAGGCAGATACACTTAGGTAGGACCCTCAGGACCCAGATTTGCTCCGTCTAGGAACTGGGAGAGAGGAGGAAAAGCCCCATGCTTGGAGCTGTGAGTGAAGGATGGGGCTTAAGAGCTGCAGAAGAGAAAGCCAACCAGCTATGTAAGGATTTGGGTAAGTAACCACTAGCCACTTCCCTGATGGGCCTAGGGTAGCCTGGGAAGGTTTAAGAGTCTCAGGATTACTGGAGGGAAGCTATTGATAGCAAGGCAAAGTTTAGAAGTACCCAGCCGTTGAGCTAGCCCCATCATGTCAAAAATTTATTTTGTTTTGTTTTGTTTTTGTTTTTGTTTTGTTGTCTTTCCCAGACAGGGTTTCTCTGTAGCCCTGGGTGCCCAGGAGCTCACTCTGCAGATCAGGTTAGCCTGGAACTCAGAAATCTGCCTGTCTCTGCCTTCCACGTGCTGAGATTAAAGGCATGTGCCACCGCTGCCCGGATTATCATGTCAAAAAATTACTGATATGTTTCTGTGTCTTTTATTCACGAATCCAAAGAGCTCCTGGGTGAGTGCATGTGTGCAACACACCAGGAGCTAGACTGGTTACCCAAATACTGTTACAAACTGGTGGTCACTTATTTAATAAATCTTGATAAAAATAATGGTCGCACATAACGAGGAGCATTTCTGTTAATAAGTTAAAAGAACTTTTGGCATACTCAAATCTGGGTAGGCTTATGGCATAATTGAGAGAAGGCAATCAAATGATCCATTTCCCTCTGAGAAAAAGCAATCTGTATGTCTATAAAGGAAGGTATGAGTTCTGGAGTGTGGTCGGCATGATTGCCGGAGTTCTGACAATCATTGTTAGACAAAATAATTGTTTGTCTCAAATCTTAATTGACTTTATGGAAGGATTAGATTTTCTCATCATTACTTGCTAGCTCTTAGTTTTCTATTACCTGCTGTTTTTACTCTACCATTTGTTTCTTTGTACTTTTCAAATGAATTCCTGCTTTCGATTTATAGCATGAGCTTGTCAATGTTTAACATTCTCTGTAAAGAGTCTTGAAATCTTAGGGGAAAGCATGCAATAGTGGTTTAATCAATCACATACAGAATGCAGAGCTGTGCTGGCACACTGCACTTGGAGTGTTAATAAGTGCTTCGAGTTCTCATTTGCACAGACTAGATTTTTCCCACAAAAAAATATAGGACAGATTATCTATTCTGCCAAGGCAGCTACACCTTCTCTATTATTCTATTACTGGCTAGGAAACGTTGCACTTCTTATTCTAGAATGCATTGCTTATAATGCTTTATACGTTTTTGTGACACATTTGCTCTTGAATACTGTGCTTGCCTTTTTTAAACCAGCATAAAGCAGATGAATTTTACTAATATGCTTCCATAATTTAGTTAGGTCGTTTGATGCTTCTATGAATATATTTGAATCAGTTTTAAACCTGGTAAGTCATTTACCAGAGAGCTAAAAAAAAAAAATGTGATGATTCACATGTAAGGGTTTGGATGGTCTCACATCTATAAAATGTCAAGTTTGCTGAGATGCCAATATTCTAGTATTTTCTTGTTTATAATAGGAAACTTTCTACTAAAAGAAACTAAAATACTTAACATATATTAGGGGATGTTTTAATGAAATAATTGCCTATAAAAGTAAAAAGTTATTTTTTATGTAAATATGAACCACAGGTCTTAATAATAATAATTTTGGATAAAATATGTTTAATTCTTCATGAATTTTCAATGAAAATGTTATTGCATTGAGGATTATTATAAAAATTATTCTCACTGACTTTGATGTGTCTTAGTTGTTTATTTGCTTCATGTTGCTTGTTATACTTAGTTTGTCTTACTGTAGTGTAGTATTCTTTTATTAGCATTAGCGAATTTACTTTATAAAATTTCAGCGGACATTTTGATGTAAAATCATTTAGATAGAGAAAAGAATTTAGAAATAGAATTGGAATTTCAATCACATTTCATACATTTACCAGAAAGAAAAATTTCATGCTTTTAAGTGACTCATGGTATTTATAATCTGTTAAATGCCATGTTTGTCTTGAGAACTGCATATATATTCATGATATTTATTTATCAAAAGTTTGGAAAATATTTCCATGGAGTACTAATCTGTTTGCCTAGATCGTGATATAATTACAAAGATGCTTAAAAGGAACATTACATGATTCTGTGATTTTCTTTCTGAAACATTTTGTTGTCTCCATATGCATAGACTGAATTTAGATTTACATATCGCAATATTTTCATCCTTGTTGATAAAACATGGCTATTGATTATATTAACAGTGAATATACATATGCAGAATTTAAAGAGTCATTTTAACAGAGATTATGGACATTTAATTGAGTCATATTAAACATTTTCTCCCTTAACATTTCCTATCTTGTATACTGGTTATATAATTAAGTATAGTATCTACTAGAGGAATGGTTCAATATCACATACTGATTTGAATGGGATTTAAAACTAGAAAAATTATTAAGTAGACCTGAATAAAGCTATAGTTTGCTCATGACCATTTTCTTTTATTTTTACATATTTATTTTGTTTTATGTGGATATACATGCTTATACTGTATATGTGTTGGGGGCCTCATATCAGCTAGTGTATGACACCTGGTTGGTGGTCCAGTTTCTGAGAGATCTTGGGGGTCCAGATTAATCAAGATTCCTGGACTTACTACAGGGTCATTATCCTCATTTTCTTCCAGATTTTCTCTGATTCAACCACCAGGATCAGCATCTTCTGTCCATTCATTGGATGCAAATATCTGCATCTGACTCTTTCAGCTCCTTGTTGGGTCTCTCAGAGGAGAGTCATGATAGGTCCCTATTTGTGAGTGCTCCTTAGCCTCATTAATAGTGTCAGGCCTTGGGACCTCCCCTTGATCTGGATCCCACTGTGGGGCTGTCACTTGACCATCTTTTCCTCAGGCTCCTCTTCATTCCATCCCTGCAGTTCTTTCAGACAGGAAAAAATATAGGTCAGAATTTTGACTGAGGGATGTCAACCCATTCCTCACTTGATGCCCTGTCTTTCTACCGGAGGTGAACTCTACAAGTTCACTCTCCCCAGTGTAGAACATTTCATCTAAGGTCCCTCCCTTTAAGTCCTTAAAGCCTCTCACTTCCCAGGTCTCTAGTGCATTATGGAGGCTTTGCCTGACCTCCTAACTGCTGAGGTTGCCTGTTTCCATTCTTTCTAAAGACCCTCATAGCTTCAGTTCATTTCCCCCACCCAAGGCCAGATCATATTCCCATCTGTTCCCCCCAATTCCCTTTCCCTCATAGGCCCCTCCCCCCTTGTGGTTGCTTTCTTCTCCCTCCAAAATATGAGCTATCTTCAATTGGGCCCTTTAACTTGTTGAACTTTTTGAGTTCTGTAGTTTGTATCTTGCATATTGTATTATTTATTTCATTTCTGATTTACTTATTGTGAATATCAATTCAAAATCAACATGTGCTATCATTAACTTCTAGCATTCTAAAGGTTATCATATGATGAAGCACTTCAGTGTTCAGCATTATAATTTTTCTGATCACCTAATTATACGCAGGTATTTTATAGAACTATAATCCACATCATAATTAGGAAAGATTAATAAGAAATCTATTAATGACTTCCGTTTTCGCAGGAGCACCTTGATGAAGTACCAACATCAAAGTCTCTAAAAACAATATAAACTTATCATTTCCTAATTCTAGAGACTGGAGTCTGAAATCAATTTTCTGCAGGAGTCGTCTCTCTGTAATAGAAGTATAAAAGGACATTTTTATATATTCTATTTGCTGATGTTGTGTATTTTATGGGTCGCATTTTATTCCATAAACTATGTCAGGTAACCATATTCCTATACATGTCATCACAAGGGGCCCATTTTATAAACATATTTCCTTTCAGGGTTCTACAAATTATTACAACCTCAGGTACAATGTAAACCAGTACATGCAAACATATCTTCTCCTTTATTTTATAATTCATGTTTTTAAATTCATTTGTGTTTTTTAGAACTCTGGGAAGCTGTTAAAAGTCAATTTCTGTTATTGTGGAGGCTTTTAAAAATTCTTTTAGGTAGGTACACATTTTAATTTATAGAAATTTTTTCACAATCAAGTGGAAAAATAAATGTACATATGATTCTTGTTAAAATTTGAAAGACACTGATGAATTCTCTACAGATTTTAAACATTTAAACCTTTAAAGTCTCTTCTTCTGATATATCTGTTACACACATTTATTTCTATAAATTAAACACTTTATCTCATCTTAATTTTCTGAACTGATTCTTTGTATTCATGTTAAAACACAAGGTTTTTGTTTCTCACAGGGAGCATAGATGTTATTGAGAGCATGAGAACAGAAATTTAAAAGGAAGCAGTGTTGATAAAGAATGGGGAAAAGGAATTTAAGTCACAGATATAAATTATAAGGGCCTTGGACAATAAGCTTCTTTCTCTTTCTTTCTCTTAAGAGATAAGATAAAACACAAAGACAAATTAAAAAAAAAACATTGGAGTAGCTTTTTGTTGTCATTGTCTTATTTATTTTCATTCATTGGTTTTCTTTATTTTGATAAGTTGACTGATCTAAGTTCAATGCAAAATAGATAAATGATAGATGATAGACAGACGGACAGACAGATAGATAGATAGATAAACATACATACATAGATACATAAATACAAAGGTTAATTAGTTAAATAAACAGATTTTAGCTGGTTTAATCCAATTCATTCCATTTTACATGCATCCTATACCAATATAATTAAAGTCTCAATTTTGTTTAAAGGAAAAATGCCTTTAAAAGTTTTTACATTTTGCTAGCAGCACTCAATGTTTGGTACATACATGTACTGCCTGTACTTACTTACATAGGGCTCTGTAAGGTGATAGGAAATCAAAGGTTTCACAGACACATTTTTAAATAAAGTAATGCTTAGTAAATATAACTGATCAGTTTCTTTATCTTAATCAATTGTTTCAAATTATTAGTGTTCATTTTGTACATGAGTGCATTAATGAATGTATAATTCTGGTCTCTTTGCTACTAAAATGTCTATAAAATGAATTTATTAGACAGTAGATAAACTTGTCAATGATGAAAGACTGGGTTTATTATCTGATATCTATATGATATAAGAAAATAAGCAATTTCTTTGCACTTTCATATGAGTCTGTGCTCTTTCACATATATACTGTCTGAAGAAATCAAAATCTGAATTATTTCATAACTACTTCAGCCTCAGATATCTATTAGCCATAATTATAAAGTTTATCTGTGACTATTTTTATTAAGTACAGGTGGCTATCTACTGATGAATAAAACAGTGTATGATTTTGTTTTTTTATTTAAATTAAATTGATGTTTTCTGATAGTTGAAACACATTTAATTGTTATCAATATTTAACTTTATAATGCTTAGCATTTTATATAAACTGCTTTTTAACAGCTGACATACAAGTGTCTTGCTGCTATATATTTTACTTAAGAAAGTCTTAAATCATTCCACAAGGAGAAGGTTTTGATGGAAATAACTAGTTTTAAAACACCCATTAGATACATGAAACAGATTAGGGAAATAAAACAAAAATAACCTATATCATTGTTTTTAAATATATGTACATTCTTTAAAAAATCTTGCATTATATTTATTTCATAGGGAGGGGACTTCTGTGTATTTCAGCATAGCATGAGTTGCAGGATCATGTCTTACACAAAACTAAAAAAATTATTATGAAAGTATAGTGACTAAGTATATTATTAATTTGTAATTCTCACAAATCCTCAGTGCATTTAATATGAGCTTGCAATAAAGAAATGCATATTGTTTACAAAGAAGTGGAACTTCTTGATAGAGCAAATAACTAAATGGTGAACTTATGCATTCATCTTAGTGACTCAAATGTCTAAAATGTTCATACAAGCTTACTAACAGTTACTCATATCCTCAGCTAACAAAAGGTCAAATCATTTGACTTACTGCTCACTTATTTGTAAGAAATTCATGCCTGGAATTAAATTTAGCTAACTACATATGGCTGGTGAGGCCATGGGACTAGAGGAAGGTCTACTACTATAGTTTTCTGAACTGCATAAATTTGTATCCCTACATGCACAGTAAGCATAACTCTTATGTGTCTTTAAAGAAGCATCTTTTTGAACTATATGGAGAGCAACAGAACGCCACAACTAGTTAAAATGCAGAGAACAAAGACCATGCATGGCTCACTTCAATTATTATACTCGCACCTAAAATCTTACGTTAATCCCAGGGAACATCCATGAAACAGAGTGGGTGGTCAGAAGATCAAGACAGATGTTCAGAAATAGTTGTTACTTCTTTTTTATTTGTTATCTATTTATTTACATTTAAAATGTTATCCCTTCCAGGTTTCCCTTCTGCAATCCCCCCATCCCATCTACCCTACCCCCTGCTTCTAAGATGTTGCTTCCCCACAGGCTCACCCAATCCAGTCTCACTGCCCTAGCTTTCCATTCTCCTACACTGGGGCATTGAGCCTCTACTGAAACAAGAGCCTCCCCTTCCATAGAGGCCAGATAAGGCAATACTCTGTTACATATGCAGCTGGAGCCGTGGATCCCTCCATGTGCACTCTTTAGTTGGTGGTTTAGTCCCTGGGAGGCTGGAGGATGTGGGTGATTGAAATAAACTCTTCTACACAAACAAAAGATAAATATAAGAAGGAGCAGCTGTATCTGAGATTATTTGGTGGTGAATATGATGATAATATGTTAATTGCAGTCTTTAAAGTTAATAAAAATTCGTGAATTCTAAAGCTAGAGAAAATAGGATAATTTCCATTTACATATGGTGGTATTAAGAGAAAAAAATTAAACACTAAACACTGGGAAAGGAGAAGAATCAACAACAGTTTAAGAATTTAATTTTATCTGACGCATAAATCAAGAAGAGGACAGGAAAAGGCTTTGATTGTTGTTTTCTGAATTTTTATGTAAACTTACCTCAAATTGAATTGGATTATAAATGCCCCCTTTTTACTTTTTTACCTTCTTAAGCCTAAGGAGAGGAATACAGTTTCCTACTTGCAAACTGACATCAATGCTATTAAAATTGAAATATCCCATCTTCTCCTCTTCAGATCTTTATACCCACATTCACCGCCAAATCTTCCCAGATATACTCTTCTTCCTCACACTCAGAATATCTTGATATTATGGACTTAAAATGATTTGAAGGAAGAGACAGAGTTAGAGTCTAAAAATGCATAAGGATTTAATGGAATTTCTTTGTGGAGTCTCTGGTATAGAAGTTATTGCAATTATAGGCCTTGATACCTTAGGCTATTTCTTATATTGCTTTTTATGCTGACCTTATTCATCCAAAAGTACTGAATACTTACCCTAGCTTAGTAATAATAAATTTGATTTCACTCTCCATAAAACTCTGATGAATACTTGGGAGGAAATATTTTAAATTTTATAAGGATAGCTGTTCCCTATCTCCCTCCCTCTCCCCTCTCTCTCTGTATGTGTGTATGTGTGTGTGTATGTGACTGTGTGTGTGTGTGTGTGTGTGTGTGCATGTATCTACTTTGGATGTTGAGAATTTAAGTCCTTTGACATCATTACTCATAATCTTTTCATTTTTCACAGAAGATAAATAAATACACAAGAAACATATTTGTTAAAATACTGTGATGGTCATCACATTTAATGATTAACTTCTTTATGTTTCCACAAAATGTACACAATTATTTTACACCAAAGTCTATTGATGAATTTTTTTTTAGCTATTAATAGGCAGATTGATTGAAAGTTCTATTCATTGTTAGCAAATATAAGTGTGTTTCCATTTGAATATTCTGAATATGGAGATGGGCAACAAACTGTCAACATGGATAATCATAAGGCCCCTACATGTTTCTTCAAGTGGCAATGATCAAAGAAGCAGAAAGACTTGTTTGTTCTTTACCACAGCTTTCTGTCAGGACAGGTTTTGACTTCTGTGTAAATTCTATGGTGCTTTGTCTAATCTAGTATTACTAAAGTAAAAATCCTAGAAGACTTTAGCACAGTTTGAAGACCTTGGTACTGGGAATTATAATAATGATAATAAGGATTTGGGCTCTGTTTAATTTCCCATTAATTTTAAGATTGCTCCTAGGATAAGTCTTGAATAGCTCTGAATACACATTCCCTTGGTATGTTTTTATGTAAACTACTCTAAATGATATTTATGTTCAACCTAATGTATTTACCCATGCTAAGCAAGATGATTTGTCTGTTTTAACAACTCTGATATCTGCTCTTCAAGACCTCTTTGAAATTTATGGGATTTTTAGGCAAAATGACATTCTAAAATATAGATTGTCTAAAGATTTCTTTTGAACATTTGTGGCTTTTTAGTGAAATAAATTATGGAATACATTTGCTATGATCCTGAGAATGTAAAGTATACAAATACCTTAATAGCTCTATCTAATTCTGTTTATGGTTTTTTAATCATCAGTATTTGTAAAATCTCGTGCTTTATTCCTCAGTGTAAGCCACCTTCCAAAAGGTTTTTAGTCCACAGTGTACCTCACTTCAATGAAAAAGTGTTCTCAGTTTTATGAAGCAACTGTTTTAAATATAGTTAATAATTTGGTAGTATTAACATGATAGCAAGTGCCATGTTTTTATTTTATGAGACAGAATTATATTAATAAATTACATTTAGGCAGTATAAGTGTAAGAAAAAGGTAAGGCAGATTTGGGGAGGGGTGAGATAGATCTTCTTTGGAGGGGCAAATCAGAGAAAGCGTTATGAAGGTGAATCTTGTTTCCATCACTGTTGTATTTGTGTTTTTTAGATCTACATATACAAATTTAGTGTCTACAAATTTCAGTGTCTCAAATAATTCATCAGCAACACTAAAAACAATTTCTTACAAAGTAATTTATTTTTTAGGATGTTAGGGTATGAGAAATTTTGTGATTTGCATTATTGTGGCTTATTATTGTTGTTGTTGTTGTTGTTATTGTTATTGTTGTTGTTATTATTAATATTATTATTTCCTGTTTCAGTGTTGACCGAGGCTTTTATTATGGGGAGAAAGAATGAATGTGATAATCCAGAGATGAAACAAGAGTAAGGGATGTTAAATAGCTATTTTGTTTTATGCGATCATGACTATATTAGAAAGTAGAGGGATTCTCAGAAAAAATAAAGACATTCTTGTCAGCTCTGCAGAAATATCTCCATAAGCATAAGAGAGAATATAAAATATGAATGTTCTGAATTAGCTCATTAAAAAGATGCAGTGTAGGATTTCATACTGAAGTCTTCAGCCCATTGACAACATGCTGCAGTTATCTCTTCTGACTTAGCTTATAAAGCATAATGTTTAGATTTCCAGATTTAGAAGAACCTTGTTTTTCCTGGAGCTGTGAAGCTGAAGTGTAGTAGCTTTAAGGTGGTAGTAGATGCCTGGCAAATATGCAAAGAAAGGAATTTAACACCTAAGTACAAGTGTAATCAAATACAAGTCAATCTTAAGTTTCCCATTCTTTTTTGAGACATTATCTAAAACACTATCGATTTTTACTCAGTTTATTTACAGATGGATGCAATGAAAGCAAATGGGACATTTCAGAAGACATCTGTTTCTACAATCATCCATTTTGATCATTTTGTCAGAATTAGAAAATGCAAGACTTGAAGCTGTTTTATAGCCAAGTATTTCTATGCTTGATCAATTAGGATTTATAGAGATGGAAATCAGTTTCTTTTATTTCTGCTACTAAGAAAAATGTGTATGAAGTTTTATAATAGAATCTGTCACTTGTCCTAAGTGCTGGCCATCTCACTTAGATTGCTGAGTGCAGTGTGGGGAAATTTTCCTGTCAAAGCATTCACTGTGGTACGGTAGGATTGGAAGACTATTAGTAATGTCATGGGCAATGATTAAAAAAGCTCTAGTTTTAATACCTTCTGGCTTTATTGAAAGAACTACCAAAGTGACATAGTGTCTTAACCCACAGGCAGATTTATTAAGGTGGAAATCTCTCTTGCTTTGTATTTAATTAGCTTAGTCTGTGGAGAGAACCTGGTAGCAGGGAAATCTCTCACTCTGACACCAAACATTGAACAATGAACCATACTTCAAGCTACTAAAAGAGAGGCAAGGACATTCTAATAAATTAACCACTAAGGAGAAAATATGGCTATCAAGTCATATTTTTACTCCAAGAACCTGTTCTTATATCTTTATTATCTAATTTGAAAGCTGCCTGCTTGCCTAATTTTGCTTGGGACATAAAATGAAAAGAGGAAATAAATTTTGAAATGTAGTATTGTGGATATTAATGTCATATTCTGTATTCAAACTTAAAATTGGTATATGGAAAATGGAATACATATAAATGATATATATGTATATATACATATATTAGTCATAATTGTATTTTCAACACTAATATCTAAACTATAAACTATTCCTTAATGAATTTGCTACAAATTTTATTAATAAAGCAAAAAAATGATGATATTGATCACCTTTTTCTTAGGTTCATCAGAAAAGCAATTAGTTTTTATCTAGCATTCATCAAATGTCAGAAGATTTTATCCAGTGCATTCTTGAAACAGTTGTTTATTTGTTTTTTAGACAAAGTCTAATGAGAGTCTGACTTTCCTGCCTTCACCTATCATTATATAATTACAGGTCAGCATTACCTCCTTGGGTTAAAACAATTTTTAAAGGACAAAAATTGTATACACTTATAAATATATGACATCATATTGAAAGACAACTCAGGAGTGACTTTGTGTTATTTTATCAAGGATTTTATGAGTCTCAAGAAATCTATAAATATAATTATTTCATGACTTACAAATTTACTTATTAAACATCCACAATTAACAGAATAGCATATAGAGCTTTGGATAATAGTTCTGAAAAGTTTATCTACAGATTAAGAAGAGTATATTATTTAATTGTCAGATTTATAAATGAACAGGCATGAGTGTGAATGTTCATGTATAGGCCTCTATCCATCTGCATGTGTGTGCATCTACATGTATAGGTCATAGGTCAACCAGAGCTGTCATTCTCCATGCATAATCTGCTCATCTTTTTGATTTGATTTGATTTGATTTGATTTGATTTTATCTTGACACAGTTACTTTTGCAGAACAAGCAATTAGGTTAGCCTGAACTCTCAGGTGCCTTCTTGTACCTGCATCCCCAGTACTGGAATGACTAGTTTATGAATGCTGGCTTCTCCATGGTTTCTGAGGAAGGAACTCAGTTCTTGTGTTTGTGACTGAAGATTTGTATCCCTTTACCTACATCGTCAAGTCCAATTTCTAAGTTAAAATGACACAAAATATTCTTTCACAGTAAATAATATAATCAAACTCTACAAAAGGTAATGGGGGGTGGGTGGGAGGCAATTCTGACCTAAAAAGTGACCATTACTACTCATTAATTAAACACACTAAACATGTCTTCCTTTATGTTTGTATGTAATACATAAACAAACATAAACATTTTAGAAGTCACCTATATCTGTGATAGATCCAAGTAACAACTGAAAGGAGATTAGAACATGTCACTCTTTTTAGAGCAGTAGGAAATTCATGCTCACAACCCAAGCCTGAAGTGGTAGATGATGCTAACAAAACAGTGAGTTCCAAACACAAACGGACAGATTTGATATCACACACAGTTGTCAGCAGCCACAATATCTGTACAGGGTCAAGATAAAACAAAAGAAGTAGAGCACAAAATCCCACCATTAGACCAGAAGCTATTTATAGTTGATGCCTCCTGGGAAAAGGAAAATGAATTTTTTCCGTGAAGTTTCACTGGCTAAATCAACCACTCTATACCCAGCAAGAGTAATACAACCAGTATTGTTGTGTTCTTTGTTTTGTTGAGTTTTTTTTGTGTGTGTGTGTGTGTGTGTGTGTATGTGTATGTATACATTAGGGAGTTCTTCCTGTTTTGTTTTGTCTTTTGCCTTGTTTCTAATTGGTTTATGGATTGTTTATTTTGATTTTAATTTTAGAGAAATGTTTATTGTTTGAGAGAGAGAGAGAGAAAGAGAGAGAGAGAAAACAAAGTTGTCTTTTGGGGAGGTAAGGAGAATTTGGGGAAGGGAAAAATGATAAAAATATATAATAAAAAATAAATCAAATAGAAAATTATTTTGAAAAGTAAATATGCATCAAAAAAGTATATCTCAGAAAATGTTGTATCAAAAGCCCAGGACATCCTATCCTAGAAAAAGAACTAACTATACAAAAATAACTAACTAAAGAATGCTGAACACAGAAGAAATAGTTTCCCTCAGGTAAGAGCAAACTAATTGGTTGTTCCATAAAAAGTGGTGAGGCCCCCCAAAGTTGTATTTAGGCATATACATTTATATTGATGTGTTCATGAAATAGAAATGAAACAAAGACCCACAATTTTGTAAGAGGTCCAGGAGATGGTAACAAAAGCCTTTGGAGGGAGTAAGTGAAGGGAAAAATATTGTTAATATCATTAACTTCAAATTTTAACACAAAGTTTTAAAAAATAAATTACTGCTTTTACAAAAAATAAGTCTGATTATAAAATGAATAAAATCTCACAAAAGGAAAAATCAATTTGGTAGCATAGAGACAAGTCTTAGCTTGAGGACAAAGAATAAATGTTTCTTTTCATTTGGACAACCCCTAAGACTTAACATTTTCACTCACCAATTCAATAATAATTCTTGGCTTGAACTGAAATAGTTATATAATTTTAAGATAAAAATATTTATCTCCTTTCAAGAAAGAATATACTATACAATGAAGATCAACAACTTAACAGTGATGTTTTACCTTCATTGTCCCTATTATTGAATTAGTAATCACTTAGAATAGTTGGTAAGAGATTTCACAGAGGATTAGTTGGGGGCTGATACATATGGAATATGACTGACATCACAGTGTGGCTTGTGAAGCTAAACATATCAGTAGAGGGAAAATGACAAAACGTGATATGCTTACATTTTCTCCTTTGCTATTTGTCTGTCATTCATTGGCTTACTATGCTATAAAACTTTTTGTGAAACCATTGCTCTAAACACATTTTAATGTAACCTCATATAGTCTATAAATTCTGAGAGTTGAGGCTAACTATTATGAGAGTAACTGTGAATTTTGGGATTGTTTGTATGTGTGTGTGTGTGTGTGTGTGTGTGTGTGTGTGTGTGTGTATTATTAGGGATGTTATTTAAAAATCATTTGTAAGTAAACAATATTACAATGGGAAATTTTCCAATTTTTACAGATACTGATATTTGCGAAGAATTGTGCTTATTTTTTATAAAGACAAGCCCATCTGTTTATTTACTTAATTTAAGTGAAAATGAATATTTTTCATCAATTGAATTTTGAGAAGCCAACATTTCAATACTTCAAGGTTGTAAGTTTCCTCATCATCAACCTATGTTTTAAATATTGTTGCAATGATATTTTAGCATTCTGTTACAATTTTGCATAAAAAGTCAAGCATAAAATTATTTTAAAGAACTAGATGGATCATATCACTTTCTTTAGATACTTTAAAGAGCTGACTAAATATTTTAAAATAATTATGTAGGAGATTATCTTGACTAGAGAGGCTTATTTTAATATATTTAGGATTTAAAATGACAATTAACATTAATACACAGTACCTTATGTACCCATTTATGTTTAAGTTAAGTCACACTGATTTAAATTAAGTAGAAAGTACATAAAATATTTTTGGCTACCAATTTCACAAAGTATACTATATCTATTTCTGCAATAGCCAACACTACCCTCAATATGAACATATTGAGTATAATCATGTACTATTTGGGTAAATAATATTACAGTCTAAAGCCAAGTTAAAAATTAATTATATTAAAGAAATAAGTGATTTTTTTATTCTTCTGAAACATTAAACATGACAAAAATGATTAAAACAATCTGAGAATTTAATGTATTCTGTGCACCAAATATGATTGTCCTTTGTATAATTTGGAATTCATTAAAGGAAAACGCTTAATTTCAGACAAAGAGAAAACTAAAAGTTGATTTTGTATTTAATTTTTTGAAATCAATCCAGAGATAAGCAAACAAAAAATATGATGTTTTTTGAGCAGGTTGATTTAAATATTCAACCTCCATTTAAGTTCCAGTTAGAGGCAATGCTATTCAAATCTTTGTATCCTCAAAATCTGCAGTGGTTTTTATATTAACTATGATTCATCTGCTGTGCAGGGACACAGAGTTCTCAAATTCCTTCCTTTATTATCACATTCTTCCTGCATTCAAAAATTATTCAATATTCTCATGGTTCTAAGATTAATATTCTCAAGAGGTATTTTCATATTTCTTTATTAAGTAAACCTTTTTCCTTTCCAGATTTCACCCATATCAAAATGGTAACACTTTAATAAACAATGGTATAAATATTCTTCATAAAATCAATTGTGTATCTGTGTTCCCTGAATCCAGGGAAAGGGGGTCCAGAGTCAGTGTTTCCTTTGGGGGTGCCAGACTCTTCTGCATGCCAGGCAAGAAGGAGAAAGCAGATTCCTGTATGGACAGGATCCTAATCCATTTTGGAGTTAGCCCTTATTTGAGAATCTTAATATTACAGCTCCTTTAGACTAAGGCTGTTTCATATAATCTCTAGTGAAGGAGGTCCCTGAGACAATCTTTGCTTGTTCGTATTTCTTTATTATGGCAGGATTGAGTGCATTTCCAGCTTCTGGCTATTATAAGTAAGGCTGCTATGAACATAGTGGAGCATGTGTCCTTATTACATGTTGGAGTAACTTCTGGATAGTTGGATTCAGAAATACTTTTAAAAATTAAAATAATAATGTAGAATCCAGTAGAATCCAAAAAAATAAATAAATGTAAATCTATAAACTATTTTGTAAGCAAAATAAGTAGAGAAATGGAAAGAATTTGATGTTCTCTACACTATTTCCTGAAGCTTGTCTGAGTTTTATTCTTTTAGATGTGTGCAAATTGAGATGGTTATTTTTTATATCTCTAAAGTAAAGTTTGCAGTATTTACTTATTTGGTAATATTTCTCCATAAATGTTGGTCTATTTCAGTTACATAGGGCATTATTTAGAGTATTAAGTTTATGTATAAAATGTGAAGAAGGTATCTCATAATTTAATAAATAGACATATTAAATATGAAATTTATAGAGAGATTAGATCAATAAAGTAATAACAGCTCCTTTGGCCTTAAGTAATATATCAGTATAGTACTCAATATGTTAGCTGGCACAGCCGTATTCACTGGAATTGGGGAGAGTCATGAAGCCATCATAGGTGTTTGACACAATTCCAGCAAATCTGAGATGAAAGCGACAACCACTGTCATTCTCCCTCTAACTTTTAGGTTTTGGTTTCTGCATGTTGCATTCTTGAAGATAATAAATGTGTTTTCTTTGGAGGTGATAGATTCTTTAAATTAGAGTTGTAGGGCTTATAATAAAAATAAAATGTGTTTTATTTGTAGTTTCAATTTGTGACTGACCTTGTAATTCTGGGCATGTAATGAAATTTCAAATCACCTATACTTCTTAGATAATCATTAGTTTGCCTTAAGCAGTGCGATTCCTGATAGACTAGTGTTGGACTTGCTCCTCCACCCTCCTGCCCACAGCTCCTCATCTCTGAAGTGGCTTCTCTGTTATCAACAACCTGCTCTGGAAGCCCCATGTCACTTGCCATGGGAACATGAGGACATAAAGTTTATCTACAGAGTATACATAAATATCTGGGCATTTTGGCACACATCCTTCTTCCCATGACCAAGGAATCAGTCATGGATGCCTATACTTAGAGACCAGTAGTATAATGAATGTGTTTCAGAGCATTGAGAAACAGTTTCTCCAAAATATAAGATGAATAGTTCCATAGTAAATATTGGCCTTAGTGCATATTTGAACACACACACACACACACACACACACACACACACACACACACACACATTAATGTTTTGGTTTCTAGATTAAATTCTGAAGTCATTCATTCTGTTGTCATTCCCATAATTGTTACTTTGGGAAGAAATTTTAAGGGATCACTAAAAACATATACAACATCAAGGGTTAACAAAATGATTTCATTTTACTTACCAGAGGTAACTCATCTTGGAGGCTTACTGCTGAATAAACTGAAACTTTCTAGTTCTTTTTGAACTCTGGCTGGCTGGTTCATATTCTTGCTCAAAAGTCTTCTCTAAGCTGATTCAAATTTGCTTCTCTCCTAGCCACTCACTGAATTGCTCTGCCTCACCTCAAGCTAACTCTGGAAAATTGTCTTGCTCTCATCTTGTGGTTACTTCTTATTTCCTGGCTTCTGTGCTGTTCAAGCTGATGAACTTAACTGCCTTAAACTGAACTGTACTGAACTCCACTTTGAACTTCACAGTACAGACTCAACTCCCCTATACTGAACTCACCTCTCTCTCTCTCTCTCTCTCTCTCTCTCTCTCTCTCTCTCTCTCTCTCTCTCTCTCTCTGTGTGTGTGTGTGTGTGTGCGTGTGTCTGTCTGTCTGTCTTTGTCTCTCTGTCTCTCTGTCTCTCTCCTTCTCTCTGCACTGCTTTTAAGCACTTGTAACTGTCCACAACTACATCAAATGGGTTACCTGAAAGGGAAGCAGGGGAATGGGGGGGGGGGTCATATCAGGCTACATCACTAAAGGAATAAAACTCAGTAAATAATATAGATTGACTAAAATAAACGTTTCCTTGTTTGTAGCATACATGATGAAACTATATAGTATAAAGTATTAGGTATTAGTATTTGCTATTCATTAAATAAGTGTCCAGTTATTTCTGTCTGTTGGGAGTACTTTACACTGAAAATACTGTCTGCAAACAGTACCAGCCTAAAATATGGGAAGGCATTGAAAAGACATCTAGATCAAGACAACAGCTGCTGATCAAGGTCTCAGTGTTTAATGGAAAACTCCAAATATATAGACAGAAGAAAACCCTTCTCACAAAAGGGGGAAACTCAGCAGAACCAGTTCAGTTGCTCTGCAGGTGGCTTGTATCTCTCTGGAAACTACCAGGTCCTTGAAGAACAATGGGCTTCACCTTGGCCTCACTAGGTAGAGGGGATTATGGCTAACACAGGAGCTTAAAGGCTGGTGGAGGAACTTCACCTAGGTTGATGTCAAGTTCCTGCCAGGTGGCATGGCACCCCAATAAGGCTCTCTACAAGCAGTCTTTCTTTGCTGTGCTTTTGTGTTTGTTTGTTTTTGGAGAGTGAGTGGAGTGTATTCTATCTCTGACTTATGGTGGCAAATCTTTTTCTGATCACTTTGTCTACCCTCAATGAGACATCACTTTCAAACCTGTACACTTTTTTCTACTCACTAACTTTACCTTGATTGTCTGGAATTAAAAGGACATCTGTTTTCCAGCCAAAGAGATTAAATATTTATTATGCCAACCGTTTCCTACAGACCTATAAGTTCTTTGGATATGATCCCAGAGAAGACATGTTGCTGGATTAAAACTCCTCCACATAAGACTTATTGTCAGAGTCTAGAAGTGATTATTTAATAAGCATTTTTATCATGCAATAAACTAACCTTTATTAGCACATATCTTTTATAAACCTTCTCTGTTTTTTTTCCGTGATGCTTTGATATAATACATGCACCAAAGCAATATAAGGGGAGGGTGTGTTTTGTTTCCCAATTCCTCTCTAGAGTCCCTGATAAGGAATTCATTATAGGAGGACCTTGAAGTGACTGTCCATGGTGCATCCATACTAGAAGAAGTAGGGTATGGTCAAAAATGTTACGTAGCTCTCTTACCGCTTTTTATTCATCATCCAAGCTCACAGTACACTGTCATGAATGAATATCTTAATGAAAGAATACAAGGAATGAAGTGGAAAGTTGCATCTCTCTACTTTAATTAACATAAACAAGATATGCACTCGAAACCATAATGAATCGTTAAAAACTCCCACATATATGCCCAGAAGCTTATATCCTAAATAATCTTAGATTCTGTGACATCAACATTAATTATGGATAAACTATTGTATTGCAGACTTATTGGTAGTTATGAAAAAAACATGTCTTCTCACTGTAAAAGAATCCATATAGGTCAAATTTATGATGGCCCTGTAGTCCAACTTGGTGACTCAAAGAGTTTTTATTAGGTTGGTTAATAGAACTACGGATGATGTATTATATACAGGAAGAAAATTGTAAAAGTAGCTTCATACTTAAATGGCCATACCAGCACAGCAAGGACTTATAAAAATATCAATGCTGAAGCTATACAGAACATGAAACCTCTCCAAATGAATAAAGTTATACTTAATAGCTAGAGAAGACCATTTGTACTTTTTTTAAGTAAAAAAAAAATTATGGCTGAACTTAATTCATACTGATTAAGGCTTAATTGTTATTTGATGTATGACTCTGGAAAAATAAACAAGTATGTTAGTCCTCAGCACATTTAAAGGCACATATTGTACTAGTAATATTAACATAGTAAAGATGAGGGGGAAAGTTATTATTAGTATTAGTAATTATACTGATAAGTAAAAAGTTGCAATATTAATATTTCAACTTAATTTTTATGGGAAACTATATTTTATATGTACATAAATTCTATACATTAATAGAAAATCTACCCTTTTTATAGTCTTTACAGCTTATAAATTCATTTTAGTACTATTGTTATTATCATTATTTTATTTTTAAAAATCCATCTACACTTCATTACCATAAATTATTTTATCCCTTATAGTTCCCGCAAAAGCACATCATTGATAGCATGGTAAAAAAGCTGCCACTCTATCTCTGATGTTGTTGAAACCTCATTGAATCTGCCTTCAGAAAACTATAAATTAATACAGTAGAAACCCACTAGAATCTACAAGAATGTCCTTAGGGAAGACTCTTAATAATCTTGCATAAGCAGACTGAATTGGCCATATCTGTAACCAGGCAAGGATTCCAGTGGTGGGACAGGGACAGGAACCCAGCCACAAAACCTTTGACCTACAATTTGTCTTACCTACAAGATGTGCTGTTGTGACTATGGTAAAGAACTGGTGAACATGGCAAACCAAGTAATGGCTCAACTTAAGGCCACAGCCTGAGAGGAAGTCCATGCCTGACACTGCCAGGATAGCCAAGAACCTTAGGATGAATAGCCCAGGGACCTAGAAAAGAACAGGAAAAACAAAAATAGTCAATCAAATGATTCCTAATGATATTTTGCTATGCTCATAGAATTGGTACCTAGCCAATTTGTCATCAGAGATGCTTCATTGAGCAACTGATGGGAGCAGATCCAGAGACCCAAACATTTGGTGGAGCTCAGGGAACCCTTCAGAAGAAGGGGTGGGGAGTATTGTAGGGCCTGAAGTTTGAAAGACAGCAAAATTCCCATGAGAACAGAAACCATGAAATCTACTAAGCAGTGTTTATATAAGGTGATCACAGACTGAAGTGGCAATCACAGAGCTTATAATGCTCCATCCTAGGACTCTGGATATGCACTCTAGTTGTAAGGCTTGGTGTTCCTAATGGTGAAAGGAATGGGAGTGTCTCTGACTCTCCTGTCTCTTCTTGTGACCTCTTTCCTCCTCCTGGGTTACCTTATCCAACGTTATCATGAGGGTGAATTCCTAATCTTGTAAATTTTAATTCCAAATCCATTTGATGTCTCAGAGAGACGTGCTCAATTTTGAAGGGAAAAGGAAGAGGAGTAGATCTGTGGGAGAAAGATCAACTGGGAAGAGTAGAGGAAGAGATGGAAATGATGGATGAGACGCAATGCATAAGACAATAATAAAAAAGATGTAAATGAAAAAGAAAAGAAAATCTTAGGCTGGATAAAATTGTTTTACATAATAACCAACTAGAGCAGTATAAATGACATCTTAATTATGAACATCTATGTCCCAAATACAACCATATATATATTCTCAAAAGAAAAATTACAAAAGGTTAAATCACACATTAAACCCCACACATTAAATAGTGGAAGACTTCAGCACGCCACTCTCACCAATAGTCAAGTCATCCAAACAGAAAGGCGATGAATCAAATGGATCGAACAGATGCCTATAGAACATTTCACTCAAACAAACAAACAAACAAAAAATGTACCTTCTTTTTGTCACCACATGAAACACTCTTAAAAACTTACAATGAAGTCAGGAAAAAGCAAGACTCAAAACAAGCAAGAAGATTGAAATAACTTCTTTCATCTTATGGATTAAAGCTGGATTTCAAGAACAGCAAAAACACCAGAAAGCTTACAATTCCATGGAAATTGAGAGAAAATTTCACAACTTAATCTGGAAAAAAAAAAACAGCATAGCTAAACACAATCCTGTAAAATAAAAGAACTTCTGTAGGTATCACCATCCCAGTTCTCAAGTTCTATTACAGAGCAATAGTAATAAAAACTACATGGTATTGATATAAAACCAGACAGGTTTATCAACGAATTCAAAATGAAGACCCTGAAATTAACCCACATACCTATAAACACTTAATTTTTACAAAGAAACCAAAATTATACAATGAAAAGAGCAAAATATCTCCAAAAATACTGCTGATCTGCTTGGCTTTCTGCATGTAGAAGAAAGCAATATATCCATATTCATCACTCTGCATAAAACTATGTCAAAGAGGATGAAACACCTCACTGTAAATCCAGACACACTAAATATAATAGAAGAAACATAAATGACTGATTTTGAACTCATTGGCACAGGAGACAATAGCCTAAACAGAAAACAAATAACTAATTAAACCACTAATATAAGCAATTCATAAATGAGACCTTATGAAACTGAAAAGCTTCTAGAAGGCAAATGACACTGGGAATAGCACAAAACGGCAGCTTACAGAATGGTAAATGATCTTCACCAACACCCTATAGTGTTAACATCCAAAATATATCAAGAATACAAGATGTTAGAAAACATCAACCTAAATAATCAAATTAAAAATGGGGTACAGAAAGCCCAGAAACTAATGTGGATGCCAAGAAGTACTTGCTGTCAGGAGTCTGATGTAGCTGTGTCCTGAGAAGCTCTGCCAGAGCCTGACCAGCACAGAGGCAGATGCTGGCAGCCTTCATTGGACTGAACACTGGGTCCCCAATGGAGGAGCTAGAGAAAGGACTGAGGGAGCTGAAGCGACTTGCAAATCTATAGGGAAAAAAAAACATTATCAACAACCAGACACTCTAAGAGCTCCCAGGGAGGAGAGATCCTTGGTCCTATAAAGGCTTGATGCCCCAGTGTTGGAAAATGCCAGGGCAGGGAGGTGGGAGTGGGTACACGAGTGAGCACCTTCATAAAAGCAGGGGGAGGGAAGGGGATTGGGGCTTCCAGGAGGGAACCAGGTAAGGGCATAACATTTGAAATGTAAATAAAGAAAATATCCAATAATAAAATAGAAAAAAAATTGTAAAAGAAATGAGTTATAGAGCTAAACAGTTAATTCTCAACAGAAGAATTTCTAATGGCGTTGAAGCACATAAAGACATGTTTAACATCCTTAGTAATCAGCAAATGCATATCAAAACAACCAATATTCCACTGCATACCTGTCAGGATGGCTAAGATAAAAAATTCAAGCAATAGCACCTGTTGGCAAGAATGTCGTGCCTGCAGAATACTTCTTCATTGCTTGGTGGTAATGGAAACTTTACATCCACTCTAGAAATCAATCTGTTGGTTTCTCCAAAAATTGATAAGAGTTCTATGTCAGGACTCAGTTATACCACTCTTAGGCATACAACCAAAAGATGTTTCATCATCTCACAAGGACACTTGCTCAACTATGTTCATAGAGGCAATATTTGCAATAGTAAGAAACTGGAAAAAACCCTCTGGAAAAAGCCTCTGAGTAGTTGAATAGATAAAGAAAATGTGGTTCATTAAACATGGAATATTACTCAGCTATTAAAAACAAGGACATCATTAAAGTTGCAAACAAATTGGTGGACATAGAAAATATACTCAGTGAGGTAAGTGTTGACTCCAAAGGACATTCATGGTATATACTCACTTCTGAATGGATATTAGACCTAATGTACAGGGTATTCAGGCTGCAATTCACAGTCCAAATGAAGCTAAATAATAAGAAAAACCAATGGAAGATGCTTGAATCTCACTCCGAAAAGGAATAAAATTGCTGTTGTAAGTACACAGAAAGAGGAGACTGGGTGAGAAACCTGTTTCAGAGAAAATGGGAAGTTGTGGGTCAAATTAGTTTAATCTAAGGAGAAAGGTGTAGCCGCCAGCAGCTACATGTAAACTGGGTTACCTGTTGAGAGAATTTTGGGGTCATAGGGAAGAGCGGCGAAAAGTACGGCTAAGTCAATGTTCACTGATCAAAGCCGTAAACTTTAATGGCGCCAGACCTTATAACAGTTCGGGCAAACCCTCCCCCCCAGACTCCAGGCTGAGTTCCGGTGGAAGTTGTCTAGCTTCTCTTGGAGGTCTTCGTCTTGACTGCTCCGGCAGCTGGGTGGGTCACCTG
This sequence comes from Apodemus sylvaticus, assembly GCF_947179515.1. Taxonomy (NCBI): domain Eukaryota; kingdom Metazoa; phylum Chordata; class Mammalia; order Rodentia; family Muridae; genus Apodemus; species Apodemus sylvaticus. The sequence continues at coordinate 37,378,107 of NC_067479.1, read as the reverse complement.
TTTAATTCAGGAATCCCTATACCAGGAAGAACAATGAACTTAACCTTTACTACGTGCACTCCACCCTAGGTGGAGCAGGATCCTGGCATTCTGGGAGAAGTTAACCTTGACCAAAGTCAAACTCTGACCAAGTGCAAGACTGCCCCAATATGGCTCTGTACATGTCCTCCCTTTTTTTATTAATTTGAACACGAGGAGGTAGAAAACAAGTGGATAAATATCCTTCATAAGAAGGCGGGCCTTAACCAGGAGGGGAAGCATTGACCGTAATTCCTCTTAAATATTGTATAACGTCTTTTTCAGAGGAGGGGTAATAGGCTCCCTTATTATTTTAAGGACAGCCTCTCGACGTTAACCCCTATGCAATTAGGTGTACTTCCTGGGGACTCAGAAGCAGAAATTCACCTCCCCATGCAGTGCTTTGCCTCGCACGTCTCGCTGGTACCCATGTTTGTTCAAAAACAAACACACATAGATCTGAGTTCTATGTGGCTCCCTCTTTGGAGATCCACTTGTGTAAGTTTTGAAGCCAGGGGGGTCTGCAAGTGTCTTTAACAGACATGTAATCTCTCCATCCAGGTGAGCCTGGGTGGAGACAGCCAGTCTGCTTAACAGACAAGGTCAAGAGTTAAAGGTGGAATAGGATTAACTTGTCCCAGAAGTATCCAATTCAGTTGTAAATTAACAACTTTAAGGACACAAAGCTTGGCCTCTGAGGTGGGAGAGGTAGCCTTGTGAATCAAGAATTAAGCTGTTACTTCTCAGGAAAAGTGGAGACTATATGTTAAATTAACACAGCTGGCTGAAGATTGTTAGCCATCTTCAAAATTGGAATCTTCAATATTGGGATTATTTCTAGACTAGTCTATGGTTAAGTCAGCTGAACACAATAAGGAGAAGAGTCATTTTAACTCTTCTAATTAATTTTTCCTAAGCTAGCATAACAGTCTCCATGTTCTGCCCCACAAAGTCTAAAAGCTTGAAGCTAGGCAATTTATCTAACCTGGGACATTTAACAATTGAGGTAAGTCAAGAACATATACCCAATATAGCTCTTATGTTACCATGGTCTGGGCATTCAGCAAGCACACAGTCAGCATATCTTCTGCAGCATTCTGTGGAAAAAACAGAGGACATGCCTTCTCCCCCAATATTAAATCAGGATCATGGCATATGTTAGTAAGTGAATTCCTTCATTTCACCTAGACATCAATATGTCTAATTACAAGATGTCATATACATTTAGCAAGGAGTTTCTTGGCATCCAATTTTAAAATTTTCTTAAAAACATGTAAGCATAATTTAAATTATATGCACAGGGACACAATTTCCCCTCTCTTCTTTCTTCCAAGAAGATATTGTTTTATTAATTTAAGTTGGAACACAAAGTATAAACCATAACATAGGCAATAACTATGTAATTATATAAAATATAGTTGCTTTTTCTGTTAGAGCAGTTGCAACTAGACAGCCTAAAAATGAATCATTAGTCACATGTACATATTTTTTTTTATCTTCTAAATTAGAAATATGAATATCATTTATCTGTAATAACTAAGTCCTCTAGGATTAACACCATTACGTGGTAGAGGTAGAAATTGAGGACATCAAGAACAAATCTTTATAATTTGATGTGCACAAAATATAAAATTATTTCAAATACCTAAAGGACAGTCATTTAGAGAATATATCCTTTGTTCTTAGAAATTTGAATCACATTTGTATAAACTGTAAATATTAAGAATTAGCAGTATTAAAAATGGACCAATTTTAAGCAATTATAGACCATGAGCTATGTATATCTACTATTATTAAAAGCTTGACCTTTAACATCTTAAAAATAGCTGCTATAGCACCCAATTCAGGTATCTGTGTTGAAGCAGGGAGAAACTTAAAGGAATAAACATGTGATCTGATAGTACAAATTATCTTTTGGATAACAATTATTAATTTTGCCTAAAAATGCTTACCATGTAATAGACCAACCATTAATAATAAATTTGATTGTTGCTTGAAGCAAGGAACAAACGTTTCCTACCTTGAAAACAGAGGTTTAAGACCTTCTGTGGCAAGCTTAAAATGAGGTAAATAAGATAAAGCCAATTAATATATCTTAACAACCTTTGAAAGCCATTTACCTAAAAATTCTAAAAGTCTATAGGAGCAAGGGCCTGTAACAAACATTCTATGAACATTATACACTGAAATTTTTAAGATCTTAACTTCTAGTATTGAAACAGAGACAAACACTTTTTCTCACAAGACATAAGGCTGTTAGCCATTCCTTGAGGCAAAACTTTCTAATGAAATTGTTTTGTTGTCTCTTTAAAATTAGAAGCAAATGCTTTTATAATTATCAGAATGTAAAGCAAAAAACCAACCCTTTAAATTTACAATAATTTTATAGGGAGTAGACAGGCCAAATGTTAATGCTTTTATAGCCTCCTTGACCTTTCATAGATTTGAACTGCATTTTAACCCACACCTGGATAAGTCAAAAACTTTTTTTTTTTTTTTTTTTTTTTTTAAGCCAAACACTCCCTAGGTGGGGCCGGTAAGGCAGAAACAATTTCTCAAAACTTCCTCACTAGCTTCCCCTGAGGCAGCTCTAAGCTTTGCATTAACTCAAATGTAAATTTTTTTTTTTTTTTATCTGCCCTAGGATCCACCTTGAGTCCTTGGCAAGGACATTGTATGAGATTCCTCAAATGTAAATATCTTCTAATCTGAGCCTTTTATCTAAGACCAGACCCAAACTATCTGTCCTGCAAGGACATTTTGAGGATTAAACAAAAGAAACCTGTAATTCCACGGTCAAAGGAACCTGCTTGATATCAAATACATTTTCACTGAGATCTCCTTTTTAATTTTGGAGACAGCAGTATCACTCTTAAAATTATCTTAATTACAAAATGTTAACAATTACGAGCCTGCAAACTGAAAACTGTAGCCAATGACACACTGATTTTTATTGTAACTCAATGTTTTCTTGCAATATTAGAGCACAATTGTAATTTTGGAAGCAAATCTCAATTTTAAACAATCTATTTTCTTTAAAATTAATGGCAAACACATATTTACAGCACAAGGTTTGTATGCCAGTTCTTATGTTCAAGTGTATAACAGTGTAACTTATTAAAGAGACAATATTTTAGATCTTAATCTTCATTAAGTCTAATCTCCAGGCCAAGATTCACATGAAACACCATGCCAATTTAGGAGCGTCCCAAAGACCTGTATTTCCTGGATTGCGTCATGCCACGTGGTGTTCAAAATGGCGACTACCCTAAACTACCAGCCTTAATCGTCATGCCACGTGTTCAAAATGGCGACTACCCTAAACTACCAGCCTTAACCATCATGCCACGTGTTCAAAATGGCGACTACCCTAAACTACCAGCCTTAACCTAACTTTTGTTAATAACATTATACCTTTTAAATCATGTGCAGTGACTTAAGCCAATACTCTATAGTCAAGACATGCAAAATATACCTTTAAATCCAATTATAAACAAGAACAAGGCATGAGTGGCGTTAGGCCACGTGTAGTTAGTTAAGATGGCTCTAACACTGAATTACCAGTTTTAAACTAACCTTTTCTTAATAACACTATACCTTTTACATAATAACCAATTAATTTAAAACTCTTTAGTCAAGAAATGTAAAGCCTTATATCATTAAAACCAATTAGAAACAAGTATAAAGCGACTACATGAATTTCACAAGCCAAACCAAAGTCTTCCCAAATCTCGAGGTTTCTGGGCTTTAAGAGCGGCTTTTTCCCCAGCCACGCTTGCCTCTTGAGTGAGCTGCGCTGTCGCGGCGTGGCTTTGAATCAATCCCCACACAAACTGTGGCTAGCTCAAGAGGTTACCAGCAGATGTAATCTTTACCAATTTTTCTTTTAAACATGAAACAGTCATTCACACAAAGACACAGAGAGGACATAAACATACACATAGACAGTCGGTGCACCGGGACAAACACGGAAAGATACACAGAAAGTTAAGCGTGCTTGTTAAGCAATTGCATCCATTTTCCTCTTTAAACAGCTCTTAGAAGCTGTAGACATATGCCTATTTTTAAAAACCCCTTTCTTTTCGCCGAAATCAGCTCTTACGAGCTTTGGGCAAATGCCTACCAAATTCCTTCCCCATATTTCCCTATCTTATCAACCCAAGCAGTCCTGCGCTGGGTCCACGCAGTATGCTTGAAAAACTGTATCCATTCCTGCACTCACAACCATAGACACGAATTCACTAGCGCTAGTTTTGCCCTCTATGTTGCTTACCGTGCGGACACCATTAATTTTCACCTTTTTCTGCGAAGCTTCGCTGGATAGGGCTACCTCAAGAAATTCTCTCGTGCCAGGTCTTCCCACGTTCAGGCGCCACTATGTAGCCGCCAGCAGCTACATGTAAACTGGGTTACCTGTTGAGAGAATTTTGGGGTCATAGGGAAGAGCGGCGAAATGAAAGTACGGCTAAGTCAATGTTCACTGATCAAAGCCGTAAACTTTAATGGCGCCAGACCTTATAACAGTTCGGGCAAACCCTCCCCCCCAGACTCCAGGCTGAGTTCCGGTGGAAGTTGTCTAGCTTCTCTTGGAGGTCTTCGTCTTGACTGCTCCGGCAGCTGGGTGGGTCACCTGTTTAATTCAGGAATCCCTATACCAGGAAGAACAATGAACTTAACCTTTACTACGTGCACTCCACCCTAGGTGGAGCAGGATCCTGGCATTCTGGGAGAAGTTAACCTTGACCAAAGTCAAACTCTGACCAAGTGCAAGACTGCCCCAATATGGCTCTGTACAGAAAGGACTAAGAAAGTGAAAGTGAAAGGACATCAGTGGGGGAGGTGTTGCACCATGGGTGGAAGATGTCCCAGAGACTGATGATGGGGTGGGGGTGCGCTCCAGGGAGTCTACTATGATAGTCTATGTGAGGCTCCTAGAACTGGGTGATAGAGAGTTTGATGTGGTCAACTCTTATAGTCTGATTGTCAGTGGAGCAAGGGGAGCACTAAACCACCTAAAAAAAAACTTCAATGATAAAACTATCCTGCCTACAAGAAGTACAGAGACAATGTTACAGAAACAAGCAATTGCCCAACAAATAAATGGGTCAACTTCAGATCCATCCATGAGCAAGAACCAATCTGTAACAGTATTAATGATTCTCTGCTATGCTTGCAGACAGGAACCTAACATAACTGTCCCCTGAGAGACTCCACTCTGCAACTGACTGAAACATGCAGAAACCCAGAGCCAAACAATAGACAAGTTTAGGAAGACTTATGGAAGAATTGTAGGAAAGATTTAGGAACCGGAAGGGAGAGGAACTGCACATGAAGACCAACTAAGTCAACTACCTTGGATCCTTGGGACCTCTTAGAAACTGAGCTTCCAACTAAAGAGCATATAATGGCTGGACAAAGGCCCCCAGCACATATACAGTCAATGCTCAGCTCCATGTGGATCTCCTAACAATTTTAGAGGTTGTTGCACCTAAAGCTGCTGTCTGTCTGTAGAATCTGTCCACCTAAGTGGGCACCCTTGTCTGGCTTTGGTGGGAGAGGATGCACCCAGCATTGTGGAGATTTGATGTCACGGTGGGGGATACACAGCGGAGGGCCCTACCCTCTCAGAGTAGGAAGTGAGGAAGGTGGCAGGAGAGATTGTGTGAGAGGGAGGGGGGGTCTTTTTTCTTCTTCACAAGACAGCTATATCAGGCTTTTGTCAGCAAGCAATTGTTGGCATCCACAATAGTATCTGGGTTTGGTGACTATATATGAGATGAATCCCCAGGTCGGTCAGTCTCTGGATGGCTTTTCCTTTAGTCTCTGCTCCACGTTTTGTCTCTGTATCTCCTCTCATGGGCATTTTGTTTCCCCTTCTAAGAAGGACCAAAGTATCCACACTTTTGTGTTCCTTCTTCTTGAGCTTCATATCATCTGTGAATTGTATCTTGGGAATTTCAAACTTTTGGACTAATATCCACTTATCATTGAGTGCATACCATGTGTTTTCTTTTGTTATTGGGTCACCTCACTCATGTTGATATGTCCTAGTTTGATCCATTTGCCTATGAATTTCATACATTCATTGTATTTAATAACTGAGTTGTACTCCATTGTGTAAATGTACCACATTTTCTGTGTCCATTCCTCTGTTGAGGGACCTATGGTTTCTATCCAGTTTCTGGCTATTATAAAAAAAAGCTGGCTATGAACATATTGGAGCATGTGTCTGTCTTACATATTGGAGCATCTTCAGGGTAAATTCTCAGGAGTGGTATAGCTGGGTCCTCAGGTAGAACTATGTCCAATTTTCTGAGGTAATGCTTGTACTGCTTCTCTTACCAGATGTGGCTGTACTGCATTTGAAGCTGCAACTTAGCTTCTGATCATGACTGGCAGTACTTACAAAGATAAGAACCATCTTTTTCTTATCTTGATGAATTAATAATTGTGTGTTCAACTTTGAAATGGTTAGATTATAAAACATTCATAGATGGAATGAATAAAAAAAAGAAAGAACAAAGGAAGAAAAGTTAAACGGAAGCAGAAGAAAATGGTAAAAAAAAGATTGCAAGTTTCATTTATAAGAAAAATGAATACCACATTTTTCTTTTTTTATTCAATATATTCTTTATGTATATTTCAAACAATTCTCCCTTTTCTGGATCCCCCCTCTCTAAAAGCCTTCTTTCCCCCCCCCTGTTCCACAATCCACCCCTTCCCACTTCCCTGTCCTGGTATTCCCCTACACTGTGCCTTTCCAGGACCAGGGACCTCTCCTTCCTTCTTCTTGGGCATCACTGGATATGTGAATTGTCTTGGGTATTCCAAGCTTCTACACTAATATCCACTTATCAGTGAGAGTATACCATGAGTGTTCTTTTGTGACTGGGTTGCCTAATTTAGGACGATATTCTCTAGTTCCATCCATTTGTCTAAGAATTTCCTGAATTCATTGTTTTTAATGGCAGAATAGCACTCCATTGTGTATATATTCAACATTTTCTGTATCTAGTCTTCTTTTGAGGGACAGCTGGGTTCTTTCCAGCTTCTGGCTATTATAAATAGGGCTGCTATGAATTTAGTGGAGCATGTATCTTTATTACATGTTGGGGAATCCTCTGAGTATATGCCCAGGAGTGGTATAGTGGGGTCCTCTAGAAGTATCCTGCCCAGTTTTCTTAGGGACTGCTAGATGCCAGACTGATTTCCAGAGTGGTTGTACCAGCATGCAACCCCACCAGCCATGAAGGAGTGTTCCTCTTTCTCCACATCTTCGCCAGTACCTGTTTTCTCCTGAGTTTTTTATCCTAGCCATTCTGACTGGTGTGAGGTGAAATCTCAGGGTTGCTTTGATTTTCATTTCCCTGATGACTAAGGATGCTGACCATTTCTTTAGGTACTTCTCTGCCTTTTGATATTCCTCAGGTTAAAATTCTTTCTTTAGCACTATACCCCATTTTAATATGGGTGTTTTGGCTCTCTAGAGTCTACATTCTTCAGTACTTTGTCTATCTTGGATATAAGCCCTCTGTTGGATGTAGGGTGGGTAAATATCTTTTCCCAATTTGTTGGTGGCTGTTTTGTCCTTTTGACAATTTCCTTTGCCTTATAGAAACTTAGTAATTTTATGAGGTCCCATTTGTCAATTCTTGATCTTATAGCATAAGCTATTGGTGTTCTGTTCAGGAAATTTTCCCCTGTGCCCATGTACTCAAGGTCTTCCCCAGTTTCTTTTCTATTAGTTTCAGTGTGTCTGGTTTTATGTGGATGTCCCTGACTTGAACTTGAGCTTAGTACAAGGAGATGAGAATGGATCAATTTGCCTTCTTCTGCATGCTGACCTCTAGTTGAACCAGCACCATTTGTTGAAAAGGCTATCTTTTTTCCACTGGATGGTTTTAGCTCCTTTGTCAAAGATAAAGTGACCATAGGTGTGTGGGTTCATTTCTAGGTCTTCTATTCTATTCCATGGATCTACTTGCCTGTCACTGTATCAATACCATGTAGTTTTTAACACAATTGCTCTGTAGTACTGCTTGAGGTTGGGGATACTGATTCCCCCAGAAGTTCTTTTACTGAGAATAGTTTTAGCTATACTGGGTTTTTGTTATTGCAGATGAATTTGAGTATTGCCCTTTATAACTCTATGAAGAATTGAGTTGGGAATTTTATATATATTGCTTTTGGCTAGATGGCCATTTTTACTATATTTATCCTGCCAATCCAAGAGCATGGAAGATTTTTCCATCTTCTGAGGTCTTTGATTTCTTTCTTCAAAAAAGAAAGATATTCTTGTCATACAGATCTTTCAGTTGTTTTGATATTCCTGTCATACAGATCTTTCACTTGTTTTGTTAGAGTCACACCAAGATATTTTATATTGTTTGTGGCTATTAAAAAGGATGTCATTTCCCTAATTTCTTTCTTGGCCTGTTTATCCTTTGAGTATAGGAAGGCTATTGAGTAGCTTAAGATAATTTTAAATCCAGTCACTTTGCTGAAGTTGTTTATCAGCTGTAGGAATTTTCTGGTGGAGTTTTTGGGTGGCTTAAGTATAATATCATATCATCTGCAAATAGTAATTATTTGACTTCTTTCTTTCCAATTTGTATCCATTTGACATCCTTATGTTGTCTAATTGCTCTAGCTAGAACTTCAACTACTATATTGAATAAATACGGAGAGGGAGGGCAGCCTTGTCTAGTCCCTGATTTTAGTGGAATTGCTACAATTTTCTATTTAGTTTGATGTTGGCTACTGGTTTGATGTATATTGCTTTTATTATGTTTAGATATGGGCCTTGAATTCCTGTTTATTGAAGACATTTAACATGAAAGGTTGCTGAATTTTGTCAAATGATTTGTCAGCATCTAATGAAATGACCATATAATTTTTTTGAGTTTGTTTATATAGTGGAAAACATTGACAGATTTCTGTTTATTGAACCATCCCTCCATCCCTGGGATGAAGCCTACTTGATCATGGAGAATGATCATTTTGATGTGTTCTTGGATTCGGATGGCAAAAATTTTATTGAGTATTTTTGCATTGATATTCAAAAGGCAAATTGGTCTAAAGTTAACTTTTATTGTTGGATCTTTGTGTGGTTTTGGAATTAGCAAAATTGTGCCTTCATAGAAAGAACTGTATAATGTTCCTTCTGTGTCTATTTTGTGTAATAGTTGAAGAGTACTGGTATTATGTCTCCTTTGAAGGTCTGATCGAATTCTGCACTAAAACGATCTAGTCCTGGTACTGTGCTTTTTTTGGTTGGGAGAAAATGACCACTTCTATTTCTTTAGTGCTTATAGGACTATTTATATGGTCTATCTGATCCTGATCAAATTTTGGTAGTTCGTAACTGTGTAGGAAATTGTCCATTTCATGCAGATTTTCCAGTTGTGTTGAGTATAGGCTTTTGTAGTAGCATATGATAGCTTTTTTTTTTAATTTCCTCAGTTTCTCTTGTTATTTCTTCCTTTTCATTTCTGATTTTGTTAATTTGGATACTGTCTCTGTGCCCTTTGGTTAGTCTAGCTAAAGCTTTATTGATCTTTTTTATTTTCTCAAAGAACCAGCTCCTGGTTTTATTTGTTCTTTGTATAATTCTTTTTGTTTCAACTTGGTTGATTTCAGCACTGAGTTTGATGATTTCCTGCCTTCTACTCCTCTTGGGAGTATTAGCTTCTTTCTGTTCTAAAGCTTTCATATGTGCTGTTAAGCTTCTAGTGTATGTTCTCTCCAGTTTCTTTTTGGAGGCACTCAGGTCTTTCTTCTTAGCACTGCTTTCATTGTGTCCCATAAATTTGGGTATATTGAGCCTTCATTTTCATTAAATTCTTAAAACAGGTTTTGATCTCTTTCCTTATTTCTTTCTTTACCAAGGTACCATTGAGAAGATTAGTGTTCAGCTTCCATATGTATGTGGGCTTTCTGTTGTTTTTGTTGCTATTGAAGTCCATCCTTACTCCATAGTGATCTGATAGGAGGCATGGAATTAGTTCGATCTTCTTATATCTATTGATGTCTGTTTTATGGCCAATTATATGGTCAATTTTGAAGAAGGTACCATGAAGTGCTGAGAAGAAGGTATATTCTTTTGATTTAGGATGAAATGTTCTTTAGATATCTATTGTATCCATTTGGTCCAAAACTTCTGTTAGTTTCACTGTGTCTCTGTATAGTTTGTGTTTCCCTGATCTGTCCATTGAGGAGAGTGGGATGTTGAAGTCATCCACAATTATTGTGTGTGGTGTGATGTGTGCTTTAAGCTTTAGTAAAGTTTCCTTTACGAATGAAGGTGCCCTTGTATTTGTGTCATAGATGTTCATAATTGAGAGTCTTTCCTGGTAGATTTTTCCTTTGATGACTACAAAGTGTCCTTCTGTGTCTTTTTTGATGACTTTTGGTTGAAAGTCAATTTTATTGGATATTAAACGGCTACTCCAGCTTGTTTCCTTTGACCACATGCTTGGAAAACTGTTTTCCAGTTTTTACTCTAAGGTAGTGTTTGTCTTTGACACTGATATGCATTTCCTGTATTCAGCAAAATATTGGGTCTTGTTTACAAATCCAGTCTTTTAGTCTATGTGATTTTATTGGGGAATTGAGTCCATTTATGTTAAGAGATATTAAGGAATAATGGTTGTTGCTTCCTGCTATTTTTGATGAAATATTTATGTTTGTGTGGTTATCTTCTTTTGGGTTTGTTGAAAGAAGATTAATTTCTTGCTTGTTCTAGTGTATAGTTTCCCTTCTTTTTTGCTGTTTTCCATTTATTATCATGTGAAGGGCTGGATTTGTGGAAAGATACTGTGTAAATTTGTTTTTGTCATGAAATACCTTGGTTTCTCCATCTATGGTAATTGAGAGATTTGCTGAATATAGCAGTCTGGGTTGGCATTTGTGTTCCCTTAGAATCTGCATGACATTTTCCCAGGCTCTTCTTCCTTTCATAGTCTCTGGTGAGAAGTCTGGTGTTATTCTGATAGGTCTACCTTTATATGTTACTTGACCTTTTACCCTTACTGCTTTTAATATTCTTTCTTTGTTTAGTACATTTGGTGTTTTAATTATTATTTGACGAGAAGAATTTCTTTTCTGGTCAAATCTATTTGGATTTCTGTAAGCTTCTTGTGTGTTCATGGGCATCTCTCTCTTTAGGTTAGGGAAGTTTTCTTCTATAATTTTGTTGAAGACATTTACTGGCCCTTTAAGTTGGAAATCTTCACTCTCTTCTATACCTATAAGCCTTATGTTTGTTCTTCTCATTTTGTCCTGGATTTTCTGGATGTTTTGGGTCAGGAGCTTTTTGCATTTTCCATTTTCTTTGACTGTTGTATCAATGCTTTCTATGGTATTTTCTGCATCTGAGATTCTCTCTTCTATCATTTGTATTCTGTTATTGATGCTTGGATCCATGACTCCTGACTTCTTTACTAGGTTTTCTAAGCCTCAAGTTGTTTCCCTTTGTAATTTCATTATTGTTTCTCCCTCCTTCTTTAGATCCTGGATGGCTTTGTTTAATTTCTTTACCTGTTTTGTTGTGTTTTCCCTGAGTTCTTTAAGGGCTTCTCCCTGTTTACTTGTGTTCTCCTGTATTTCTTTAAGGGAGTTATTTATGTCCTTCTTGAAGCCCTCCATCAGCATCATGACCTGTGATTTTAAATCCAAATCTTGCTTTCTTGGTGTGTTGGGGTATCTAGGTCTTGTTGTGAGAGAATTGGGTATGGATGGTACCATATTGTCGTGATTTCTGCTTTTAGCAATGTTCCTACTTTTGCCTTTTGCCATCTGGTTATCTCTGGCGTTATTTGGTCCTGCTATCACTGGCTGGTGATTGCCCCTTCTGTGTGCCTGTAGGCCTATCTCAGCAACCCTGGGTGACCTATTTTACCCTGGTACAAATTGTTGTTGTGCTGCTGAGTTTCTAGGTGCAGGTAGATTCCTGATGTGGTGTGTCCCATGGGATCTTCTACTCTGGGGATCCCTGCCTGCCAATCTGTTACACAGTTACAGGAGCAAAGATAGTGGCTGAGACCCACTTTCTTGTAGTTGTATTTGGGTATGTAGCTCTGTGGCCCCAATCAACTCTGTATGCAGGCTTTTCTGGCTTTCTCCTCCATACTGCTGGGTGTATATCTGGCTTCCTGAACTACTTGGAGATGGCATGCTGTGGCAGGGGATGTTCCCGATCTGGAAGCAGAAACTGGAAGGCTCCTGAAAGAGGCCTCCAGACAGGATCCTCCAATCCACAGAATAGATCTCACCTGTGCAGGCTGCCTCCTCCAAACTGGCTATTGGGTTGATATTTGTCTTCCTGTGCCACTTGGAGATGGGGAGTTGTGGCAGGGGATGTTCCCACAGGGGATGCAGAAACTAGAAGGCTCACATTTTTCTTTAAGATTTATTTTCATTTCAATTGTTTGTGTGTGTGTGTGTGGGCTTGTGTGTGTGTGTGTATGTGTGTGTGTGTGTGTGTGTATGAGTCTGTGTCCCCATGAACCCTTTCACAGTGTTCGTGGAAGCCAGATGTTTAACTCTTGAATTGGAACATCAGGGAATTATGTGTTGTCTGACATGGTTGCTACATAATACATTTATTTTTTTCTGGAAAAATAGTATAATGTCTTAATTGATAAAATATCCTTCCAGGTAATGAATACAAACCTTTAACATCAACAACTATAATGTGTTGGTCTAATAATTCAAGAATGTTGCACATTATGATTAGAATAGATCTTAAGACATATTAAAACAGATAACTTATTATCGGTTATGATGATCATACATTATCTAATTTCTGGTGTGGAATTTTATAAGGCAAATATGGTTCTTAATAATTATATGTACTGTGATAATATCTTAAATTTGCTCCTGTGAATTTAACTAAAATAAAGTACTATCACTAAATTGCCATATTGTTCTTTTAATCTAAGCAATGTTTTGTTTATATTCACAAAACACAAAATAGGCTTTGTATCAAAAGATAAGTTCTAGATATCATTGTGTTTTATATGAAAGACACAGTACAAAGTAACTTTAACACCAATGACATAATTTGGAACCCAAATCCATCAAGCACATATGTTATAATATTCACTGAGGGATTACATGAAGTTTTATAAGGCTACACATAGGTTTTAAATATAACACATCAACTAACATATTATTTTAAATTAATCCTCAATAAATTTGTGTTTTAATTTCAATTTAATATTATTTGGTATTTTCAGTGCAAGTGACATGTTTGTCCATTTGAGCAACTTCCATCCCAAAATTTTGTATACCACATATTGAAACAGTTAGTAATTACCATACATATATTTATTTACTTGATGAGAAGGTCTCATCTTTTTATCTATATAATTATATCTTAAAGTGAACTTGAAATTGTGTCTCTAGCCAAATCTTGGAATTACAGACACATAACTACCTTCCACAGTTTAGGTAGAAGTGGGTGTAGAATCCTGGGCTCTATGCATGCTGGACAGCGTTGTCCGTGCTGAGCTATAGCCCCAAGCCCCAGCAGCTCTCCTTTATTTCAAGCTAAAAGAGACAGGTGACACTTCTACAGTAGTGTTAGATAGTCATTGAATATGATTGCAGTTTGCAATGGCCATGACATATGTCAGAGCTACACTTCATTCTGAAAATACATTAAATCATATACACCTTTGTATATTTACTTTGAAATCTTTCCTTTTTGAATGGTCAATCATATTGCATATACATTTATAACATACGCCTCTGGTTTATCTTTTATATTCATTCATAGTATGTTTCTATAACTCTATTTTTGTTTAAAACTTTAGACTTAAATATCTTTGGATCATATTCTTCCACTCTCCACAACTTTCCAGATCCTCTCCTCTTCCACACCCATCCAAATTTAAGTACTTTCTCAAAAACACAAACCAATATGACAACAAAACACACAAAATAAAGTAATCAATAGAATACCAACAAGGCCAAATAAAAACAAACATAGAAAAAATAAAACCACCATACTCTAACCAAATAAAAGCACTCTAAAATAATAGAGTCCATTAATCATCGGTCATTTTATCATGAGACCTACCAGAGATTAGTTGATATACCCATTGTCATTACAATAAAGAAACTTATCTTTTCCTTTCCAAACATGTAAAGGTGATATTTATAACCTTTACACTAGTGGCTAGATTTTAATCTATTCTTTTTTGTTTTAATTTATTCTTAAATAAATAAATGAATAATAAAACAAAATAATCACATCAAAGTTGGAAAAGACAAATTAGCAGAAAGACAAAAGGCCCCAAAGAGGGCAGAAGAATCAGAGGTCCACTCATTTGCACACTCATTAATCCCATAAGAATAGTAGCTTGGTAGCAATAATATATAGACAAGAGACCTGGTACAGACCAAGGCAGACCCTGTGCAAGCTGTTTCAGTTTCTGTGAGTTCAAATGAGCTTTGGTTCATTTAGAGGGACTTGATTTATCGGTCTCCTCCATTCTTTCTGGACCCTCCAGTCTTTCCACCTCCTCTCCCTCTGGGTTCACTGAACTCTGGAGTGAGGAATTTGATGGAGACATATCTCATTTAGGGCTGAGTATTCCATAGCCTCTCACTCTATGTGCTATGTTTGGTTACAGGTCTTTATCTGCTCCCATCTGCTTCAAGAGGAGGTTTGCTTCTCCGATTATGTATCAACTAGACACTAATCTATTAATATAGCAGAGAATCATTAAATGTTATTTTATCATTACAGTTTTCCATTCTTTTAGACCAGCTAATATTTATTTTTAAACCAGGGCTATGGGTAATCTATAAGAAGACTCTTGGTCAACAGTGTCGGATATGGATTTCATCTTGAAGAGCCTGAGGAGTAGTACCTTCCTGTACCAAAATGTTAGGAACAAGGGGTAGGCTCTGTGAAGGCAACAGCTCAACATCTTCATGTTCAGTGAGTTTGGAGGTGTTTTCTTCAGCAACAGTGCCTTTCTGTCAATTTGAGAACAAACATAGTTGTGGTAACAGCCTTGGCTGTCTGGGGATACCTTTGACTAGCAACTCAATTACAGTATATATATATGTATTGTTTTACAATTACATAGATTCTTTACTATTAGCAACAGATACAATATAGCTGAACATTAGTTTTAGAATGTAAATACACACTTCAGTTCTGGAAATTCAATTAAATTGTTTTCACTGTATTTCCTTTTTGAATCACATTTTACCTAGTTGTGAGATACAACTTCTGCTCATAAAACACATAAAATGGGAAAAAATGTTCTACAGATGTGCAAATCAATTTAAGCCAATATCTTGGTGGAATCTTACCATGTGCCTTTCCGTAGCTTTCCCATCCAGTACAGATCATGATTTGGACAGCCTAAAAAATAATTAGTTTCAATGTGTAAGTCCTCAGATATTCATACTTTCCTTTACCTTTTCTATTTTGACTGACATTCTTAGACCTTTATTTGTGTAAAACAAAAATGTACATTGCCAATTCTCACATCTTGTGAACAGAATTTTTCCTCTATTACTAACAAATACATCTAGATTTCCTGAGTGGATGTAATGATCTTTGACATTAAAGAGAAAAAGAATATTTTTCTACAAATATGATTAGCATATATTTCCTTCCCAAAATGTAACAGTGAATTGTCCTGAATTATATTTTGGCCATATGAAACATCCTTCATTATAAGAGAAACAATTCTTTATATAGTGTTGAGTTCCAATTATTTTTGTTGGAAAATACCTAAAATGTTCCCAGAAAGTTTTGCTGATGAATACTAACATACAGATTTAATATAAGTGACCTTCTGACAGAAGAAACATCAGAACAATTTAATGCATTCATATCTTCCCGTGTCCTCTTAAGAAACAAGAATTCTCTGTGCCCTAGTTTCTATGCTAGATCCAGGAGATACAAAGGTGAAAAAAACATAGTCCTTGTCCTTGAGATATTCAAGCATAGGAGGCAGGCAACGAACCAAAGGACAACTTCCACACAAAGTATTTAGTGCTACAGAGGAGTTCTGATTATAAAACACGGCATTTTGTGCTAAACATTTTTCTGTATAAATACTGTGTGTAGACAGATTTTAAAGGGATATAATTTTTAATGCTATAAGGGAACAACCTTCATTAGAATAACATTTGCTAAAATATTTGTGATCAATTTAATTATAGTCAAATTTTCAATAGCTCTAACATTAACACAATAATGATTTACTATATGTCTTGCGGTTAACTTAAAAATTATGTGGATTTTCTAATTAATATTAATTATAATTTTTATTTCATTGTAAGATAATTACATTGTTTTTCTCTTCCCTTTCTTCATTAAAGTTTTCCTACTTTGCTTCAAATTCATGATCTCTTTTTTTATTAAATGTTCTTATATATATTTATTTATTAATTATATATTCCTTATTACATATGCAGCCCACTCAATATATATAATTATATAATTATATATATATATTATGCAACATGTATATATACTTAATATATATGTGTGTGTGTGTGAGTCTGTGTGTGTGTGTGTGTGTGTGTGAAAGAGAGAGAGAGAGAGAGAGAGAGAAAGAGAGAGAGTGTGTGTCTGTGTATCTGTGTGTATCTGTATGTTGAGGGCTGTCTATTTGCTATTATACAACCAATTTGTGTGCTCTTCCCTGGGAAAGACTACTTTTACTCTGAGAATTTTCTCATATCCTGCAGTTCTTTGTGGAAGGCTGAGGCATCCTGGGGTTTTCCATGCCCACATCTATGCTTCAATTGTTGCTGTCCTCATTTTGTTCACTTTTCACTTGTTCATACTATTAAAAGATAGGAAGAAATAAAAATCCTTTTATACTCAAAGTGGAGTATAATAGTTATGTGACATGATAAAAATTATACTCAATAACTAATATCTCTTATTTGCTCAAGAAAATTTCTCATTCTGCAGGCAAGACTGGCTTCAATTTCAAAATAACCTTTCTATCTTAGATTTCTGTTTAATATCTTAGGCAAATGTATATTTAGCATAAACTTTTTACTACTGTACCAACTATTTTTCTTAGGCATTGTTTTAAAAAATGACATACATCCAAAAAATTATCAATTCACGGAGTCACAAATCCTTTCTGACAAGGTAATCAATTTTAATATGAACAGACAAACATGTCAATACATGTTCGTTAAAAATTATATACTTGGTAGTCATATCAGCAAGAATTAATTATGAAAATCTGACAGTTATCTTCAGGTGGAGATTTTCTTCCTTTCTCAGAATCTCTATAGTCAGCAAGACAAAATATGCTTGTAGTCCATAATATCCAATCACTATTATTTGTTAGAGCATTTGCTGTAAACAAATGATGTTACAAAGACAGCAATAATTTTTATTGTTGAGGGGATAACCATTATTCTCGACACAGAAAACCAAGAGAATTCACTTTTCAAGCATGTAATGGTTCTTTAAATGTTAGCTTCCTCTCTTAATTTGAAATGATAAGCTTTAGAAGCATCTTTTACATGAATTTAGCATCTGTATGATAAGTTCATACTTTCATTTCGTACTTTATTTTAGGCATATTAATGAGATGTGATTGGCTGTTAATTTTTTGCAATCTTGGTAAGACTGGAATTTCTGATATTACAAGAAGGCAATATCTTACAGCAACCTCAGTGATCCTCTGGCTCTTTCTAAACAAAAACAAGAACAAAAAATTCAGTGAATGTGATAAACTTGACTGAAAAAGCCTAAGAGAACTCAACGCTTCATAAAAATATCTAAAGAAAATTAAGGAATATTAAGAGGATAAATATTACTCTAATAAACACTGAAATTAGTTATCAAACACCAAATGTGGAGCACTGAAAGAAATCACGTAAATGTATAAAGTGTGAATAGGCTTTATATATGAAACATGTGCATTTGCAGATTTGTATAAACGGCAATTAATG
Organism: Apodemus sylvaticus; assembly: GCF_947179515.1. Lineage (NCBI taxonomy): Eukaryota > Metazoa > Chordata > Mammalia > Rodentia > Muridae > Apodemus > Apodemus sylvaticus. The sequence continues at coordinate 37,360,137 of NC_067479.1, read as the reverse complement.
AAACTGAGGCAATGAATTATAAGGAGATAAACAGTAACTACTTGGGAGGATATGGAAGGAGAAATGGGAGGAGGGAGATAATATATTTATAGCATAACTCCAAAAATACATCTATAAAATTGAAGTAGATTTTAAAAAAGCACCTAATGCTTAGCTGTGGGTCTCTGCATCTGCTCTCATTAGTTGCTGAAAGAAGCCTCTCTTATGATTATTATAATAGACTCCTGTCTATAAGAATAGTGTAATAACATTAGATATCATTTCACTGACAATTTCCCCCAGGCATGTTTAGTTCTGTCCCTGGCTCTTAAGGTAGTGTCAGGGGTATGCTCCTAATCATGGTATAAATCTCAAGCTGGATCTGCCATTGTTTGGACACACCAATATTGCATCCCCTTTACAAAAGCACATCTTGCAGGTAGGACAGATTTTAGGTTGAAGGTTTTGTAGCTATTGTATTGGCATAAATTTTTTGGGAACTCTGTAAAGGTTATCCTGGTATTAGTCAAATGCTGATTTCTCTGCCCTCATATCTTGGTTCAATCTGAGCACACCATTATAATGCTTATACCAAAAATCTGTCTTAAGTTTGTATAAATAATGCTTAGCATTTATTTTCTTCTTTAGATAAATAAATGCAAATCACCCAGTGGCTGACCAAATGAGAGAGCAGGGCAGAAGTTCTGAGATGTGTTTTAATAAATATTTAATCTTTAGTATTGAGGAAATTTGTTGTTATTTTCTTCTATGAAAAAAGATACTATCTTGATAAAGATTATTTTCTATATACCCATTCTGAAAAATAGTGTATTACTGAAGCTGAAACAAGACTTGTGAAATCATGAGAAGCCAGTGATAAGTTATTTGTGTGGCAAACATTGTTAGTATGTTAGGTAACTTCATTAAGACAAAGATGAATTGTCTTATGCTTAGGGTTGAATTTTCAAGTACTTCAGAATATAATAAATATTTGTATTTCCAAATGAGTTGATAAATTCAGTATTTAATAATAATATATTTGCCTTTATCAAATAACAAAATAGTATTTAAAAGGATATTAGTAGTCTAAAATGTATGAGAGAATCAGTATTTCATAATTTTTAGGTAGGTATTATAATTTTTAGAATTATATTCTGTTATATTCATGGATTGATGCCTAGCCCAATTGTCATCAGAGTGGTTTCATCCAGCCACTGATGGAAAGAGATGCAGAGACTCACAGTCAAACATTATATAGAGTTTGAGGAATCCTTCTGATCAGGCTAAGGAAGCATTGTCAGGGCCAGATGGATCAAGAACACCAAAAATCAACAGCCCTTACAACTTATAGCTGCTTGCTGAAACTTAACCCACAATCAGGGCCTGTACCTCTCTCTCTCTCTCTCTCTCTCTCTCTCTCTCTCTCTCTCTCTGTGTGTGTGTGTGTGTGTGTGTGTGTGCATGTGTGTGCATGTGTGCGAGTGTGTGTATGTGTGTGTGTGCATGTGTGTGTATGTGTGTGTGCATGTGTGTGTGCATATATGCATGTGCATGTGTGTGAGTGTGTGTGTGCATGTGTGTGTGCATGTGTGTGTGTGCATGTGTGTGTGCATGTGTGCGTGTGCGTGTGTGTGTGTGTGCATGTGTGTGTGTGTGCATGTGTGTGCCTGTGTGTGTGCGTGTGCATGTGTGTGAAGGACGGTATTCTGCTTTTGATGCTTTTGCTTATTATGGGGTCTCTTGTCCTACTGGGTTGCTTTGGTCAGCCTTAATATAAGGGGTATGGGCTACCTAGCATTACTGAAATTCATAGAATTTGTTTGGTTATGAGAACCCTAGTCTAGGTTGCTTTGGTCAACCTTAATATAAGGGGTAGGTCTGCGTATCCTTATTGAAAATTGATAGATGTTTGGTTGGCACGTTTTGGAGCTGGCCTTATTTTGAAGCCAAATAGATGAGGTGTAGGAGGAGTGGCTGAAAACAAATGAGTTGGGATGGGGATGGTGAAAGTGGGGGTGAATGGAAGAAGATAAATTAATAAAAAACGATTAATTGTAAAAGAAAAAAATCTGTCCTAATGAAAAAAATCAAGTTTTATATAATGAAGTCACTACATACTGCAAACAGCAAGATTTTTATATAATTGTTCATATAGTAGTGAATATTCAAACACAGAAGTTAGAAAGGTACAAAATTAAAAGGTAGCTTATTGTGTATGAAGGGAGTCTGTAATAATAGTATTAACACACAGTGTAATAGTTTTAACACACAGTGAAAGTTTTCATATGTACAAAAGCCCAAATATTATTTATATCCCCTGGAGAATTACGAGTTCTCTTTTATACTACAAGTATTCTTAATAGATTATTTTACAGTATTTCACTATATATTCTATTTTATTAAATTTGTCCTAGACACATAAAGTAATTATTACATCCTCTGTTTCTGCCTTCCATTTATGATATGATTCTCTTCCTCATGACTGTTGAAATGAAAACATCATTTTTTTTGTCCGTTCAAGAGGGAAGATTCTTAATATTTTATATCTTGATCAATGGTGTTCCAGAACAAACTATTTCTTCCCCACAACCACTATTGTGCTCTCTCTCTCTCTCTCTCTCTCTCTCTCTCTCTCTCTCTCTCATGTCTCTGTATTGCTTCTCCCTTATCCATCCTTCATTCTAATATGTATATATATATATATATATATATATATATATATATATATATATATATAGCCAAAAAGTACAGAGCATCAAAACTTTCATGAGATTGGTTATGATCAGTTTTCATTATCTTGCTTCAAATTGTTAATGAAATAGAAAACAAGATTTAAACTTTTCTTTCATATTTGTATTTACTTAGTAGTTCATGAATTTTTCTTGTTAAATTTTAATACCATGAACTGAATTCCAAGATTGAAACCAATGGGTAGAGCTCTGAGATTTAGATTAATATAAATATCATATAACTTTAATGAAATAACAAAAACATGACAATATTAATTAGAACCATTTTGATAAAATGGCAGGCGTTGTTTTTCATGGTAATGTTTACAGTAAAGAGTTTTTCTAAATAAGGAAGATTTGAAAACTAATTGTCAACATTGTTTTCTTGCATTGTCCCTAAGTCACTCTTCTCAATATTGAGATTAATTACCATAGATGCCTGAAGCAGAAAATGGATTATTGTATAATACTTCTGTGAGAAGCTTTTACATTTCTCCATGGTTTTCATCAAGGAATGAGAGATTCAAGGAAGATAGAAATTGGGAAAAAATATTGTAAATGTATCTAGAATTGTCACATGTGAGAAATGAGGACTATGTTGCCTTATGTGTATAAACAAATTCTTAAAGTAATAAATCTAATTCTTTTAGAAATCCCTGTTTACTTTAATAATATGTAATGAAATCATTTAGACAGTTTACAAATACTGTTATTAAATTCATTCTCTTGTAGAACAATAAAATACTACAAAGTATTTTTCACTAAGTTTCTAGACAACTTGAAAAGGTTGAAATTTTCAGACAATGTGGAAATGCCAACATTACAAGTGTAAAAAATATTCCTCTGTACATTGTCTGTAAGAATTCTACAGAGAGAAAAAGTGCATTTCTACAGCTTTACTTGTCAACAATGATAAATGCAACTGAGGGGAATAACTTAAGGCTAAAGAACATTTTCTAAACATAGAAGCATTCTCTTAATTTAATTTCACTTTTATAGCCTATTCCTTATTCAACAAAATTTACTGATATATATATATATGTATATATATATAAGCAATATGAAATAACTGTGTAATACAAACTTAAATGTCTTACTAATCTACTTCCTTGTATAAATATATACATGGATTTCTGCAAAAGTATATGGGTGGGCTTTTATGTTTTATTTGTGTTGAAAATGATACAAACAATAGCCTTAGTAAATTGATATCAATCTTTCCATAAATGCACACAGAATTATTATTTATAGTTTGTACATATAATTGATAAGTTCTTCTTATGAAAAGAGAGAATTTAGAGCCTTATTTTCAAACAAAATGATTTTCTATAAAAGCAGTGGTAGTGGGAGGTCTTATAAGAAGGAACAAAACATTAAAATATGTGTAAGGTCTTCAAAGTCTAATATCATATAACATTAGTAATCTATGTCTTTATGTTCGTGCTTAGATTAATGAGGCTAAACAATGTTAGTTTTTATTAATTCAAGCAGAAAACATAATGAAATAGAACATTAGTAAACATAAAAATTATTTTTAGTATTTTCTTCACTGTTAAATTATCAGGTAATGTTATTTTTATTATTTAATTTCCAAATAATTAAAGTTATGCTTTTAGTATAATGAATGGGTTGATACTGATATCATTTAAGTGAGAGCACCCAACAATTAGTTATCTTCAGTACATAAAAGTTAAAACTTCAATGACTAAACATCACACACTGCAAAAAGATTTTCTGAACAAACCTATTAAGAAGATAAATATAGTGGTATGAATGGATATATTTGGAAGGTCTTTTGATTCAACAGCATGTGAGTTTAGCAATACCTACATAAGCACATAAATAATGGAAGTATGTTTAGCAATAGGGTCTATGACAACCTCAGCTAAGGGCTTTTGACTCAGTTCACAGGGTAAGACATGGCTTCTCTATTATTCACCAGACTTGAAATTCACTCTGAAAAAATTTTGTTATAGCCCTAATTAGGGATCAGGGATCACAAGGGATCCCTGATCATAACACAATTGTACATGTGAGAATATTTTATCTTAGAGGCTATGACTGTAGCTCACAGAATTTATTGCCAGATAGACCAATGGTGACATTCCTCTTACATCCCCCTAAGTAGCATCTTCTACTTTCAGTTCCCCAGAAAATTGGAAACAGTTTTACCCAAAGACTCAGGAGTCCCACTTCTGGACATGCAAAAGGTGGCCCACCAAACCACAAGAACACATACACACAGCAGCCTATTTGTAGCCAGAAACAGGAAGGAACCCATATGTCCCTCAAGCAAAGAATAGATATAGAAAATGTGGTTCATTTTCATAAAGGAATACTCTTTAGCTAATAAAAACAATGTCATGAATTTTGAAGGCAAATGGATGGAACTAGTAAATATAATCCTGAGTGAGATAATCCAGACCTAAAGGAACATGCATGGTGTGTGTTCACTCGTATGTAGACATTAGCCATAAAGTAGAAGATACCCAGCATATACCCCACAGACCCAAAGAAGTTAAACAACAGGGAAGACCCAAGCAAGGATGCTTGAATCACACTGAGAAAGAGGAATGACATCGTCATAGGAGGCAGAGGTAGGGAGGCAGAGGAGACAGGGAGAAGAAACTGGGGTTTAAGGATAAGCTATAGGGAAAGACAGGAGAGAGAACCTGAGAGCCCGAAGAATAAATGGAAAGTTGTGTCTTTCTGAGATGGAAGCCTGTGGCAATGAGAGCATCTCGAGGATGTCCCAGAGACCTAGGATGGGAGAGGATCCCAAGAATCAATTCTGGTGACTTTAGCCTAGATGCCTAATGGTGGGGACATGGAACCTGAAAAGTTCCTGTAGCCAGGTAGTACCCCTAGAGGAGGGATAAGGACACATATCCTTCCACAGAACTTTCAACTCAAAATTTGTCCTGTCTTAAAGAAGCACAGGGACAAAGATGGATCAGAGACTGAAAATAATATCTAACCAATAACCAGGCCAATTGAGACCATCCACCTCGGCAAACACCAATTCCTCACACTATTACTTTTACTGTTATGCTTGTAGACCGGAGCCTAACATAACTGTCCTCTGACAGGCTCTATCCAGCAGCCTTCTGAAACAAATATCGATACCCACAGCAAACACTGGATTGAGGTCCAGGACTCTTATAAGGCGACGAAGGGGATAAGAACTCCACAGGAAGACCAAAGGAAGACCGTAGGAAAGATCATCCTGTACCGTTGGGAGCTCTCGAAGACTGAGACACCAACTAAGGAGTATACATGGGCTGGACAGAGGCATCCCCCACAACCCAACACATATGTAGCAGAAATGCAGCTCTGTCTCTATGTGTTTTGCCCAGAAACTGGTTTAGGGGCTGTACCTAAAGCTGGAGTCTGACTGTGGGATTGTTTCCTAACAGCACTGCTTTGTCTGGCCTCAGTCAGAGAGGATGTGCCTAAGCCTGCAGAAATACAATGCCCCAGGGTTGGGGGATACCCAGGCGAGAGCCCCACCCTAGCAGAGAAGGGAAGGGGGATGAGTGGAGGGACTCTGTAGAGGGGGGAGAGTGAGGTGGCAGCATTGGGATGTTAATTAATTAAATAATTAATTAATTAAAAATTCTAGTTGTTTATTACTGGGATTATTTTAACTTATCGTTAAGCACCCTCAAGATAAAAGATGTAACTATTTCATTATTAATTATTTTTCCTGTCATTTTGTTTCAGTTTCAGTGGGTTGCAGTCCATCAAGTAGAAAATGAAGGGTGACAGGGCCATGAGGTAGTGGGTCTTCCTTTGGTGAGGAACATTGAACTGAAAAAAAAAAAGTTGCTATTGTGATTCCTCCAGCTTAATCTTAGTAGCTAGAAGGATTATATATTTCTCTCAGATTCAATGTCTTAAATCACCTCTAAATGAGCTTCATTACCCAAAAGTCCAGTGTTTACATATGAGTATATGATAGGTATTTCCCATTCAAATCTTTAAAAAAATGAAAATAGATTCTTCTCTTACACAATACTTCCTAACCACAGCTTCTTCTCCCCCCTCTTCTTTCAGCTACCTGACACCTACCCTTTCCCCTATATCCACTCCCCCTCCATTCCATCTTCAGAAAAGAGTGGACCCTAGGAGACTACAGTCAAACAGAATAACACAAACAACAGTAAGATAAGGCAAAAGCCCTTATATCGAGGCTAGAAAAGACAACCCAGTAGGAGGAAGAGTATGAAGAATGGTCACGAAGATTCAGTTATGACAATCGCACCCTTATTTTAAGTCCCATAAAAACATAAAGGTGAGGGGAGATCAAGGATCACTCTCCTGATAGCAATCCAGCACAATTATGGGATGAAGGGTCAAATGGTGACATAGGAAGCAACAAAATGTGCAAACAATTCTTAGAAAAACACTGGGGGACACTCATGTGCATCACTGAGAACCTAAAGCAGTAGTATAGAATAGTATAGCAATGACTCTTATACACACATGGAAAAGTTACAGTAAAAAGCAGTATTTTATAAAATGATTATGCATGAATAATTATAATTAAATATAAAATCACAGTTCATTGAGTATTAGGAATTGCATGGATACTTTGTCATATAATACATTGTATCAATAATATCATTCCCCTCAACATATTCTTTATTTGGCTTTACTGAGGAAAAGACTCCAGAACATTACATCAGAACCACTCCACCAATGAAGGAAGCCATTAGTTTCCTCTTTATTTCAAAGGTCTTTTTCAGTCAAAACATATAGAGTCATTATATATGTTTATTTATGTTTACATGTATGTGTAGCAAATAAATAATGATTTAATAATGATTCACATTAGAAAAAGTTAATTGTGTGAAAATTCCCATATTAGAGTATAACAATTACAAATAACACATGAGGATACAAATATATTAAAAGTTCAGGAGAAATGAAAACTTATGAGTTAGTTCTGAATTACCATGAGTATGTGAAATTGTTTATGAGAATTTTCCAAACTTCTTTTACTCTGGTTGATTAAGATTTCTCAGTACTAATCAGAACCTAAGGCATAAGCCTGGCTTGATGGGAGTTGTTTGAAATTAACTTTAAAGGGAATATAGATTTATGAACAAACCTCACATTTGGAAAGATCAGAAGAGCCAAGATCAGTAGGAGTTGTAGGTGAGACTGTACACTTGAGAGGCAAGCATCTCATCAGTGAGACTTCAGAAAGCTAAGCTTGAAAACATGAGGAGTTTTTAGGACTGCAAGCCTTTGTCAAGAACATCACTTAGAACTAATAAATTCCTGCAGCAAAGGATTCTGCTTTGTAGTTTAGAAGTTTGTTTGTTTTTTTTTTTTCCTTTAAGGATAATTAAATGCATCCACATTACATTTCTTTTAAGAAAAAAAAAAGTGGATCGGGTGAACAGGGGGAGGTAAGAGGGCTTATGGGACTTTCAGGGAGTGGGGAGCCAGAAAAGGAGAAATCATTTGAAATGTAAATAAAAAACATATCGAATAAATAAAAAATTCATAAAAGAGCAAGTTAAATATTTCACTTTAAAAGTTTGTACCCGCTGGATTTATGATATGCTATTTTTACTTCATATATTTATGACATAAATGTCAACTATTTTAAATTTCAAAATATCTTATTTACTGTGTTTGTTTCCATAATAATATGAACAAAAAAACAGTATCACTAATTCTCCATAAACACAACTTGTAACAATATATTATATGCACACATATACTCTTTTTATTTATAAAATTAAGCTCAAAATTACAAATTCATTGTAAGATATTATTACTGTTATTACTATTTTAAAAATACATAGCTGGTTGCTTAAACTTGTTATATCCCACGACTTTCAAAAATTGCTTGAAAATTAGGCCTAACTGCTAATTCCACAGTAGAAAGTAAAGCCATGTATGGAATATATGTTGACATTAAGATCAATAATAACAAGTAATGAATAGTTGTAACTGTACTCCATAATATTCCATGTGGAAGAAAATTTCAAAGCATTTCATTTATTAGAAGAGTATAGAGTATTGAGGTGTGGGGGCACTATCCATTTTTTACCTGGGCTAGGAAGATCCAGCATAGATTCTCCTTATTTTTACCATCTGTGAAATTATTTGATACATACATAAACAGTTTAGAAATCTTGGGAAGAGGTAATAAATATAGAATTGTCACTTTCAAAGCTAACACAACTAAAAATAGCTCTTAATGCTTCATTTATGGGTCAGTTAGTAAAATGTTTGCCATAGCAGTATGATATCTTTTTTTTTGTAGTCTCTTTTTTCTTTTTTTTATTCGATATATTTTTATTTACATTTCAAATGATTTCCCCTTTTCTGTACCCCCAATCCCCAAAAGTCACATAAGCCCCCTTCCCTCCCCCTGTTTTCCGATCCACCCCTTCCCACTTCCCTGTTCTGGTTTTGCCTTATGCTGCTACACTGAGTCTTTCCAGAACCAGGGGCCACTCCTCCTTTCTTCTTGTACATCATTTGATGTGTGGATTATGTTTTGGGTGTTCCAGTTTTCCAGGCTAATATCCACTTATTAGTGAGTGCATACCATGATTGATCTTTTGAGATTGGGTTACCTCACTTAGTATGATGTTCTCCAGCTCCATCCATTTGCCTAAGAATTTCATGAATTCATTGTTTGTACTGGCGGAATAGTACTCCATTGTGTATATATACCACATTTTTTGCATCCATTCTTCTGTTGAGGGATACCTGGGTTCTTTCCAGCTTCTGGTTATTATAAGTAGGGCTGCAATGAACATAGTAGAGCATATATCCTTATTAGATGCTGGGGAATCCTCTGGGTATATGCCCAGAAGTGGTATAGCAGGATCTTTCGGAAGTGATGTGCCCAGTATTCTGAGGAACCTCCAGACTTATTTCCAGAGTGGTTGTACCAATTTGCAACCCCACCAGCAGTGGAGGAGTGTTCCTCTTTCTCCACATCCTCGCCAACACCTGCTGTCTCCTGAATTTTTAAACTTAGCCATTCTGACTGGTGTAAGGTGAAATCTCAGGGTTGTTTTGATTTGCATTTCTCTGATGACTAATGAAGTTGAGCATTTTTAAAGATGTTTCTCCATCATCTGAAGTTCTTCTGGTGAAAATTCTTTGTTTAACTCTGTACCCCTTTTTTTAATAGGGTTATTTGGTTTTCTGGTGTCTAACTTCTTGAGTTCTTTGTATATATTGGATATTAGCCCTCTATCTGATGTAGGGTTGGTGAAGATCTTTTCCCAATTTGTTGGTTGCCGATTTGCCCTTTTAATGGTGTCCTTTGCTTTATAGCAACTTTGTAATTTTATGAGGTCCCATTTGTCAATTCTTGATCTTAGAGCATACACTATTGGTGTTATGTTCAGGAACTTTCCTCCTGTACTGATGTCCTCAAGGGTCTTCCCCAGTTTCTTTTCTATTAGCTTTAGAGTGTCTGGCTTTATGTGGAGGTCCTTGATCCATTTGGAGTTGAACTTTGTACAAGGAGACAAGGATGGATCAATTCACATTCTTCTGCATGCTGACCTCCAGTTGAACCAGCACCATTTGTTGAAAAGGCTATCTTTTTTCTATTGGATGTTTTCAGCCCCTTTGTCATGGATCAGGTGGCCATAGTTGTGTGGGTTCATTTCTGGATCTTCAATCCTGTTCCATTGATCTGCCTGCCTGTCAGTGTTCCAATGCCATGCAGTTTTTTAACACTATTGCTCGGTACTATTGCTTGAGGTCAATACTCTTCAAACTATTCCACAAAATAGAAACAGAAGGAACACTACCCAATTATTCTATGAAGCCACAATTACCCTGATACCAAAACCACACAAAGATCCAACAAAGAAAGAGAACTTCAGACCAATTTCCCTTACGTATATAGATGCAATAATACTCAATAAAATTCTTGCCAAATGAATCCAAGAACACATAAAAATGATCATCCACCATGATCAAGTAGGCTTTATTCCAGGGATGCAGGGTTGGTTCAATATATGGAAATCCATCAATGCAATCCACTATATAAACAAACTCAAAGAAAAAAACCACATGGTCATTTCATTGGATGCTGAAAAAGCATTTGACAAAATTTCGCATCCTTTCATGTTTAAAGTCTTGGAAAGAACAGGAATTCAAGGCCCATACCTAAACACAGTAAAACCAATATACAGCAAACCAGTAGCCAACATCAAACTAAGTGGAGAGAAACTTGAAGCAATCCCATTAAAATCAGGTACTAGACAGGGCTGCCCCCTTTCTCCTTATCTTTTCAATATTGTACTTGAGGTACTAGCATGGGCAATTAAACAACATAAGGAGGTCAAAGGGATACAAATTGGAAAGGAAGAAGTCAAATTATCATTATTTGCAGATAATATGATAGTCTACCTAAGTGACCCAAAATACTCCACTAGAGAACTCCTACAGCTGAAAAAAAAACTTCAGCAAAGTGGCAGGTTATAAAATCAATTCAAGAAAATCAGTAGCCTTTCTATACTCAAAATATAAGCAGGCTGAGAAAGAAATTAGGGGAATGACACCCTTCACAATAGCCACAAACAGTATAAAGTACCTTGGGGTGACTCGTACCAAACATGTGAAAGATCTGTATGACAAGAACTTCAAGACTCTGAAAAAGGAAATAGAAGAAGATCTCAAAAAAATGGAAAAACCTCCCATGCTCATGGATCGGTAGAATCAATATAGTTAAAATGGCCATTTTGCCAAAAGTAATCTACAGATTCAATGCAATACCCATCAAAATCCCAACTCAATTCTTCATAGAGTTAGAAAGAGCAATTCTCAAATTCATCTGGAATAACAAAAAACCCAGGATAGCTTAGACTATTCTCAACAACAAAAGAAATTCTGGGGAATCAGTATCCCTGACCTCAAGCAATACTACCGAGCAGTAGTGATAAAACTGCATGGTATTGGTACAGTGACAAGCAGGCGGATAAATGGAACAGGATTGAAGATCCAGAAATGAATGCACACACCTATGGCCACTTGATCCTCGACAAAGGGGCTGAAAACATCCAATGGAAAAAGCCTTTTCAACAAATGGTGCTGGTTCAACTGGAGGGGACCAGTATGACATCTTAAATTCTGGTCCCCAGGAGTATGTGAAGTAAAACTGGGCAAAGTATCATGAAAGTCCCAGCTCTGACAAGGAAGAGACAGTAGAATCCATGTTTGCTTACTACCTAGGCAATCTATGGAACTTATCCTGCTCTAGATTCAGGAAAGTACCCTGTCTTCAAATCAAGGATAAGGGTAATCAGAGAAGACATCTGATAATGATAGCTAGCCTCTACAAAAATATGCAGCCACTCACACTTTTATATAAATGTGCATACGCAAAAATGCAAAGAGTATAGCTTTTAGTATTGTAATTATTTATTTCATTCTCATATCAATTCACTTTTCATATTATTTAACCCTATTCCTTTTCACAAAAGTTGAGATTAAGAATGGTTAAATTATTATCCAATACCAGAAGTGTATCTATATTGTAATTGTGTGAAATATAATAAAGTGTTTGAAAAAATTATAGAATAAATCTGGGATTGACTTAGGTTATGTTGTATTTATTTATCATGTTTACAAATCCAAGTTTTATAGATTATTTAAAGAAAATCTCTTAGTGATGAATCCATGACTGCTATGCACATCTGGCTATCCACTGAATCCTATGTAGAACCTGGAGTCTTTACAATGTCCTAAACTCTTTTTTTGTCATTTCGAACATACAGAGTTCAGCGTAGCTACAGTCTGTTCTGATGGACATGGTTGGAACTCAGTGAAATTCAATTCAATTATTTTAATGTCTTAGGCGATATTTTTATTTACATTATAGCAATATTTCTAAAACCATGCTTATTTTTAAATATCCCTCTAGAGACCAATCTTTTGGGAAATGTTTAGTCTTAAGCACTTTCCTTCATTTCATTTATGGTTATATGTGGTTTATTTATTATAACTTGCCTGTATTAGGTATAATATCTTATTTCCCTTAAAAGTGCAAATATTATGATGTATATTTTGCTTACATTTGTTTTTACATATATGGGAATATCTAAATGTAAGTCATCATGCTTTATTCTAAATGTATAGAAATTAATATCCTCCTTATAAATGTATAAGTCAGTGAGAGTATTCACAATGAAATACTTTTATAAATCCTGAAGTCACATTTCACAAACTGTACATAGTGAGTTATTTTCTAGGAAAGAGTATGAGGTCGTTATGGAATGTCCTTACACTGGATATTGATTTGAATGCTATGCCCTTTATTTTTCACCCTTAAGTGTCACCATGTGAAATGCTACCTAAGTCACACATATCCCTTCATAGCATCATGGTGACCATGCCTCAATACATACCCAAAACAACCGTGCTAAAAGAAAAAGAAATCTTACAATAGGCTAAATAAACAGATATTCCTTCAACTTAGGTTAAGTCAAATACTCTGTAACAGTGACACAAAGCAGAATAAGAAAGTTGGGTTGTTACCTCTTCTTTTTTTATTATATTAGTCAAGGATACCATGATTCACCTTTTGAGTCTGGGTTACCTCACTTAGTATGATGTTCTCTAGCTCCATCCATTTGCCTAAGAATTTCATTAATTCATTGTTTCTAATGGCTGAATAGTACTCCATTGTGTAGATATACCACATTTTTTGCATCCACTCTTCCGTTGAGGGATACCTGGGTTCTTTCCAGCATCTGGCAATTATAAATAGGGCTGCTATGAACATAGTAGAGCATGTATCCTTATTACATGGTGGGGAATCCTCTGGGTATATGCCCAGGAGTGGTATAGCAGGATCTTCTGGAAGTGAGGTGCCCAGTTTTCGGAGGAACCGCCAGACTGCTTTCCAGAGTGGTTGTACCAATTTGCAACCCCACCAGCAGTGGAGGTGTGTTCCTCTTTCTCCGCACCCTCTCCAACACCTGCTGTCTCCTGAATTTTTAATCTTAGCCATTCTGACTGGTGTAAGATGAAATCTTAGGGTTGTTTTGATTTGCATTTCCCTAATGACTAAGGAAGTTGAGCATTTTTTAAGATGCTTCTCCGCCATCCGAAGTTCTTCAGGTGAGAATTCTTTGTTTAACTCTGTACCCCATTTTTAATAGGGTTGTTCAGTTTTCTGGAGTCTAACTTCGTGAGTTCTTTATATATATTGGATATTAGCCCTCTATCTGATGTAGGATTGGTGAAGATCTTTTCCCAATTTGTTGGTTGCCGATCTGTCCTCTTGATGGTGTCCTTTGCCTTACAGAAACTCTGTAACCTTATGAGGTCCCATTTGTCAATTCTTGCTCTTAAAGCATAAGCTATTGGTGTTCTGTTCAGAAACTTTCTCCCTGTACCGATGTCCTCAAGGGTCTTCCCCAGTTTCTTTTCTATTAGCTTCAGAGTGTCTGGCTTTATGTGGAGGTCCTTGATCCATTTGGATTTGAGCTTAGTACAAGGAGACAAGGATGGATCAATTCGCATTCTTCTGCATGCTGACCTCCAGTTGAACCAGCACCATTTGTTGAAAAGGCTATCTTTTTTCCATTGGATGTTTTCAGCCTCTTTGTCGAGGATCAAGTGGCCATAGGTGTGTGGGTTCATTTCTGGATCTTCAATCCTGTTCCATTGATCCTCCTGCCTGTCACTGTACCAATACCATGCAGTTTTTAACACTATTGCTCTGTAGTATTGCTTGAGGTCAGGGATACTGATTCCCCCAGATTTTCTTTTGTTGCTGAGAATAGTTTTAGCTATCCTGGGTTTTTTGTTGTTCCAGATGAATTTGATAATTGCTCTTTCTAACTCTGTGAAGAATTGAGTTGGGATTTTGATGGGTATTGCATTGAATCTGTATAGTGCTTTAGGCAAAATGGCCATTTTAACTATATTGATTCTACCGATCCATGAGCATGGGAGGTTTTCCCATTTTTTGAGGTCTTCTTCCATTTCCTTCTTCAGAGTCTTGAAGTTCTTGTCATACAGATCTTTCACATGTTTGGTAAGAGTCACCCCAAGATACTTTATACTGTTTGTGGCTATTGTGAAGGGGGTCATTTCCCTAATTTCTTTCTCAGCCTGCTTATCCTTTGAGTATAGGAAGGCCACTGATTTGCTTGAGTTGATTTTATAACCTGCCCCTTTGCTGAAGTTGTTTATCAGCTGTAGGAGCTCTCTAGTGCAGTTTTTTGGGTCACTTAGGTAGACTATCATGTCGTCTGCAAATAATGATAGTTTGACTTCCTCCTTTCCAATTTGTATCCCTTTAAAAAACATATATGTTTTAATAAGTAAAAGCAATATCAAAGGAAATGAGTAACAGTTTTTTTAACATACAAAATACAGGTTAGTATCTACTTTGATAAATATCTTCAGGTTTCAATTAAGTACTAAGACATGAAAATATAGAATATTTAAGTGTGAAGCTATATATTTTGGAAACGTATCATAAACTATTTACCCCCCCCAAAAGGGGGTTGATTATTTTTGTAAACTTGACATAAAATTACACGTATCTAGAAAGAGAAATTTTAAATGAAGAAAAATGCCCCCAGCATATTTTCTATAAGAAAGTCTACAGAGTGTTTTATTCATTAATGAGTATTTAAGAGGACACAAAGCCTAGTGGGCTGTGCCAATCCTGGGCATGTCTTCCTGGGCTGGATAAGAAAGAAGACTGATCAAACTATGCAAAGCAACTCAGTCAGCAGTATTCATGGGACTGCTTAGGTCACTGCCTTCAACTCCAGGCCTTGATCTCTTTCCTTGCCTTTTCTTGATGACAGAAGCCCACTAAACCCTATCATAAGAAAATTGTTATCTGTATTGTAGTATTGGTCATTATATGCAAGGTATTGACTCAAAAATTGTCTGTACAAAATAAATAAAGGTATAACTTCTCTACATATATGTATTGAATATAACACTTATCCCACTTCAGAAAGTTAAAATAGTAAAGTATATGGAATCAGACTTTATGATCCACATAAAAATTGACCTTTAGTTTCTCTCTCTTTGTCTCTCTCTCTTTCTCTTTCTCTCTGTCTCTCTGTCTCTGTCTCTGTCTCTCTCTCTCTCTCTCTCTCTCTCTCTCTCTCTCTCTCTTCCTCTCTCATCTACCAACTGCAATCTGTATTCTAAGAGTAAATACCTGGTGAATAGAAATAATAGATACATTTGCTTGATTAATGACTCATTGTAATTATATTATATAAAATATGTATTTTCTGTATTGTCTTACTACAGTGTTTTATGTTATTTGCTCTTTTTGTTTGGTTTTCCTTCATTAATTTTCCAGAAACAAGGTATCATTCTCTGCCTTTGACTGTCCTAGAATATAGTAGTAGTCTAGTCTAACCTCAAACTCACAGATTTCCTTTCCTGATTTCTCAAATGCTGTGATTGGAAGCATAGCTCACTATACTTTACATTACACTAGATATTAAGTATTTTAATTTAAAATTGTTAGTAAAATGAAATAATTTACCAGTACCTTCATTTCTGTTATTTTAAGAATGGAGTTTAACAAATGACTGGACACAATTTTAAACCTAGTAGACAATTTAATCAATTGAACTCTTGAATATTAATTAATGTATATTCTAAATTGTTCTTTCCCAAACAAGCGACCTCCTCCCTTCTGTTTTCTCTGCTTTCATGAGCAGGATTGCAGCACAAGTAGAAGATTTTATCCTAATATTCAGGTAAATATACTAAGTCTCACAATGGTACTTTAACTTTTTGTTTTACAGTTTCAGCAGGATTTTCCCATATAATAATAAGTACATAATACTTAGACTGGCCTGGTTTTCTGTAAAGTCAGATTACAAACTAGTATTAATTATGAACTAATTAAGCAAATTAAAATACTGCCTTCTTCTCTTAATGTCAGATCCTACTTAGTATTTTATACCAGTTTACAAGGCATAAAAGAAACTATTTTCAATGAAAAGTGCTATTGAAGGAAGAGTACCGAAGTGACTTAATGGCTGAGGATATTTGCAGGAAGCATGAAGACTTAAGATAGATCCCTTTGATCCAATAGCTGAAGAGAACTGACTTCTGTACCGTGTCCTCTAAACTTTGCTTCCATGCTGTAGTGAACACACAAACACATAAGTAAAAGATGAATGTAACATGTTTTCAAAAATTCTATTGAAATATAGGATTCAGCTAGGATATTGCAGGGATTCTAACTTGTAATGTTAATATTTTAGTAATACTCTTGAGCATTGTCCATACAAAGCAATATCATTAGAAGGAGGCGAGTAAAATGGGTGTTCTGTTATAACTCTCAGTGGCTTGAAGACACAACAAGGCCTTATGGGACTGGATCCAATTCAATATGCTCAGGAGAAGGCTTTATAAAAGGGCCCTTTTTTCTTTTTCTTTTTTCTTTTTTCCCACAAGGTCAAGTGCAGACTTATTATGTAACTAGGGTGATGTACAGAACTCATCCTATGATTCATATGGAAAAATATTACAATTTAAATCAGAACATGGAATAGGCATTTGGTACAATACATCAATACATTTATACATAAAATTACCCAAGTCCTAAAATAATGAATTGTGCTCATACATGGAATATTATCCACTGAACATCAACTGAGACTTACTGCTCAGGGATAATAATGGAGTCAGTCACAAAGAAACAGAATCTTCATTTATTATATTACCAAATTTCAGAATATGGAAACATTGCCCAGCTTACTGTTGGTGTGAAATTGTATGTTTTACTTAATGATTAGGTAGGTAGAGGAATCCAAGCAAATGACAATAAAGAGAGTTGTTTAGAGAGTTGGAGCTAGGAATTAAAAAAAGAAAGAAAGAAAGAAAGAAAGAAAGAAAGAAAGAAAGAAAGAAAGAAAGAAAGAAAGAAAATACTGAGAAACTGACATAAGCACAATACTTGTAGATTGTGAACAGTTAAGTGCTCTTATATCCTTTGTTGCTACTGAGTAAAACCAATAGATTTTCCACTGTCCATGTTGAAATACATAAATAGAAATCTTTGCCTGTAGAATAATTTAAATTCAAAGCTCTGTTAAAAAATAAATTTCTCAGCAAAGAGAATAATCTAACTCAAAAAGAACAATTGTTCTATAAATAAGTCTGACTATTTTGACTACTTTTACAGACCTTGTGCATATTAATTTAATTTGAAAAAATAATTATTGGATTTAAATATATTGGAAGCACCTTTCGTTGTCTAATAATTCTAGAAGTAATTCATTGTCTGCATTAAATCCTAGGAAGAAATGAGCACATGTCATATTAAGGTTCTCATTTTTACATATGGAAGAAAATCAGTAGTGATTAGTATGTATTTCCCAATGGTCCTAAGTACTTGTATGAAATTTTTTCTGATAAAAAAGTGAGATTTCTTAAATAGATAATAAATCTGCCATGAAGAACGTTTTTTTTTTTCCTGAGGAGAAATAAAGTGTTTCATTTCTAGTATTTTTTCATTAGCACATATTAATGACAGCAGAAAACAGAAATTGATGATTAGCATTTAAATTCTTCTACTGGTAGAAAATATGAGGGTAAAGAGAGTATTGCTGATAGTGCCCAAGCTAAAGATCTACCTGATATTCAGAAGTTTACCTGACTCCAGAGGACATGAACAAACTTTACAGTTTAAGATCTTCATCATGATATGTTCTTAAAGTTGAGTGTGTTTCATTTTATATAAACACAGAAATAGGAAGCCATGAATTTCAGGAAATTAGGCAGGGTTGTGATGGATAGTTGAAGGGAAGAAAAGTAAAGAAAAAATTAATTATATTATGCTTTCAAGCATAAAATAAATATTTAAAAGAATAAAAAATATACATATGAAGATGCAACTTCAATGAATTTTATGGTCTTCATTGGTAATATCTAAAATTTAAAGAAATGAGAACAACTACACAACTACTGTTATCATGACAGGAAATTTGACTTAATGTCTATGAGAAGGACCCTGAAGCAAAACTGTGATTGTACGAAGACTGTCTCACAAAATAACCAATATCAAACTTTGTTTATCTTCACATATATATATATATAATGTCTATGTATATATGCATATATACATATAAATATATGTGTGTTTGTGTGTGTGTATGATTTCATATGTATATGTCTACCTATTTCAATCCATCTCGTTTTTAAATTTATTGCATTGGATTATGAAACAATTTCCAAACAACAATATCCAAGTTCAGAGACTAGTTCGCTGAGACTTTCATATACTGACACATGCTCATTCTAAAATAGTATTTCATAGAAGAATGAGTAAGCATTCCATAAACCAGACTTCAAACAATTCTTTGATTCAGGTACTGTAGTTTTAAGCAAAATCAAACTTGAGCTTGGCAAAATAGGAGTCCATGGTAAAGATGATTTTCACCAAGTCTGATAAGCTAGATCACTGGTATCCACAAAGCAAGACAACCAACTCTTCAAAACTGTACCTACCTTCCATGTGTTTTCCTTAATATATGTACACCCTTTTATACACCAATAAATAAGTTAATAAATAAAGGCAATTTCATTAAAAAGATATTAAGTATGTAACTGATGTACACTAGACTATGATTTAAATAATATTTAAAAAATAAACACGGGGTTTTAATTTTGACTTTGTCACACCATAATGGGGGAATGTCTCATTTTCATCTTATTTCAATACCAGCAGCACTCACAGTTCTTATACTCTCTAAAAAGAAGAATTAAGGTGAAATATATGAAACAGCAAAAGAGTAATTAGATACATCAAGGAAATATTAATAAACTCTTTTATTATTAAATGTTCATTATTGTTAAAGAATGTCAGAAATACATATAATATGTTTTTATACTATCCACTTCCCATTCCACGCATTCCAATTCTCCTTTTAGTGTCCTGTCCTATGGCACACATACTCATCCCCTTTTTCTCTTTTCCCTCTGAACTTTATGAGCTCTCTATTTAAACCCAGCAAGTTTGACAAGTGTTTTGTGTGTATTACAAGACATGACCTTCCACACATGCACATGCTAAAACACCCATTAGAAGAAATGTGGCTGAGTTGAACAGCCATACCTCAGCACTGGCAGTCTTTTCTGCTTCTTTGCTTTTCTCTTAGGCTTCTCTAAGATGTGGCTCTTCAAAGAATGGGCAATCTTTTCCTGAAACCATGTTTTGTTGCTTGCTTGCTTGTTTGTTTGTTTGTTTGTTTTTAAAATTAGATTTTCCTCTTGTACAGTACATCCTAACCACAGTCTCCCTCTGCCTCCCCACCCTTTTTCTTTCTCACCTTCCCCAGTGTTCTCTCTTCCCCCAGATCAAATCTCCCAGTTTGGCTTTGGATGTCCAAGCAATAACAGCAAAGAAGACAAAAGATACAATACAACAAGGCAAAAGCAGTAATATCCTACATGGAGAAGACCTTCTAGAATGAAACGTGTTAGAAGTGGAAGCAAAGAGTCAGAGATGTACTTTTTCCTACTGGTATATCTTCCACAAAACACCAACCTAAACTCCATAATATATTCACAAATTACCTGGTGCAGACACATGCAGACTCAATGATTGTGGCTTTAATCTTTGTGAGGCTACACGAATCCTCCTGAATTGATTCAGTGAGTCATGGTGTCATCCATTCCCTCTGTCTATTACTTTCTTCTTCCCCTTATTCAAGGTTCCTGAAGTTACTAGGGGAGAGGACCTAATAAAACCTTCAGTGTACTCTCTGACTCTAGGTTGCTGGTCTCCTTCCTATCAACTGAACTGAATAATGTTTATATATATATATAATATTTACATATATATGATGTTTGCATATATACATATATATATATATATACATGCATATTGAAAAAATTTTGGGAGTATTGGCATTAAATTTTTTCTTTTTTTTTTTTTTTTGGTTTTGGTTTTTTTGAGACAGGGTTTCTCTGTATTGGAATGGCTGACCTGGAACTCACTTTGTACACCAGACTGGCCTGGAACTCAGAAATCCACCTGCCTCTGCCTCCCAAGTGCTGGGATTAAAGGCACGCTCCACCACCGCCCAGTGGGATTAAATTTTTTTGGATGTCCTTTTGAAATCACTGCTTAAACTGTACCACACGAGGATTTTTTTCCTTCAGAAATTGTTTTCAATATAATTTTCTAGATTCACTTAGAGTGCATTGTAATGTTCCCCCTTTAATTTCTCTTTATACTAATTGGGTATTCTCCATTTTAGTTCATTTGAATAACCATTTTTCTATCATCGATTTTCTCAAAGAGTAGACTCTTTGTCCAAGTCCTGTTTTGTATTTTTCTCTTTGTTTTTTATTATTTTCAGCATTCATTTTGATTATTTCTTTTACTCCTCTTGAATATGCTTCATTCCATTTATTTTAGAACTTTTGGGTATACTGTTAAGTTGCTTGTATATCAGATATCTCAAATTTTTAAGCCCTTAATACTCTCAACTTTCCTCTTAGAAGTGCTTTAATTTTGTCCCATAATTGTGTCCCAAAATAACCATTGGTTATTTTGTTTGCTTATTTTCATTGAATTCTAGAAAGCCTTTAATTTCTTTATTTATATTATGATTTTTTAATTCAGTGAACAATTCTTCAATTCCCATGAATTTGTAAGCTTACTCTTATTTATGTTGTTGATGATATACAAAGGTTAATTCACAAAAGTGTGCTACAATTCCAAGAATTATTTCAATTACCTTTATCTATTGAGACTTTATTTATAACTGAGTACATGTTGAATTTAGGAGAAGATTCTATGAGTTGCTTAGTAGAACTTACACTCCTTTTACTTGGGTAAAATGTCCTGTAAAACCTATTATGATCATTTTATTTGGAATGTCTATTAACTCCAGATTTTTTTTCTATTCAGTTTTGTTTGGATGACTTGTCCTTAGGTAAGAGTGGAGTACTGACATCTCTTCCTATCAGTGTGAGTGTCAATTGATGAGTTAAGCTCTATCAGGGTTTCTTTTATGAACTTGGTTTCCATGGGTTACAGGTATAGGTGTTGGTAATTGAAATGCCCTCTTGGTGGAGGTTTTTCTTTGATCAGTGTTTAGTCTCCTTCCCAGTAAAAGAAACCTTTACTCAGGTGTAACTGTCATCTTGGAGGATTATTGAGGAATAATCTCACTGTTTTCAATTTTTCTGAACTCTGGCTGGCTGGTTTAACTCAGCTGTTCTGGCTCAAGTTCTTCTCCTCCAAGCTGAATAATTCAATCTGGCTTCTCCCAGGTTCTCAAAAAATTGCTCTGGTTGGCCTAATTTGTTCTAATCTTCTGTCTCCATCTCAATCTCTGTCTCATTCTGTCTCTACCTAAATCCTGTCTCTAAAACTCACCCATTGAAGTTGTCTCTGAACTCCATGAACTGAATTGACTCCGACTCAACTGCCACAAACTCACATCCATTGCCCTGTCTCTCATGTCACTTACTCAAATGAACTGAGTAGAACAAAAAGATCTGCATCTTTATGTCTCCTGAGTGCTGGGATTAAAGTCATGTACCATGACACTTGAACCCGACTTATTCTTTACCTGAAATTTGCTCTATTCCAGGCTGGCCTTGGGGAGCAGGTGGAGGGAAGAGGGCTTATGGAACTTATGGGGAGGGGGAAACTGGGAAAGGGAAAATCATTTGAAATGTAAACAAAGAATATAGAAAACTAAAAAAAAAACACAAAAATCTTCAATTTTATCATAAAAATCTGCTTGGCACTGTCTCCTGGGTTTAAAGACATGTCTGTATTTAATCCAAATTATATTATATGGATATTTGCATAAATATTTAAATTTAATTGTATCATGCAATATCTTATTTTTTCCACTGATGGTGAAAATTTTGCTTGTTATGACATCTGGGCTCATATGCTTATTCTCTAGAGTCTGTAGCACATTTCCCCAAGGCATTCTGGTATCTCAAGTCTCTATTGAGAATTCAGGTATACTTATAATATCCTTTTTATTCTTAGGTTTGGCCTTTTCATAATATCTCAGATTTCCTGGATGTTTTGTGTCAATTTTTAAATTTCATATTTAACAGTCTTTCAAAGTTAAAATTAACTTGCTTTGAATGATGTATTTATTTCTTCTATGTTTTCTTCAATGCCAGAAATAGTCTTTTCTATCTCTTGTATTCTGTCAGTGCAGCATGCCTCTGTTGTTCTGGTGAGGGGAGGCTATGGGGCAATGGTATATGGCAGTGCTAAGGGAGACTTGAGAATTCAAATACACAGGAGGCATGAACAAAGGGATGGATGCTATACCTGATGTTGAGTTGCAGAACCAGAGATGGATGATTTGATAAAATAAAGAGAGAGTAGAAGGTGTGATTATGTCATCTTCTGGCAGGCATGGCCTATGGCTGAGGAGGAGTGTCCACTGGAGTTGAGGGCTGATTCACACTGATGGGGACGGAGAAGCTTGGAAGGCCTGGGCCGTGAGATCCATAGGAGGTATGGACAGGGGAGATGGGAGTTTTGGATTGGTGTTTTGATGCTGTTCTAGGGATGACCTTGAGGATTAGGTCTGGTGAATTTCAGAGTGATTTGAAACTATATTTTACCCCCAAGTTATGTGTTATTAATAAAGATAAAAGATTTAATTGCATGCTAGGGAATCCTCTGGGTATATGCCCATGAGAGGTATAGCAGGGTCCTCTGGAAGTGTCATACTCAGTTTTCTTGTGAACCGCTGATTTTCAGAGTGGTTGTACCATCTTACAATGCCACCAGCAGTGGAGGAGTGTTCCTCTTTCTCCACATCCTCGCCAACACCTGCTGTCTCCTGAGTTTTTAACCTTAGCCATTCTGACTGTTGTGAGGTGAAATCTCAGGGCTGTTTTGATCTGCATTTCCCTAATGGCTAATGATGTTGAGCATTTCTTAAGGTGCTTCTAGGCCATCCGAATTTCTTCAGGCGAAAATTCTTTGTTTAGGTCTGTACCCCATTTTTTAATAGGGTTATTTGGTTCCCTGGGGTCTAAGTTCTTGAGTTCTTTGTATATATTAGATATTAGCCCTCTATCGGATGTAGGGTTGGTGAAGATCTTTTCCCAATTTGTTGGTTGCCATTTTACCCTTTTGACGGGGTCCTTTGCTTTACAGAAACTTTGTAATTTTATGAGATCCCATTTGTCAATTCTTGATCTTAGAGCATAAGCTATTGGTGTTCTGTTCAGGAACTTTTCCCCTGTGCCTATGTCCTCAAAGGTTTTCCCCAGTTTCTTTTATATTAGTTTCAGTGTGCCTGGTTTTATGTGGAGGTCCTTGATCCACTTGGAGTTGAGCTTAGTACAAGGAGATAAGAATGGATCCACATGATCCACTATGTTCGTAGCAGCCTTAATTATAACAGCAAGAGGCTGGAAAGAACCCAGATATCCCTCAATGGAGGAATGGATACAGAAAATGTGGTATATATATACAATTGTTTTTAATTGCTGAATAGTACTCCATTGTATATTTGTTTTGTCATAATGGAGGCTTCCTTGCTATAATAACAAAACTGAAATATAAGGTCCAGGTTGACCAAAGTAAAGCAAAACAAAGTAAAGCAAACTCAGAAATGTTCATTTTAGACTTTTTGGATTATATCATTTCTGTCTATTTGCCTTTTTTCTTTTAGTTTTGTGTGATTTGCTAGTTTTTACTTTAATTTCATTATAGTTTCTGATTTGGTGTTTTAATGAGTTTTAATGTTTCTTTCTCATTTTAATTTGTTTCTCTTTGGGGAGGGTGGTAGCTGGTTTTCTCTTGTTGGCCATTGTGGTGGTAGTAGTTGCTGCTGTTGTTGTGTTATGCCTATTTACTTCCTAGAAAGAAGACAGGGGACAGGGTAGAAAGTTCATTTAGTCAAGAGAGTGAGGAGGTAGATAGGAGTCAGGAGAAGCTGGGGGGGGAGTGTAAAAAGTGATCGGTACATATTTTAGCAAAACAAAAACAAAAACAAAAACAATAAAAAAGTATGTCTAGAGGTTTGGGAAATACTAAAATTAGAAAAGTTCCCTAGAGAAAACAGTAAGTTCTCTCCTTGATGCTCATTCATCTGTAAGGAAATGTCCAAAGCTGTTTTGGTTTAACTGCTTAGGAATAATTCACTACAACTGTTTCACTCTTCTTGAAGACCCTCAGATAGGATGCTTATTCTCACTAACTTTATATCTTAAGCAGCAGTCTGTCACCTACATGATTTTATATCTTATTTATGGGCCCTGAGAAGTTCCACCTATTATTGGTTATGAATGACTTCTTGGTTAGTCCTTCCTCAAGCTAACCCCCTGCCTGTCATCAGTGTTTTATCTGAGGGGAATAAACATTTGTCTTTATCTTCCTAGGACAATCCATGTGTGGCAGCTAAAGGAGAACAAAGAAAACTGCATTAGAGGGGAAGGCAGCAGATGAGGGAAGTATAGTTAAAAATGCCTCACACTGCTTCATGAGACATAAGTAAGAAAGGGAACGTTAAAATGGCAAGCTGACTACTGTAAGAGGAGGGCCCAAATAAAACTTTGTCCACACTAGGAGGAATGGGAGTGAATGGCTGTGTCTCTCATCACCATGCTCATGACCAAGTATGCTGCATGTAACATGAATTCCTGGAATTGAAAATGTATGTAATTAGTCTTAGGGTTTGACCAGGTGTTTAAATTACTTCAAGACTTGTTTGTTTCTATTGGAATCTTGAGTAGATATAGGGAATTTAATAAAATCCCTACTCTCACTACAAAACAATTTCCTATAACCTGCATATAATTTTCTCGGGACTGTTTCTATTACATTAATACTTAAGCAATAGTCAGTTCTATTTTGTATCCTTGCTGAACTCAGATTCCTTCAGTTTCAGCAGAGTATCTCAACTATCTTTCCCGAAAAAGGACTGACTCAAATTAATAGAGACACAGAAAGTTACTATATTTTCAAGAAAAAAAATTTATCCTCTCTTCTCCCTTAGAAAATTGTCTTAATCCTCTTAAGGTTAAAACAGGTCTATTGCAAACCCACTTATCTTCAATTTTTAAGGTTAGCTTGAACTATATGAGAGTGCTTCTCTGAAGGATAAAAAAAAAGTATGCTATAAAGTTTGAGTAGCTCAGAATCATACCATTAACTTTTTCTCAAGAGTTAGTTTTATTATTTTAGTTTTATTATTTTGAGGATTACTTAAAATAAAAACTATATGCAAGATACTTCCCATGTGCCATGTCATTGTTACCTTGAGTTCCTGTATCCCATGAAACTATAAGTCAAAATATTGTATCCTTTAAGAAATTTCTTTCATGTATTTTTTTTGACTTTTCAAACCTTTAATCAGTATTGTGCACAATATAAATCTACAGGATGTCTTAAAATATGTTTCTCTGTTAAATGCACTTTACTTTACAATGAAAATTCCATTACTCTAAGAGAGGTTTTATAGTATTAATACACTTCAGAATGTTGTTCATAAATCATAAAATATTGGTCTATAAACTACACATATAATAGATATATCACTATTAATATTTATGTCCTCAGTTCAAGAAACCATATTGGTATAAAAATTTGACCCCAGTATATGTCAAATCCTTTTGGACTATTTGGATTGCTGAGAATAAGGAAATAATTGCATTTTGGAAATATTAGGACAATGCTTATTCATATCTTTCAATCACAAAGAAAAGGCTTTATAACTACAAGTGACACCTTTGAGTTTAAGAATGTAAAATAAACACGTTATTTTAGTACTGAACTGCCATGTCTACCCAGAATGTTTTTAGAGATTCCTATATGCCAAAATATGATTTCCCAGAATGTTTGAACTTAGGCTACTAAAAATATACAACTTTGTTATGTCTCAATTTAAAACCAAGAACAAATTGGTTTTAAAACTTAAGGTTAAAAGTGTGTACTTTACAAGAGACAAGTTTAGACACTGAATCTTCCTTCCTTTAAGAAATAATAACTTCTGCCAAATATGAAAGTGTAATATTTACAGTGCAATGATGATACTCAGATGATTGCCTGTGGGAATCAGGAATTAAATAACTATATAAAATAATCTGAGGTTATCTTCTAAAGTATACATTCATAATATCACCTTTCCAAATCTTTTTTTATTTGATATATTTTTTATTTACATTTCAAATGATTTCCCCTTTTCAGCCCCTCCCCACTCCCTGAAAGTCACATAAGCCCCCTTCCCTCCCTCTGTTCTCCCATCCACTCTTTCCCACTTCCCTGTTCTGGTTTTGCCCTATATTGCTACACTGAGTCTTTCCAGAATGCTCTAAGATCAAGAATTGACAAATGGGACCTCATTAAATTACAAAGTTTCTGTAGGGCAAACGACACCATCAAAAGGACAAATCGGCAACCAACAAATTGGGAAAAGATCTTCACCAACCCTACATCAGATAGAGGGCTAATATCCAATATATACAAAGAACCCAAAAAGTTAGACCCCAGAAAACCAAATACCCTATCAAACTATCATTATTTGCAGATGACATGATAGTCTACCTAAGTGACCCAAAAAACTCCACTAGAGAACTCCTACAGCTGATAAATAACTTCAGCAACGTGGCAGGTTATAAAATCAACTCAAGCAAATCAGTGGCCTTCCTATACTCAAAGGATAAGCAGGCTGAGAAAGAAATTAGGAAAATGACCCCCTTCACAATAGCCACAAACAGTATAAAGTATCTTGGGGTGACTCTTACCAAACATGTGAAAGATCTGTATGATAAGAACTTTAAGACTCTGAAGAAGGAAATGGAAGAAGACCTCAAAAAATGGGAAAACCTCCCATGCTCATGGATCGGTAGAATCAATATAGTTAAATTGGCCATTTTGCCAAAAGCAATATACATATTCAATGCAATACCCATCAAAATCCCAACTCAATTCTTCACAGAGTTAGAAAGAGCAATTATCAAATTCATCTGGAATAACAAAAAACCCAGGATAGTTAAAACTATTCTCAGCAACAAAAGAAATTCTGGGGGAATCAGTATCTCTGACTTCAAGCAATACTACAGAGCAATAGTGTTAAAAACTGCATGGTATTGGTACAGTGACAGGCAGGAGGATCAATGGAACAGGATTGAAGATCCAGAAATGAACCCACACACCTATGGCCACTTGATCCTCAACAAAGAGGCTGAAAACATCCAATGGAAAAAAGATAGCCTTTTCAACAAATGGTGCTGGTTCAACTGCATGCATCTTGAACCAGCATGCAGAAGAATGCGAATTGATCCATCCTTGTCTCCTTGTACTAAGCTCAAATCCAAATGGATCAAGGACCTCCACATAAAGCCAGACACTCTGAAGCTAATAGAAAAAAACACTGGGGAAGATACTTGAGGACATCGGTACAGGGAGAAAGTTTCTGAACAGAACACCAATAGCGTATGCTCGAAGAGCAAAAATTGACAAATGGGACCTCATAAAATTACAAAGTTTCTGTAAGGCAAAGGACACTATCAAGAGGACAAATCCGCAACCAACAAATTGGGAAAAGGGACTTCATTAGTCATTAGGGAAATGCAAATGAAAACAACCCTGAGATTTCACTTTACACCAGTCAGAATGGCTAAGATTAAAAATTCAGGTCACAACAGGTGTTGGCAAGGATGTGAAGAAAGAGGAACACTCCTCCACTGTTAGTGGAGTTGCAAACTGGTACAACTACTCTGGAAATCAGTCTGGTGGTTCCTCAGAAAACTGGGCATGTCACTTCCAGAGAATCCTGCTATACCACTCCTGGGCATATACCCAGCGGATTCCCCAGCATGTAATAAGGATAAGTGCTCCACTATGTTTCATGTATTTTATTAAAGAACATAAAAATAATTTGCACACAGTGTTAAGCTTCAAATTAGTGAATAAACTTAAGGTAGACCCTACAATTCATGCATATGAAATATAGAGATATAAAATCTAACTAAAGAGGAAAGAAACTGATAGAGTTAGTATACTTTTACTTATTAATATTAATTATAATTAATTATTTTTAGTTATTTGAGTGTGGCCTTTTGTTTTATTAACTTATGCCAAATGTCTAAGATAGTTTCAAAAGCAGAAAAAAATGGGGATTCTATATGTATAATACATAATACTATTTATGGAAATAATAGATTATAAGTAAGTGACAACTATCGTGAGCAGTAAAAATTTCATATATAATGTGGAAAAACATATTTTTGAAGAGAAAAGAAACAATTGTGCAGCAAAGAGCTTGATAGCATGGCCAATTGTTCCTGATTGAGACATATGCAAAGCGAAGAAAACCTTAATGACAATCTTGGAATATTAAATGTAAACCTGAGGCAAAGTTCCAGCAACTGTGATCATTAACAATCCATTAAATGGCAAGCATTTCATAAAAATAGCATTATACTGACTACAGGCTGATCAAGTTTTACTTAAGTATTTAGGAATATACACATAAATACATGTGTATGCATGTGCATGTAACAACAATCAATAAAATATGATTTCACTAATATGCTAATATGCAAATGTTTGAGGATATATGCATGGGAGTGTTTATAGAAAGGAATGGATACATGGGGATGGTATATATATATATAATATCAACATATTGAAAATACTTTTAAAATCATTAATAGTTTTGAAAGTTCAAAATTTTTATTATTGTCAACCATTGTTTAGATTTGAGTATATCTTAAAAATTATTTTCAAATGTGTTATCATTCAAAATCATATACTTTATTTGAATTTTTGTTAAGATGTCAATATTTTCTTAACTCTTACTCACACTGTATGCATTAGTGTAATGCCATATTCCAGTTTTTCAGAATGCCATATGAAGAAGATTATATGTACTTTAAATAATTTTTTCTTGTCATTAAAGTATAAATTTCCTTTCAAAAGAGATAATAAGGTGATAGCTATCGCTCCTTTCTGAATCTTCAATGGACCCATTCATTATCATTCTTCTCATTATGAAGCTCCTGTGGCAGTCTTGAATTTTCCACTAATAACCACTGATAGCTAGACAGACATGTTAAGTTTTCATAGAAACTATTTCTCAAGGCTCTATCAAAAGCACCTCTAAATTTCTAAATTCTGTGCCTATGGATGGATAGTGCTTATTTCTTTTATAGAGGTTAGGTAGAGTAGAGATGCAGATATAGGGAAGTATTGAAATTTCTCATCTGCTTTCCCTATATTTGAACTTGTAGAGAGTAATAAGGAAAAACTTATCAAATGAGGTATTTTAATGGTACCATCATGTCACTGGAAATATCTGCAAAGCAGCCGAATAAGAAAAAGTGTCACCATGGAATCTACTGTAGTCTAGCTTTACAAGAACATCTTCTTTTAATTCATTTAATTACATCCAGTTTTATAAAATTTTATTTTTGTTATTTATTTTTATCTGTTATGAGTATGAGTAATCAAATATGTAGAATATAGAGTCTATACAATTACAAAATCTTTGATGAAATTGTCAATAGAGGAGGAATTTTAAATTGCAATCAATCATACTCTATTCTCTCTTTTTTTGTACTTTTACTATGCTGATGACAAATTTGGCTAAATTGGCCTTAATTAGCTACCATATGTCTACCTTCTGTCATCTTAGTTTCTACTACAAACCTAAATCTATGACAAGAACAATGAAGTCTATCACCTTCTTCTAAAACTATGATATTTATTGCCAAAGGTGATTTTCTATAGTGGATTATGCTATATTGTACCAAAAGACAATTTGTTACAAAGAAATTACATAGAAGAAGAAAGGTAGGAATAGGGTAGGAGAAAGTTGTACAAAAGTATATGGGAGAGAAGAAAGATGATGAACAATGAGGATGACCAAAAGAGTAATAAAATACATTGTTTAATATTTAATCATATACACATATAAAAATTAAAAGCATGCTAAGTGGAGTGATTCCTTTAAGGTTATGAATTATC
Organism: Apodemus sylvaticus; assembly: GCF_947179515.1. NCBI lineage: Eukaryota > Metazoa > Chordata > Mammalia > Rodentia > Muridae > Apodemus > Apodemus sylvaticus. The sequence goes on along the minus strand of NC_067479.1, from coordinate 37,329,468 downwards.
TAATACAAATTTCAGTATCAGGCATGGAAAAACTCCATTTGACTTGTTGACAAAGGACTCAAAAGATATCTACAACCCTAAATAATACTGGCCTTTGTCATCGCCCTTTGCTGCCTCTTAGAATTTGAAGGTAGGAACTTATAATGAAGACACCAAATATTTTGGATAGAGGAGATGAAGGAATCAAGCCAAAATATACATTGAAGTCTTTTCCTTGAGGACTAACCTCCTAGATTGTTTCTAGTTTCTGGCTATTATGAGTAAAGCTGTTATGAATATAGCTGAGCAAGTGTTATTGTAGTATGGTGGAGCATCCCTAATTTCAGGATGTAATCACAGAGAAATAGTGATTAAGAGAAAAAGTATGATACTGGTATAAAAACTGCCACATAGAAAAATGGAATTGAATTGATGACCCAGATTAACTACAGAAACTTGATTTTTGACAAAGTAAGCCCAAATCATACAATGAAAAAAAAAAAGAAGAAGAAAAAAGTATGTTCAACAAATGGTGCTACTCTAACTGGATGTCTACATGCAGGAGAATGAAAGTAGATGTATAGTTATTATCCTTCACAAATCTCAACCCAACATGAATCAATTATCTAAACATAAAGCCGAATACACTGAATGAAAAAGAAGCAAAAGTCGAATACACTGAATGAAAAAGAAGCAAAAGTGGGTAATAGCCTTGAAAGCACTGGTGTTGGAAACAAATTCTTTGAGAAAAAATGAACAGCACTATAATATCAATTACTACATGGAACTGCTTCATTAAAGCAAATGTCATCATGTCTTCAATGGTATAAAACAGCAGCCTATAGAATGGGAAAAAAAAACTTCATTTGAGAAAGGAACCCTATATTTGAAAGAGTTTCAAAAACCCAAAATACATAAATAGCTCAAAAAATTAAACACCAACTACCCAGATAACTCAAACAAAAATTAGTATAGAGAAAGACTAAAGGAGCTGAAGAAGCTGTCATCCCCATAGGAGGAACAGCAATATGAACCAACCAGTGCCCCCTAGTGCTCCCAAGGACTAAACCACCAACCCAAAGTACACATGGAGGGACCCATGGCTCCAGTTAAATATGTAGCAGAAGATGACCATTTCAGACATCAATGAGAGGAGGTGCTATTGATCCTGTAAAGGCTTGATTCCCCAGAATAGGGGAATGCAAGTCAGAAAATTGGGGAGGGGGATAATCAGGGGCGTTGGATAGGGTGTTTTCAGAGGGGAAACCAAGAAAGGGGATAACATTTGAAATTTTTTAAAAAGTGCGATAGGTACAGAGCTAAACAGAGAATTCTCAACAGCTGATCTTGACATAGAATTATTCCAAGTTTTGTCAGAAACCATAAAAATGATAAGTATGACAATAAGTATGGATATATTTTCATTCTTCTTTTTATAGACTATTTTCAAAGTTGTTGCGAATGTTTATGCTCTCTCATCAGCAACAGAGAAATGTTCCCCTATCTCTACATCCTCTGGAGAATGTGCTGTATCTCAAGTTTAGATCTTAGTCATTCTGATGGGTGTTAGATGGAACCTAAGAGATGTTTTGATTTCCATTTTTCCTGATGACTAGAGAATTTGAACATTTCTTTAAGTGTTTCTCAGGATTTTAAGATTTTTCTGTTGAAAAGTCTCTATTTATTTGGTACCTCATTTTATAATTGTATTATTTGGATTGTTGGTGTCTTACTTTTGAGTTCTTTGTAACATTTGAAATTAGGCCTCTATCAGATGTATGATTGCTGTAGATACTTTCCTAATCTATAGGGTCCTGATTTGTCCTATTAACAATTTCCTTTGCCTTACAAAAGTTTTATTGTTCCATGAGGTCCCATTTATCAACTGTTGGTTTTAGAGCCTGAGCTATAGGTGTTCTGCTCAGGAAATTGTCTCCTGTTCAAAGGTGTTTTCCACTCTATCTTTGGTGAGATTTAGTGTATCCAGGTTTTGTTGCCATCATTGATCCACTTGGTTTGAATTTTTGCAGAGTGATAAGTATGGATATATTTTCATTCTATTTGTAGACAGCCCATTACCATTTGTTGAAGATGCTTTCATTTGCCCACTGTATTGTTTTGGGGTTCTTTATCAAAAACATCAAATATCCATAGGTGTGTGAGTTTATTTTGGGTCTTCAATTCAATTCCATTGATCAACATGTCTATTTCTGTACCAATATCATGCAGTTTTTCTCACTATTGCTCTGTAGTTCAGCTTGAAATCAGGGAAGATGATTTCTCTTGAAGATATTTTATTGTTCAGGATTGTTTTAGCAATCCTGAGTTGTTTACTCTTCCATATGAAGCTGGTAATAGCTCTTTCAAGGTCCGTGAATAATTGTGTCAAACTTTTTATAGAAATTGCACTAAATCTTTATATTGCTTTTGGTAAAAAATTGCCATTTTGCCATGATAATTCTACTTATCAATGAGCATAATAAATCTTTCCATCTTGTGATAGCTTCTTCAATATTTTTCTTCAAAGACTTGAAGTTCTTGTCATACAAATCTTTCACTTGCTTGGTTGTGGTTACAATGAGGTATTTTATAGTATTTGTGGCCGTTCTTTCTTAGCACATTTATTATTTGTGTAAAACAGGGCTACTGATTTCTCTGAGTTAATTTTGTACAAAGATTTTTAGCTGAAGGTTTGTAGTCAGGTGTAGGAGTTCTCTGGTAGAGTATTGGGGCTATTTTATGCATACTATCATATCATCCTCCAAAATGTATTCTTTGACTTCTTCATCTCCAAATAGTATAACCTTAATCTCCTTTAGTTGTCTTGTTGCTCTAGCTATAACTTCAAATACTATATTAAATAGATAGATGGAGATTGGACAGCCTTTTCTTGTCCCCAATTTTAGTAGAAATGATTTAGATTTCTCTCTGTTTAATTTGATTTTGGCTATTGGCTTGTTGTATATTGCTTTGAACATATTTAGATATGTGTCCTGTGTCCCTGATTTCTCTAATACCTTTACAAAGAATGGGTGATGAATTTTATCAAAGGCTTTCTCAAAGTCTAAAGAGATAATTGTGTGATTTTTTTCAGTTTGTTTTTATGATTGGTTGAATTAATGAATTTACATTCATTTAGCCATCCTTGCACCCCTAGAATTAAGCATACTTGATCTTGATGGATGATGTCTTTTATGTGTTCTAGATTTGGTTTGCTAGATACAGCTTGAGAAATTTTGTGGAAGAATGGGAGATAGGTTCATGGGTCCCAAAGGGGATATGAACTCCACAGGAAGACCAACAGAGTGAACCAGCCTGTACCCTTAGGGATCTCAGAGTCTCAACCATCAACCAAAAACCATTCACAGGTTGACCCTAGGCCTCCCATCTCATATGTAGCAGATTTGCAGCTTGGTTTTCATGTAGGTCTTGAAAAAATGAAGTGGAGACAATCCTATTAGCTGTTACCTGATGAAGAATATATTCTTCTATCTGGGCTACGTTGTCAGGCCTCTTGCACCTGGCCTTGCAGAAACTTGAAGTGCTAATATGGTGGAATATGGCATGGGGAGGTCCACATGCTCAGAGGTGATGGGCAGGGAGGATGGGAGAAGAATTGTGGGAGGGGTGACTGGGGGACAATGAGTGGGATGCAAAGCGATTAAGTAAAAAAATAAAATTAAATACTAAAAAAAAAAAGAAGCAGAAAGTTTTTATTCAGTACTTTGTGTGTACAAAAAGTGTGCAGTATATTACATGTGATTCATAGGTCAGTCAAAGGACTCTGAGACTTTTGAAAATGAGCTGAAAATTTACCCTTGAATTAAGTCTGTGGAAATGGCCACTTGGAGAAGGCACTGAGTTTAGAACAGTAATGAAATTCCACCCTAATTTAAAATTGATCAGATGGATGATCCAGAGCAGTAGGTGGTGAATGTACAGATGAACGGATTCTTCTGAGTGCCCATGATTTGCCAGTAAGCAGAAGACTAAAGGACCACATCTTTTGTGGGTAGAATAGTTTTAAGGTGGGAAAAGTGGAGAGGGAAGATGGACATGAGAGGTAGAGAGGTGAGAGGTAGTGAGGCCTTAATAGAAAAGCCTCTATGAACCTTTTTCTCTTCAATAAAGACTTATCTCTCATCTTGTTCTCTCTCAGTAAAGAAATTGTTTCTAAACATTCAGTAGCTTAAGCTCCCAACAAAGTGAGTTGCCCTATCTTCCTTCTCCCTTGGGATTGTGTGCCAGGATATACCTCAATATCCAGCAGCCCCTAGTGCCTGACAGTGCTCTCTACCCATATCAAATACTCCATGCTAATTGTGGGAGACGTAAACATGTCTCCTCTCACTGAGTTTGAATCATGTGTCCAACAATGTTACAAATTTAAGTAGTTATTCTTGAATATCTGTTATAATAAACCAATTTTTTAAAATCTTAATAAAATGAAGAAATATTCAATGTCCTTTGTCATTGAGTAAATAAAAATTAAAATGACTCTTAGATTCCATCTTATCCCTGTCAGATGGCTAAGATAAGAAACTGAATTGAGGGCGGCGGCGGCGGCAGCGGCAGCAGTGGCTGCTCCAGCTGAAGGGCCATCAGCAGTGGAACCAAGGCGTCACAGGGACCAGTTAGGCCCTGCGCCCACGACCACTGACCTTCGCTGACCAGCCGGGCAGCAAGCAGCTGCAGTTGTGCGGCGCCTTTCCTGCACGGAGGCCACTTCAGAACTCGGCCTCCCACCAGTCAGGAGAGGAGCATCCATCTTGGATCCGTACTCCAGGAATCGGACAGACTGAGGTACACAAACATAATCCGAGGCCAACACCGTGGTGGTCTGAGCCCGACGGGCGTTGGCCTGCACCCAGGCCCTGGGCGGGTCGGGGGGCCATCGGGGTGCCAACCCAACCAGGAGGTTTTTTGCCCAGGCCTGTGAGCGCGCCGCCGCCATTTTGCCTGCAGGACGACAGAGAGCTCAGGCGGGCAGACCTGTAACAGGCATAGCCTAAGGCTAACAAAGCGGGGGTCCAGGCCCCAAAAGGCACAGGACTGACCCCAAGAACTGGGCGGCTTGGTGGGCCATCTGTGAGTCAACCCGCCCAGGTGATTGTTAGCAAAGCAGACTCTCCCGGCGCTTTCAGGGAGCGCGGGCGCACACGCCCGCCATCCTAGTCACCTGGCAAACCCAATTATCAGTCATAGCCCCAGGGGAACTTTGCTCGGACCTTGGCCTCCCAGGCTTTTGCCTGGACTCAGGGACTGGGCGGCCAGGCTAACCTTGTGTGCGACAGCCCGGTTGGCAGATCGGCTGCCCAGCTGAGTGAGCGGAACACAGGGGAGGTCACAGTAGCATACACGGTCGGCACTCCCTGGGAGTGCACACGGGCTCCATCTGCTCCACAGACACAATCTGGGGCAAGGCCTCAGGCAGAAGCCCCTAGCTCTACTCTCTCCGCTTCCGGATCCAGATCAGTCTGGGCGGCAGCATTACATCTCCAAGTCCTGCAAGTGGCTAGCTGGGCTTCCGGGCGGCCAGCTGGGAGAAGTCAGTGTGCTCCAGTGAATACAGCGGGCCCCAGCGGGAGCCTTCGGGTGCCTGCTTTGGGATCAGAACAGCCTGGGCAGCAGCACACTGTCTACAAGCAGTGCAGGAGGTAAGCTGTGCACCAGAGGCCAACTGGGAAGGGGCAGCTTGCACTGGTGAGTCCAGCACTGACAAGATAAACTAACACCAGTGAGATCTAGATGGCAAAAGGCAAACGCAGGAACGTCACTAACAGAAATCAAGGCAATATGGCAACATCTGAACCCAATTCTCCTCTACCAACATGTCCTGGATACCCCATCACACCAGTAAAACAAGATTTGGATTTAAAATCACTGGTCATGATGCTGGTACAGGAACACATGAAGGTCATACATAAAGAAATTCAGGAGAAAATGGATCAAAAGTTAGAAGCCCTTGCAAGGGAAACACAAAAATCATTGAAAGAAATCCAGGAGAATACAAAAGCCAACAAGGAGGAAATGCAAAAAACACTTAAAGAAATACAGGAGAACTTTGCTCAACAGGCTGAGGTCATGAAAGACGAAACACAAAAATCTCTTAAAGAAATACAGGAGAACTTTGGTCAACAGGCTGAGCTCATGAAAGAGGAAACACAAAAATCTCTTAAAGAATTACAGGAAAACACAAACATGCAAGTGAAGGAGCTAAGCAAAACCATCCAGGATCTAAAATCAGAAGTAGAAACAACTAAGAAAACTCAAAGGGAGACAACTTTGGAGATAGAAAGCCTTGGGAAGAAATCAGGGGACAGAGATACAAATATCAACAACAGAATACAAGAGATAGAAGAAAGAATCTCAGATGCTGAAGATTCCATAGAAACCATGGACTCAACAGTTAAAGAAAATGCAAAATGCAAAAAGCTTGTAACCCAAAATATCCAGGAAATCCAGGACACAATGAGAAGACCAAACCTAAGGATTATAGGCATAGATGAAAGTGAAGATTTACAACTTAAAGGGCCAGCAAATATCTTCAATAAAATTATGGAAGAAAACTTCCCTAACCTAAAGAGAGAGATGCCCATGAATATACAAGAAGCCTACAGAACTCCAAACAGACTGGACCAGAACAGAAATACTTCCCGTCACATAATAATCAAAACACCAAATGTTCTAAACAAAGAAAGAATACTAAAGGCAGTAAGAGAAAAAGGCCAAGTAACATATAAAGGAAGACCTATCAGAATCACAGCAGACTTTTCACCTGAGACTATGAAGGCTAGAAGGTCCTGGGCAGATCTCATGCAGACTCTAAGAGAACACAAATGCCAACCAAAACTACTATATCCAGCAAAACTCTCAATCACCATAGATGGAGAAACTAAGATATTTCATGACAAAACCAAGTTTACCCAATATCTATCCACAAACCCGGCCCTAAAAAGGATAATAGGAGGACAACACCAATACAAGGAGGGAAACTTCACCCTGGAAAAAGCAAGATAGTAACCTTTCATCAAACCCAAAAGAAGTTAAGCATTCAAATTTAAAAAATAACGTCAAAAATGATAGGAAGTAACAATCACTATTCCTTAATATCTCTTAACATCAATGGACTTAATGCCCCAATAAAAAGACACAGACTAACTGAATGGATACGTAAACAGGACCCTACATTTTGCTGCTTACAGGAAACACACCTCAGGGTCAAAGACAAACACTACCTTAGAGTAAAAGGCTGGAAGACAATTTTACAAGCAAATGGTCTCAGGAAACAAGCTGGAGTAGCCATTTTAATATCAGATAAAATTGACTTTCAACCCAAAGTCATCAAAAGAGACCCTGAGGGACACTTCTTGCTGGTCAAAGGAAAAATACAAAAAGAAGAACTGTCAATCCTGAACATCTATGCCCCAAATGCAAGGGCACCCTCTTTCGTAAAAGAAACTTTATTAAAACTCAAAGCACACATTGCACCTAACACAATAATTGTGGGTGACTTCAACACTGCACTTTCCTCAATGGACCGATCAGGAAAACAGAAACTAAACAGGGACACAATGAAACTAATTGAAGCTTTGGACCAATTAGATTTAACAGATATATATAGAACATTCTATCCTAAAACAAAAGAATATACCTTTTTCTCAGCACCTCATGGTACCTTCTCCAAAATCGACCATATAATTGGTCACAAGACAGACCTCAACAAATATAAGAAGATCGAACTAATCCCATGCCTCCTATCTGATCACTATGGAGTAAAAGTGGTCTTCAATAGCAACAGAAACAACAGAAAGCCCACATACACGTGGAAACTGAACAATACTCTACTCAATGATACCTTGGTCAAGGAAGAAATAAAGAAAGAAATTAAAGACTTTTTAGAACACAATGAAAATGAAAACACAACATACCCAAATCTATGGGACACAATGAAAGCAGTGCTAAGAGGAAAACTCATAGCCCTGAGTGCCTCCAAAAAGAAAATGGAGAGAGCATACATTACCAGCTTAATGACACACCTGAAAGCCCTGGAACAAAAAGAAGCTATTTCGCCCAGGAGGAGTAGAAGGCAGGAAATCATCAAACTCAGGGCCGAAATCAATCAAGTAGAAACAAAGAGAACCATACAAAAAATCAACAATACCAGGAGCTGGTTCTTTGAGAAAATCAACAAGATAGATAAACCCTTAGCCAGAATGACCAAAGGGCACAGAGAAAGTATCCAAATTAACAAACTTAGAAATGAAAAGGGAGATATAACAACGGAAACTGAGGAAATCCAAAAAATCATCAGATCCTACTACAAGAGCCTATACTCAACACAACTGGAGAATCTGGAGGAAATGGACAATTTCCTTGACAGATACCAAATACCAAAATTAAATCAGGACCAACTAGACCATCTAAACAGTCCCATAATGCCTAAAGAAATAGAAGGAGTCATAGAAAGTCTTCCAACCAAAAAAAGCACAGGACCAGATGGCTTCAGTGCAGAATTCTACCAGACCTTCAAAGAAGAGTTAACACCAATACTCTTCAAACTATTCCACAAAATAGAAACAGAAGGAACACTACCCAATTCCTTCTACGAAGCCACAATTACGCTGATACCAAAGCCACACAAAGATCCAACAAAGAAAGAGAACTTCAGACCAATTTCCCTTATGAACATCGATGCAAAAATACTCAATAAAATTCTTGCCAACCGAATCCAAGAACACATCAAAACGATCATCCACCATGATCAAGTAGGCTTTATCCCAGGAATGCAGGGTTGGTTCAATATACGGAAATCCATCAATACAATCCACTACATAAACAAACTCAAAGAACAAAACCACATGGTCATTTCATTGGATGCTGAAAAAGCATTTGACAAAATTCAGCATCCCTTCATGCTTAAAGTCTTGGAGAGAACAGGAATTCAAGGCCCATACCTAAACATAGTAAAAGCAATATACAGCAAACCGGTAGCCAGCATCAAACTAAATGGAGAGAAACTTGAAGCAATCCCACTGAAATCAGGGACCAGACAAGGCTGCCCCCTTTCTCCTTATCTTTTCAATATTGTACTTGAGGTACTAGCTCGGGCAATTCGACAACATAAGGAGGTCAAAGGGATACAAATTGGAAAGGAAGAAGTCAAACTATCATTATTTGCAGACGACATGATCGTCTACCTAAGTGACCCAAAGAACTCCACTAGAGAGCTCCTACAGCTGATAAACAACTTCAGCAAAGTGGCAGGTTATAAAGTCAACTCAAGCAAATCAGTGGCCTTCCTATACTCAAAGGATAAGCAGGCTGAGAAAGAAATTAGGGAAATGACCCCCTTCACAATAGCCACAAACAGTATAAAGTATCTTGGGGTGACTCTTACCAAACATGTGAAAGATCTGTATGACAAGAACTTCAAGACTCTGAAGAAGGAAATGGAAGAAGACCTCAAAAAATGGGAAAACCTCCCATGCTCATGGATCGGTAGAATCAATATAGTTAAAATGGCCATTTTGCCTAAAGCACTATACAGATTCAATGCAATACCCATCAAAATCCCAACTCAATTCTTCACAGAGTTAGAAAGAGCAATTATCAAATTCATCTGGAACAACAAAAAACCCAGGATAGCTAAAACTATTCTCAGCAACAAAAGGAAATCTGGGGGAATCAGTATCCCTGACCTCAAGCAATACTACAGAGCAATAGTGTTAAAAACTGCATGGTATTGGTACAGTGACAGGCAGGAGGATCAATGGAACAGGATTGAAGATCCAGAAATGAACCCACACACCTATGGCCACTTGATCCTCGACAAAGAGGCTGAAAACATCCAATGGAAAAAAGATAGCCTTTTCAACAAATGGTGCTGGTTCAACTGGAGGTCAGCATGCAGAAGAATGCGAATTGATCCATCCTTGTCTCCTTGTACTAAGCTCAAATCCAAATGGATCAAGGACCTCCACATAAAGCCAGACACTCTGAAGCTAATAGAAAAGAAACTGGGGAAGACCCTTGAGGACATCGGTACAGGGAGAAAGTTTCTGAACAGAACACCAATGGCGTATGCTCTAAGAGCAAGAATTGACAAATGGGACCTCATAAAATTACAAAGTTTCTGTAAGGCAAAGGACACCATCAAGAGGACAAATCGGCAACCAACAAATTGGGAAAAGATCTTCACCAATCCTACATCAGATGGAGGGCTAATATCCAATATATATAAAGAACTCAAGAAGTTAGACTCCAGAAAACCAAACAACCCTATTAAAAAATGGGGTACAGAGTTAAACAAAGAATTCTCACCTGAAGAACTTCGGATGGCGGAGAAGCATCTTAAAAAATGCTCAACTTCATTAGTCATTAGGGAAATGCAAATCAAAACAACCCTAAGATTTCATCTTACACCAGTCAGAATGGCTAAGATTAAAAATTCAGGAGACAGCAGGTGTTGGAGAGGGTGTGGAGAAAGAGGAACACTCCTCCACTGCTGGTGGGATTGCAAATTGGTACAACCACTCTGGAAATCAGTCTGGCGGTTCCTCCGAAAACTGGGCCCCTTACTTCCAGAAGATCCTGCTATACCACTCCTGGGCATATACCCAGAAGACTCCCCACCATGTAATAAGGATACATGTTCTACTATGTTCATAGCAGCCCTATTTGTAATTGCCAGATGCTGGAAAGAACCCAGGTATCCCTCAACAGAAGAGTGGATGCAAAAAATGTGGTATATCTACACAATGGAGTACTATTCAGCCATTAGAAACAATGAATTCATGAAATTCTTAGGCAAATGGATGGAGCTAGAGAATATCATACTAAGTGAGGTAACCCAGACTCAAAAGGTGAATCATGGTATGCACTCACTAATAAGTGGATATTAACCTAGAAAGCTGGAATACCCAAAACATAATCCACACATCAAATGAGGTACAAGAAGAAAGGAGGAGTGACCCCTGGTTCTGGAAAGACTCAGTGAAACAGTATTCGGCAAAACCAGAACGGGGAAGTGGGAAGGGGTGGGTGGGAGGACAGGGGAAGAGAAGGGGGCTTGCGGGACTTTCGGGGAGTGGGGGGGCTAGAAGAGGGGAAATCATTTGAAATGTAAATAAATTATATCGAATAATAAAAAAAAAAGGTGAAAAAAAAAAAAAAAAGAAACTGAATTGAGAGCACATGGTAGTGAAGAAATGGATCAAGTGGAACACACCTCCATTGCTAGTGGGAATTAGAACTTGTAGAATCACTTTTGAAATTAATCTGGAAGATTCTCAGAAAATTGAGAATTGCTCAACCAGAAGACCCATTTCCTTTGCATATTCCCCAAAGTTGCTCCACCATACTACAAAGACACTTTCCAAACTATATTCATAGCAGCTTTAATTGTTAAACCAGAAATGAGAAACAACCTAGACATGCTCAACCTAAGAAAAAATAAAGAAAATATGGTACATTTACAAAATGGAGTACTACTCAGATATTAAAATCAATGACATTATGAAGTTTGCATGCAAATAGAGGTAAGTTGGAAAATATCATCCTAAGTGAGGTCACCCAGACCCTGAAAGACATGCATGATATGTACTCACTTAAAAGCAGATATTAGTTATAAAGAACAGGATTACCAGGATATAATCCACAGACCCAAAGATGCTAACTAACAAGGAGGAACCAAGGGAAGATGCTCTAATCTTACTCTGAAGGGAAAATAAAGAGACATCTGAAGTAGATGAAGAGAGGGATTTGGGTGGGAGAGGGATAGAGAGGGGCACGTGGGTAGAGGTCAAGAGTGAGGAGGGTTGAAGTCTCAGAGAGAGAAAGAAAATCAGTAGGGTTGTGCATCTAGGACAGGGGAAACTTTTGAGAGTGTAAGGTGACCTAGCTGAGACTTCTACCAGCTGGAAATATGGAGCCTGAAGAGGCTATTTCCTATACACAGCAGACATTTACAGTTGGGGAAAAACACCACTAACCAATCCACAAAACATTTGAATCAAAATGTGTCCTGCTTACAAGAAAAAATAGGGATAAATGGAACAGAGATCAAGGGAATGGCCAATCAACAACTGGCCCAACTTGAGACCCACACAATGTAAAAGGGCCAATCCTTGAAGCTATTAATAATACTCTGGTATACTTGCAGACAGGAGTCTAGCATAACTCTCTTCTGAGAGCATCATCCAGAAGCTGATGAAAACAGCTGCAGAGGGCTGCAGATGAAAAATAGACAGTTTGGGGATTCTTGTGCAAGAGTAGGGAGAAAGATTGAGGGAGTCACAGGGATCAAGGACACCACAAGAAGAACTGCAGAATGAACTAACTTGAATCATCAATTGAAGTATTAATTCTTAGAGAATGTTATATATATTTGCTATGAATTTTGATGACATTCATCCCACTACACTTACCAATTCTTCCTATATCTAACTCCTCCTCTCACTTCTTGTTTGCTTTCTTTTTATAATCCATTGTCTTAGTTACTTTTCTACTGCTGTGTTGAAATGACATGACCAAGATAAACTTATAGAAAAAAGAATTTATTGGAACTTTCTATTCCAGAGAGTTAGCATTCATAACCTTTATGATAGGTACCATGGCAACAGGAAGACAGACATGGTACTGGAGAAACAGTTGAGAGCTTACATTGTTTTCTTCAAGTAGGAGAAATAGAAACAGCTGAACTAGGAATGGAAAATGGCAAGAGCTTTTGAAAACTCAAAGACTACCCCTCCCAATGACACACCTCCTCCAAAAAGGTCACATCTTTTTCTCTTTCCCAAATAGTTTCATCCCCTGGGGACTGAATATTAAATCTTCTGAGTCTATGGAAATCATTCTCACTCCACACATTCTTACCTAACAACAGCAACCCATTGCAAACAACTGGTGTTAAATCTATATACACGAATATGGGGCTATGCCCAGGATCTTGGTCACCATATCTGGACTTAATCCTGAACAAAATGAACTTTTCTCTCAACAGATAAAAGTGCCAATAGTTTTTCAGTGGGTATAGAATTGTATAAACTCTTCACCCACTTATCCTGGAAGGTTGACTGGCTTGATCATAGGTCCTCTTTACCACTGGGCATTCTTAGACCTGACAGCATTTGAATAAAGACATGAGGACTTATTATTATAAATAGCAAGTCGACCTCCCAGCTAATTCTAACTTAATTATCCTCTTATTCTGGTCCACAAATGCCATGTGGCCTATTGTCTTTCTTTCACACTGGTGGATTGTCTCAGAGATGCTGTCTCAGTCAAGAAGTTCAGCCTTCTCTTTTTTTTGCATAGTTATATGGGCTATCAGCTTTTCATTAAAGTCATTAGATAATGCCTTAGCAAGGTGAGAAAGGACAGAGACACACCTTCAAACAATGCACCCCAAAACATCTACATCAATCAGAAGTGCTGTGAATTCCTGGGTGCAATGGACCTGTTTTGTACAAAGGACAGTTTCAGTCATGTCCTCCCCAAACCACGGCTTATAATATCTTTCTCTTTTCCTATAATGTTGCCTAACATTTGGGGGAAAGGGCCTATGATGAATGTCCCACATTGGGGGAGCACTCCAAACATGTTTTTTTTTTCTGAACAGTGACAAATTTTGAGTCTCTGTATTAAGTGTTACCTACCACAAAAATCTTCTGCTAATAAGGGTGCTTGTTGCTATAAAATTGAGTAAAGCCTTAAGTATTTTGAGGCAGTTTGATACTGTGCCCATTAACCCCCCCAAAAGAAGATAGAAAGGCATATGAATTTATGTTCAAATGCAAGTATAATTCTTTATGTACAATATCCTTTTTCAAACTGATTTAATATGTGTATATATTCTCTGAGGTTTTATTGATACATATTATCAATTCTGATTTGTTCTATTTTATTATTGTAGGTGCATAAGTGTTCACATCATGTATATTATTGATATTGCATGACCTGGGGCAAAAGTTACAAACATTTTTGAGACAGCAATGCATGTTCTGAAAATTAAATCTGGCTTGCCTAAATGAGAAACATATTATCTTTATAGATCATGTCCTATGTATACATTCTAAATAATCAGTTTATATTAATAGCTATGCATCTTTGATACATCTGTTTAAATTTAATGAAATTTAAAACTACAATCCAATATAGTGAATATTTTTGTGTAAAAACATATAAAAGCTTTTTATACATATAGTAAAAGGTACTTACAACTACTAATTTCCTTATAATTAATTTATTGAAAATCATTAGAATAAAGAATAAAATATTACATGTACCAATTTTTTTCCAACTTATTTTCTTAGAATATTTTGAACTTTTTTTAATAAAATGCTGCAATTTTAAAAAATACCACATACTAAAACTAAGCCCATCTGAGGATTATACAGCTCAGTGAACTTTTATAATTAGATCGGCCAATCAGAAAGGTATCTTAGGAGCTACATATTGGATTTTCCATTTGATCAAAAGAAATATTGTATCAACTCATACTGTTGCTTGTCATTATGCCTGAAAATATCAAGTATGTTTTGATGTTCCCACAAATGCTTTTAAATACTGTAGTGATAGTGATTCAGGCCCAGTTTCTTCCATTAGGCAAGAAACAGAACAGTTCTAATTAAAAGTAGATGGAATTCATGGAAAATTCACTTCAGAACCTAAACTGCTCAGACATATATGTGTATTCATTGGCAGCTACAAAAAAAAAAAGTTGCACAGTTTTTCAGGAGGAAAATAACTCATTCAATTAGAGTGGCTACATCTTAAGTGTTTGGTATTTCCTATACAATATTCAAGCTATGTTCCAACTAGACTGGGTAATTTCCTTCCACACCCAATCCAGAAAGCAGTACACCTATTTATTTCAATATGCCAGCAATTACCAACTAAAGAACACCTCTAATGAGACCATTAGTAACAACAATGACCAAAAAGAAGGTCACAGTCCATTTTTCCTACCTCTACTGATTTTACTGCAAAAGAACATTTCAAATACCAGATCCAAGAACAACTTTTAGCCAACAAAATTGAAAGACTTGCAGCAGGTGGAAATACCACCTGTTCTAATCTTAGTCCAGAAAGAAAAGAAAAAAAAAAGATAAAAGGAAACCCACAATTGGCTCTTCTGAGTTCCCAGCTGTGGGAAATTCCAGTGACTTTGAATGTCAGCAACCAGAAAGAACTCTCTTAGAGAGACTGAGCCAGCTAAACAACAAGTTCACTCATGTAATACAGGCATGTGGAAGGGTTAAAGTACAGAACCCATGAAGGAGGCAAAGGCTAAAGCCTCAGCAGGTGTGAATCTTAATGGTTGTTAATTAGGTAGAAGTTCAACAGGAAAAGAAAACCCAGCAGGTGTGAGGTGCATGTTTTTGCTGATGAAAAAGCAAGGTAAAAAATATTCATCTCTGCAACAGAAAAGACAAGTTCATTCTTGTTTTCTCTGTAGTGTGTTCTGAGTTTCAATAACTGCCAGATGATCACACTGTTTTCTGATTCAACAAAATTATAGCACTCTCCTTCTTCTAAGGATTGTGTACTGCAAAATGTCACTGGGCACATCTGTGTGCTTCAATTGACTTAGAGGAGGGGATGACCTTACATGGTTAGGTTAACAAAAACTCATCTTGAACAAAAACAAGTGTCTTAAGAGCCTGTCTCTTAAATTTTCTTTGAATGAAGAATCAAAACTTCTACGTTTATTGAACTAATCTAGCCACAGCATGCCTGAAGACTAACAAAATCAAAGATGACTGATGATCTGTTCTTTTCCTACATGTAAGAAAAGTCTCTCTTGACTCAAGAGGTGGAGGCACAGGAATCAGAAGTCTCCTTGTGATTTCCTCTCCTGTGACTGTCCAAGTAGGGTATGGCCAGGAGTACCAGGAGTGCAGGAGTGGTAGCTGAGCTGGGACAGTGTCCTTCTGGGATCCAGCTGTGCCCAGGAGCTAGGCTGCTCTCAAGCCATCTGTGCCAGGGGAGAGCTGATCTCCAATGGGTGCTGAGACAGGTTTGCAGACCCACAGAAGGGTCAAGCTCCAGCCAGAGACAGCAGGACCAACTAACACCAGAGATAACCAGAGGGTGAAATGCAAGAACTTTACCAAAAGAAACCAAGGCTGCATGGCAACATCCGAACCCAGTTCTCCCACAACAGCAAGTCCTGAACACCCAACCACACTAGAAAAGTAAGATTTCGATTTAAAAGCACATAAAGAACATAAAGAAATCCCTTAAAGAAATACAGGAGAACACAGGTAAACAGGTAGAAGCCCTTAAAGAGGAAACACAAAATTCCTTTAAAAAATTACAGGAAAACACAACTAAGCAGGTGACAGAATTAAACAAAACAATTCAGGATCTAAAAAACGAAGAATAAATACTAAAGAAATCACAAAGGGAAACAACTCTGGAGACAGAAATCCTAAGAAAGAAATCAGAAGTCATAGATGCAAGCATCAACAACAGAATACAAGAAATTGAAGAGAGAATCTCAGGTGCAGATGATACCATAGAAAATATTAACACAAGAGATGCCCATGAACATTCAAGAAGTTTTCAGGACTCCAAATACATTAGACCAGAAAAGAAATTACTCTTGTCACATAATAATCAAAAGACCAAATGCACTAAAAAAAAAAAAAGAAAAGAAAGACTATTAAAAGCAGTAAGAAAGGGAAAATGTTCAAGTAGCATATAAAGGAAGACATATCAAAATTACACCAGACATCTCACCAGAGAATATGAAAGCCAAAAGATGCCAGGCAGTGGTGATGCCTGCCTTTAATCCCAGCACTTGGGAGGCAGAGGCAGGTGGATTTCTGAGTTCGAGGCCAGCCTGATCTACAAAGTGAGTTTTAGGACAGCCAGGGCTACACAGAGAAACCCTGTCTCAAAAAAAAAAAAAAAAAAAAAAAAAAAAAAAAAAAAAAAAAACCAAAATAAATAAATAAATAAAAGAAAGCCAAAAGATCCTGGGCAGATGTCATACAGACCCTAAGAGAACACAAATGCCAACCCAGGCTGCTATAGCCAGCAAAATTCTCAATTAACATAGATGGAGAAAATAAGGTATTCTGTGACAAAACCAAATTTATACAGTTTATTTCCACAAATCCAGCCCTTCAAATGATAATAAATGGAAAAAAACAACAAAAGGAGGGAAACTACACCCTAGAAAAAGCAAGAAAATAATCTTCTTTTTACAAACCAAAAAGAAGAGAGCCACATAAACATAATTCCAACTCTAATAACAAAAATAATAGGAAGTGAAATCACTTTTCCTTAATATCACTTAATATCAATGGTCTTAATTCCCAATAAAAGGACATATGCTAACAGACTGCATACATAAACAGAAGCCTACATTTTGCTGCATACAGGAAACTCACCTCAGACAAAAATACAGACACTACCTCAAAGTAAATGGCTGGAAAACAATTTTCCATGCAAATGGTACCAAGAAACAAGCTGTAATTAGCCATTCTAATATCTAATAAAATCAACTTTCATCCTAATGTTATCAAAAAAGATAAGTAAGGACACAATACTCGTCGAAGAAAAAATCTACTGAGATAAACTCTCAATTCTGAATGCATAGGCTCCAAATGCAAGGGCAACCACATTTATAAAAAGAACTTCACTAAAACTCAAAGCACACATTGTACCTCACACAATCATAGTGGGAGATTTCAATACCACACTCTCACCAACAGACAGAGCATGGAAACAGAAACAAAACAGAGACACAGTGAAACTAAAAAAAAATTATGAACCAAATTGATTTAATAGATATCTAAAAAACATTTTATCCTAAAATCAATGAATATAGCTTCTTCTCAGCACATCAGGGGACCCTTTCTAAAACTGACCATATAACCGGTCACAAAACAGACCTCAACAGATATAAGAAGATTGAAATAATCCCATATACCCTATCATATCACCATGAACGAATGCTGATCTTCAAAAACAACAAAAACAATAGGAAGCCCACATATACCTGGAGACCAAATAACACTGTACTCAGTGATAACTTGGAAAAGGAAGAAATAAAGAACTTAAAGACTTTTTAGAATTTGATGAAAATGAAGCCATGACATACCCAATCTTATGAGACACAATGAAAACAGTGCTAAGAAGAAAACTCATAGCTCTGAGTGCCTCTAAATTGAAACTGGAAAGAGCATACATTAGCAGCTTGATAGTACAGCTGAAAACTCTAGAACAAAAGGAAGCAAATACACCCAAGAGGAGTAGTGTCAGGAAATAATCAAACTCAGTGCTGAAATCAACCAAGTAGAAACAAAAACAACAACAACAGCAGCAAAAATCAACCAAACCAGGAGCATGCTCTTTTTAAAATCCACAAAGATACATAAATGATTAGCCAAACTAAACAAAGGGTACTGAGACAGCATCAAAATTAACAAAATCAGAAATGAAAAAGGAGATATAACAACAGATACTGAGGAAATCCAGAAAATCATCAGATCCTATTACAAAAGCCTATACTCAGCAATACTTGCCAATCTAGATGAAATGGACAATTTTCTAGACAGATGTCAGGATCAGATAAATGGTCTAAACAGTTCCATAACTACTAAAGAAATAGAAGCAGTCATCAATAGTCTCCCAACCAAAAAAGTCCAGGACCAGATGGGTTTAATTCATAGTTCTATCAGACCTTCCAAGAAAACCTAATACAAACACTGTTCAAACTATTTTACAAATAGAAACAGAAGGAACAACATCCAGTTCATTTTATGAAGCAGCAATTACTCCGATACCTAAATCAAACAGTAAAAGCAAACCAGTAGCCAACATCAAACTAAATAGAAAGAAACTTGAAACAATTCCACTGAAATCAGGGACTAGACAAAGCTGTCCTCTATCTCCACACATGTTCAATATAGTACTCAAAATCCTAGCCAGATCAATTAGGCAACAAAAGGATGTCAAAGGGATACAAACTGGAAAGAAACAAGTCAAAGTATCACTATTTGGAGATGATATGATTGATACTTAAGTGACCCAAAAATTCCACCAGAGAACTTCTAAACGGGATAACAACTTCAGCAAAATGGTAGGAAATAAAATTAACTTAAAAAAATCAGTAGTTTTCCTATACTCAAAGGATAAAGAGGCTGAGAAAGACATCAGGGAAATGACAATAGTCACAAATAATATAAAATATCTTAGTGTGACTCTAACCAAATAAGTGAAATGTCTGTATGACAAGAACTTCAAATCTCTGAAGATAGAATTTGAAGAAGTTCTCAGAAGATGGAAAGATCTCCCATATTGGAGGATTGGAAGGGTTAATATAGTAAAGATGGCCATCTTGCCTTAAGCACTCTACAGATTCAATGTAGTCTCCATAAAATTCCAACTCAATTCTTTATAGAGTTAGAGAGAACAATTTCCAAACTGGAATAACAAAAAAGCCAGGATATTGAAAAGTATTCGTAACAATAAAAGAACCTGTGTAGGAATCACAGAGCAATCCTGATAAAATACTGTATGGAATTTGTACAATGACAGGCAGGTAGATCAATGGAATACAATGGAAGAGACAGAAATGAACCCACACATCTATGGTCACTTGATCTTTGATAAAGGAGCTAAAACCATCCAGTGGGAAAAATAAGACAGCATTTTCACCAAATAGTATTGGTTAAACTAGCAGTCAATATGTAGAAGAATGCATCTTGATTCAATCTTATCTCCCTGAACAAAGAAAGTCCAAGTGGATCAAGGACCTCCACAAAAAACCTGATATACTGAATCAAATATAGGAGAAAATGGGAAAGAACATTGAGCACATAGACACAGGGGAAAATTTCCTGAACAGAACACCAATAGCTTATGCTCGAAGATCGAGAATTGACTTCATAAAATCGCAAAGAATCGATCAGGTTAAAGAACACTGTCAATACAACAAAATGGCAACCAACAGATTGGGAAAAGTTCTTTAGCAACCCAATATCTGATAGATGGCTAATATCCAATATATACAAAGAACTCTAGAAGTTAGAGTCCAGAGAACCAAATAACCCTATTAAAAATGGGTTTACAGAGCTAAACAAAGAATTCTCAACTGAGACATACAGGATGACTGAGAAACACTTAAAGAAATGGTCAACATCCTCAATCATTAGGGAAATGCACAGCAAAACAACCTTGAGATTTCATCTCACACCAGTCAGATGGGTTAATATCAAAAACTCAGGGAACCACCAAATTGTTTTCCAGAGTGGTTTTACCAGTTGCAATCCCGCCAAAAATGGCCATCTTGCCTTAAGCACTCTACAGATTCAATGTAGTCTCCATAAAATTCCAACTCAATTCTTTATAGAGTTAGAGAGAACAATTTCCAAACTGGAATAACAAAAAAGCCAGGATATTGAAAAGTATTCGTAACAATAAAAGAACCTGTGTAGGAATCACAGAGCAATCCTGATAAAATCCTCTTTCTCCACAATCTTTCCAGCATCTGTTGTTCCCTGATCTCATCCTAGCCATTTTGACTGGTGTGAGGTGGAATCTCAGTGTTGTTTTGATTTGCATTTCCCTAATAACTAAGGATGCTGAACATTTCTTCATGTACTTCAGAGCCATTGAGTTTCCTCAGATGAGAATTCCCTGTTTAGCTCCTTACCTCATTTTTAATAGGGTCATTTGACTCTCTGAAGTCTAACTTCTTGAGTTCTTTGAATACATTTGATATTAGTCCTCTATCGAATGTAGGATTGGTAAAGATCTTTTCCCAATCTGTTGGTTGCTGGTTTGCCTTGTTGACAGTGTTCTTTGCCTTACAGAAGCTTTGCAGCTTTATGAGGTCCTATTTGTTGATTCTTGTTCTTAGAGCATAAGCCATTGGTGTTCTATTCAGGAAAATTTCCCTGTGCCTATGTGTTCAAGGTTCTTTCCCATTTTCTCCTCTATAAGCTTCAGTGTGTCTGGTTTTATGTGTAGATCCTTAATCCACTTGGACTTGAGCTTTGTACAAGGAGATAACAATGGATTGATTTTCATTTTTCTGCATGCTGACCTCCAGTTGATCCAGCACCATTTCTTTAAAATGCTTTCTTTTTTCCACTGGATGTTTCCAGCTCCTTTGTCAAATATCAAGTGACCATAGGTATATGGGGTCATATCTGGGTCTTCAATTCTATTCCAATTATCTTCCTGCCTGTCTGCATAACATAACAAAGGTTTTCATCACTATTGATCTATGGTAGAAATTGAGGACAGGGATGGTGATTTCCCCAGGAGATCTTTTGTGGTGGAGATTGCTATCCTGGATTTTTTGTTATTCCAGATGACTTTGAGTATTACTCTTTCTTGCTCTATGAAGAATTGATTTGGAATTTTGATGGGGATTGCACCGAATCCTGCCAATCCATGAGCATGGGAGATCTTTCCATCTTCTGAGATCTTTGATTTCATTCTTCAAAGGCTTGAAGTTCTTGTCATACAAATCTTTCACTTTCTTGGTTAGAGTCACACCAAGGTAAGTAATATTATTTGTGACTATTGTGAAGGGTGTAGTTTCTCAAATTTCTTCCTCAGTGGAAGGAGAGGGCTTTGGTCCTGTGAAGGCTCAATAGATGGCACCACAAGGGAAATCAAGGTGGGGAGGTGGGAGTGTGTAGGCTAGAGGGGCATATCCTAGAAGGCAAGGGGTAGGAGGGGAAATGGGGTTTTCAGGGAAGGGGAAACCCGGAAAGGTTTTAGCATATAAAATGTAAATGAAGAATATATTAAAAAAAAAAAAACCTCAGGGAACAGCAGATGCTGAAAAGACTGTGGAGAAAGAGGAGCTCTCCTCCACTGCTGGTGTGATTGCAAGCTGGTAGAACCACTCTGCAAATCAGTTTGGTGGTTCCTCTGAAAACTGGACATAACATAGCACTGCCCAGGAAGACACAGCTATACCACTCCTGGACATATACCCAGAAGATCCTCCAACATGTAATAAGGACACATGCTCCACTATGTTCATAGCAGCCTTATTTACAATAGCCAGAAGCTTGAAAGAACCCAGATATCCCTCAAGAGCAGAATGGATACAGAAAATGTGGTACATTTATACAAAGGTATACTACTCAGCTATTAAAATCAATGAATTCATGAATTTCTTAGGCAAATGAATGGAACTAGAAAATATCATCCAGAGTGAGGTAACCCAATCACAAAAGAACACACATGGTAAGTGGATATTAGTACTCACTGAGAAGTGGATATTAGCCAAAGGCTCAGAACACCCAAGATACAATTCACCAACCATTCTAGAAGAAGGAAGACCAAAGTGTGGATACTTTGGTCCTTCTTAGATGGGGATCAAAATACCCATAGCTCACATCCAACTGGGGACTGAGCATAGGGTCCCCAGCGGAAAAGCTAGAGAAAAGGACCCAAGATGCTGATGAGGTTTGTAGCCCCAACAGAGGAAAAAATAATATGTACCAACCAGTACCCCCAGAGCTCCCAGGGACTAAACCACCAACCAAAAACTACATGGAGGGACCAATGCATCCAGCTATATATATAGCTGAAGATAGTCTTTATAGACATCAATGAGAGGAGAGGCCATTGGTCCTGTGAAGGTTCTATACCCCAGTATAGGGGAATGCCAGGTCAGGAAATGCTGGGTTGTTGAGCTGGGGGAGGTGAGATAAAATAGAGTGTTTTCAGAGGGGAAACAAGGAAAGGGAATAACATTTGAAATGTAAATAAAGCAAATATTTAATAAAAAATAAAAAAGATAAGTCTCTTTTTTATTTGATATATATTTTTATTTATGTTTCAAATGATTTCCCCTTTTCTGGCTCCCCACTCCTTGAAAGTCCTATAAGCCCTCTTCC
Source organism: Apodemus sylvaticus (assembly GCF_947179515.1). Lineage (NCBI taxonomy): Eukaryota > Metazoa > Chordata > Mammalia > Rodentia > Muridae > Apodemus > Apodemus sylvaticus. The sequence goes on along the minus strand of NC_067479.1, from coordinate 37,306,609 downwards.
CTTCCCCTGTTCCCCCATCCTCTCTTCCCACTTCCCTGTTCTAGTATTGCCCTACATTGCTGCACTGAGCCTTTCCAGAACCAGGGGCCTGTCCTCAGTTCTTCTTGGACATCATTTGATATGTGGATTATGACTTGGGTAATCCAAGTCTCTAGGCTAATATCCATTTATCAGTGAGTTCATACCATGATTGATCTTTTGAGATTGGGTTACCTCATTTAGTATGATATTCTCCAGCTCTATCCATTTTTCTAAGAATTTCATGAATTCATTGTTTCTAATGGCTGAATAGTACTCCATTGTGTATATATACTACATTTTTCGTATCCATTCTTTTGTTGAGGGACACCTGAGTTCTTTCCAGCTTCTAGCTATTATAAATAGGGCTGCTATGAACATAGTGGAGCTTATATCCTTATTGCATGCTGAAGAATCCTCTGGGTATATGCCCAGGAGTGGTATAGCAGGGTCCTCCAGAAATGCTAAGTCCCTTGACAGCTCTATTGAATCTTCTATTAACTATATTACAAGTTTGAAATTGTGTATTTTATAATTTTTATGGATGAAAATAATTTAGTGTTAATGTAATTTCATCAAGAAATTCTGCCCATTTTTTATTTTTCCATTTTGACTATATAGAGACACAATACTGCTACAAGAAATGAATTACCTTTCTATTTGTAAAGTTTACTGTATTCATGAATTGAAGACGCTTGGATCTTGTTAAGCATGATTATTAGTATATGCACACATTTAAAATATTTCCTGGATTTATAGTTCATATTTTATTCTTTAGCAACATTACTGACAACTCTTTCTTGTTGAAATTATACAAAATTAAAATTTGTATATATTCTCATGTATATATTATTTTCCTCAATGGAGAAGAGTTAGGTATTAACTAGTGTCACTGTTGTTTCCATAAAATAAAACAAGAACAGGGCCACAACAGCCTAAACAGGATCAGCTCCATAGATAAAAGCTTGACATTTTCAAAGTATCATAAAGTTCTAGTCAACAGGACTCATGAGAGTGGCAAGTTAGATTCTGAATAACCGGAGAAAAATTACTTGAAATATCATTAATGTTTTTAATAAGTCTTTATTGATGACGTCTGTGTCAGTCACAATATTGTTACTATCATACAATATCAAGGATGTGTGGAGAGACTTTTCAGGGTGCTGAAGAAATGTCACAATGATTGAGAGTATTTCTTGTTCTTTCACATTTTCTGAATGCGGAATTTTCAGAATACGGTTTTGTGGGTTTGTGCCATAGCCTATCTTTTAAATCATCTAAATAATTGTAATCATGCTTCTGTGCACGTTTAATTGTATTATATCATGACTTGAAGCACATATAAAACGTCATTTCTAGCACAGGAGAATAAGAAGTTCAATGTCTTTATTATCACCTATGACCTTGTCTAAAATCAACAAAAAACAAAGAAGTGGATTTTTTGAGATTTAGTTCTGATCCAAAATCTACAGATCCAAATCTGCTTTTATGTAATGAATCAAAACATCAATCCAAAAACTATTATACATCCTTTGAATGTTTAATTACAAGTAACTTAATATTTAAATATTTATATCAGATCCCAAGTAGTTTCTGTGCTCTCTATTTCCTGAGTTTCATAATGAACTAGATACAATGGCTGTAATCTTTTTGTGAACATAGATTCTCTAGCACTTATTGTCACTTGTTATTGCCATCATTGAAACATTCTACCTACAAAAGGTAGTCTTGTTAACTTAGTATACTTCCACAGTACAGAATTTCAACCTGCATGAACACATCATTATCTCTAGGAATTCTGTGTTTCTTGCATAGGTACAAAACTGACAGACCCAGAAAAGTCATGTTCATTTCACTGACTCCTTATAGGACTATTAACTAAACTTAAAAATAACTAACTTATTAAACTAACACTTAAAAATAAAGTCATGATAAAATAACATGACAATTAAACATTTAATTTTTTCTATTTGGAAATTAGAATTTGATAAGCTATTCTAATTACATTCAATTTTAGTAGGCAGTTATTATGGACACTAAATTTTATTCCTTAAATGACTAGTTTTCAGATAGAGTTGGGTTAAAATTTAATTTTATGAATGCACATAAATAAGGAATATCATTGCTGATTTATCACATTTTCTCTGAAAATGTCCTCATCCATGCAGCAGAATTTTTAGATTGATTAGCAGGTTTTAACTTAAATTCCAAATTAACAAAGAGAACCACAGGATTGGGTGGTGCTTCTATGTAGAACAACTTTGATTTCATTGTGATTAACACTGGCGAGGCTTTTTCCTCCAAGAAAGAACTCTATCATTTATAATAAAATATTTTTATTTTCTTTTATTTTTTGATAACTTTGGAAATTACTCATCTTTCACATTAAATCACATGTGAAAAAAAATGACGTTTTAATGAATGTTCCCTATAGTACATCCAGCCCTCTACGAAATGTTGTTAAAGTAGGTAAATATTGAAAATTTTAAGCCAAATGATTTTTCTGATTAAATTATTAATAAGATGATGTTTTTATCTTAATCAGTACTCTTGGAAAAGTTTAGGACTTAGTTTATGTTCATTATGCTTCACTAGAAATAACCATAATTATTTCTGAGTAGTCATGGAGTTTTGAGTTGGAATATACGTAGGACAATGAAAAACATTACCATGCAAATGTTATCATTGAATTGAAATAAAAATTAGAATCTTTTGAATGTGTTAACAGTTAAATTATAGGGAGTAAATATATTAAATATTGACATTTTATAATATCATTTTTCTTTCTCATATATTCATTAGTATAAATTTCAAAATTAGATCTGTAGATGGGAAATTGTAAACTCATTGGGTTTAATAAGAAAAATACTTATAATGATGACCTTAATTAGATGCCTATTTTTATTGATTTGAGAACAATTATTTAAAAATTTTCCTAGAACAGAGGCATGAAGCATTCTGAAAATATAACTGGCTTTTAAATTTTAAATTGTCTTACAAAGCACTTTTCTTATACTATGTTTAAAAGTACACAAAGTAAGTATTTATAATAAGCACACGTTCTAGCCTGGGATTAAAATGTGCCCTAAGTACAACCTTTCAACCAATGGTTAATTAATATATACATGATTTCTCATCTTAGTGAGAATTGGTTGAAACTATGCAGGAAACAAGCAATAAAAAATGAGTACTTATGTAATTATAACCATAGTAATTTGCAGAATACAGTTTAAAATCTTAACATAAATGTGTGTCTAAAGTTGCTTTATAAATTTTGGTGCAGTTTGCTGTCTTGCAAACAAGACAGGCTGTTAAGGACCAGCTTTCTCAGCTCCGATAGGAAGTGAATCACAACTGGCAATAGAATGTTTTATAAAAATGTGGTTCAAAATCACTTAATCTAAATTTCTTCCACAAATTACTGATTAAATTTCTTTGCTGTTTTGACATAGCTATATTAGAAGAAAATTAACATACTTACGTTAAATGACAACATTTCTTTTATATTTCCTGTTCAGTATATTTTGACTAACATGGATGAAGACAAATTTTACTGAAATCTTGGATATCTTACTATCTTGTTTGTTTATATTTTCTACCATATTCTTTGTCCAAACATTATTTAGTATCTAAACATTAGATTTTGATCCATCTTATGTCTTTGTAAACAATATGATCATCTTATGCAGAGGCGAATGGAATATGTTGTTTTGGAGAAGGCAGAAATACCATATAAGTTTAAATGACATATCTTGCTTACCCACCCTCAGGGTTAAAAGTTGTTTGAAAAAACTGAACTTCATGCGTTACAGTGTGATTTATGTCTGTACTTTTAATTCAACACAATATATAATCTTCTGTTCATTCCCTCTTTTTTTCTTAAAAAGTTGATAATAAATTTTGACCCAAAAGTTTAGTTAAGGAAATTCATCATTGTCCTCTCTTGGTTTGTTCTAGGCCACATGGATTTAATGCAGAATTCTACCAGATCTTCTGAGAAGACCTGATACCAATATTCCTAACACTATTACATAAAGTAGAAACAGAAGGATCACTACTAAATTCATTCTATGAAGCTACAATTACTCTGATACCTAAACCACACAGGGACCCTATCAACAAAGGGAACTTCAATCTAATTTGATTTATAAATATCAATGTAAAAATACACAATAAAATTCTTGCAAACAAGTTTGCAATCCCACCAGCAATGGAGAAGTGTTCCTCTTTCTACACATCCTCGCCAGCACCTGCTGTCTCCTGAGTTTTCAATCCTAGCCATTCTAACTGGTGTGAGGTGAAATCTCAGTCCTTTCTCTGATGACTAAGGATGTTGGACATTTCATTAGGTGCTTCTCAGCCATTCGATATTCCTCAGGTAAAAATCCTTTATTTAGCTTTGTACCCCATTTTTAATAGGGTTATTTGACTCTCCAGAGTCTACCTTCTTGAGTTCTTTTTATATCTTGGATATTAGCCTTCTGTCAGATGTAGAGTTGGTAAAGATCTTTTCCCAATTTGTTGGTTGTCATTTTGTCCTATTGACAGTGTCTTTTGTCTTACAGAAACTTTGTAAATTTATGAAGTCCCATTTGTCAATTTTTGATCTTAGAGCATAAGCTATTGGTGTTCTGCTCAGGAAATTTTCTCTGTGCCCATGTGCTCAAGGGTCTTCCCCAGTTTCTTTTCTATTAGCTTCAATGTGTCTGGTTTTGTGTGGAGGTCCTTGATCCACTTGGACTTGAGTTTAGTACAAATAGATAAGAATGAAAATCAGTCTGGCGGTTTCTCAGAATACTGAGCATGATATTACTGGAGGACCCCATTATACTACTCCTGGGCATATACACAGAGGAATCCCCAGCATGTAATAAGGGCATGTTCCACTATGTTCACAGCAGACTTATTTATAATAGCCAGAAGCTGGAAAGAACCCAGATGTCCCTCAACAGAGGAATGAATAAAGAAAATGTGGTATATTTATACTACGGAATACTACTCAGCTATTAAAAACAAAGAATTCATGATATTCTTAAGCAAATGGGTGGAACTGGAAAATATCCTAAGTGAGGTAACCTAATCACAAAAGAACTCCCATGGTATGCACTCACTGATAAGTGAATATTAGCCCTGAAACTCAGAATACTCAATACACAATGCACATATCAAATGGTGCCTAAGAAGAAGAAAGGAGAGACCCCTGTTCCTGGAAGGCTCCATGCAGCAGTGTAGGCAAATACTAGGACAGGGAAGCAGGAGGGGTTGATTGGGGAACATGGTGAGGGGAAAAGGCTTATGGGACTTTTGGGAAGGGTTTAACCAGGAAAGGGAAAATCATTTGAAATGTTAATAAAGAATATATCCAATAAAACAAAATAAAAAAATTTTGCAAATTGAATCCAAGAAGATATCAAAACTATCATTCTCCATGATCAAGTAGACTTCATCGATGGATGCAAGAATGGTTAATTAAACAAAAATTCATTAATGTAATTCCCCACACTAACAAACTCAATGAAAAAAATCACATGATCAACTCCTTAGATGCAGAAAAAGCATTTAACAAAATACTACACCCCTTCATGTTAAAAGTATTGGAGAGATCAGGAATTCAAGGTCCATATCTAAACATAATAAAAGCAATTTACTGCAAACCAACATCTAATATCAAAGTAAATGGAGAGATACTTGAAGCAATCTCACTGAAATGAAGGACAAGATAAGGGTAACCACTCTTCCAATATTTATTTAATATAGTACTTGAAGTGTTAACTAGAACAATAAGACAACAAAAAGACATCAAGGGGATACAAATTGATAAAAAAGAAATGACGCTATAAATATTAGCAGATGACATGATAGTATACATAAGCAACCCAAAAAAATCTACCAGAGAATTTCTACAGCTGATAAGCAGCTTCTGTAAAGTGCCCAGATATAAAAATTAACTCAGTAATAAATCAGTAGCTTTCCTTTATCCAATGATAATCAGGCTGAGAACGAAATTAGAGAAATAATGCCCTTCACAATAGTCACAAATAATGTAAAATATCTTGGGGCAATTCTAACCAAACAAGTGAAAGACCTGTATGACAATAACTTCAAGTCTCTCAAGAAAGAAATCAAAGAAAATCTCAGAATATGAGGCGAACTCATATATTGATTGGCAGAATTAATATAGTAAAAATTAGTATCAATTGCCTTAGAAAGTCAATCTACGAATTCAATGGAATCCCCATCAAAATCTCAACAAAATTCTTCAAAGACATGGAAGAAGCAATTCTCAACTCATCTGGAAAAGCAAAAACCCCAGAATAGTGAAAACACTTCTTATCAATAAAAAAATGGCTGGGTGATTCACCATACCTGACTTCAAGGATTACTACAGAGCAATAGTCATAAAAACTGCATGGTATTGGTAAAGAGACAGACATGTTGATCAATGGAATTGAACTGAAGATCCATAAATAAACCACACACTTAAGGACACCCGATCTTTAACAAGGACGCCAAAAATATACAATGGAAAATAGAAAGCATCTTCAATAAATGGTGCTGGGCTAGCTGGTCTGTATGTAGAAAAATGAAAATAGACCTATATTTGTCACCTTGCACAAAGCTCATATGCAAGTGGATGAAGGACCTCGACATCAAACCAGATACACTGAATCTAATAGACATCTTGTGGGAAAGAGCCCTGAACTCAATGACAAAGGTGGAAATTTTGTAAACAGAACTCAAATGGCTCATGCTTTAAGATCAAGAATTGATAAGTGGGACCTCATTGAACTGGAAAGCTTCTGTAAGGCAAAGGATACAGTCAATAGGACAAACTGGAAACCTACAAATTGACAGAAAAGCTTCACTAACCCCAAATCTGATAAAGGGCTAATATCCAAAATCAACAAAGAACTCAAGAATCTAACTACCAAAAAACCAAACAACCCAATCAAAAAATGGGGTATAAAACTAAGGCGAGAATTCATAATATAGGAATATTGAACAGCTGATGGGCACCTAAAAAATGTTCAAAGTCTTTAGTCATCAAAGAAATGTAAATCAAAACAACCCTGATCAGAATGGCGAAGACCAAAACCTAAGATGACAACAGATGTTGGTGAGGATGTGGATAAAATGGAGCACTCCTCGCTGGTTGGATAGCAAGCTGGTAAAACCACTCTGGAAATCAATCTGGAAGTTCCTCATAAAGTTGGAAATAGATTTACCTGAAGACCCAGCAATACAACTCTTGGGAATATACTCAAAAGATGTTGCACCATGCCACAAGAACACAGGTTCCACTATGTTCATAGCAGACTTATTTGTAATAGCCAGAAGCTGGAAACAACTTAGATGGGTACAGAAAATGTGTTTCATTTACACAGCAGAATACTACTCAGCTATTAAAATCTTCATCTCATTTTCTTTCTTATTACAGATGCCCTCTGCATTTTAACCCTTTGAGGTTTGGGACAATACAGATTGGCCAATTTCTTTTGGAGTCAGAGGACAGCCTGAAGATATAGGATTTCTTTTTCACCTTTAGCTGTTTTCCCTTTAGCAGTTAGCAGTCCCCTTGCATGATATATTACTCTGTGAATATGCCTAGGAGCAAACACACATTGACTATTGGGAGTAAAGGATTCTAGGAAGTGTTTAAGTAAGAGACTGATATTGAGTGAATTGAGCATTTGAGATCCATAGGTTTGGGGGGGGGGGCTCTTAAGAACTCTCTCTCTGTGGCTTTACATGTAGTTATGAGCAAGCTCTCTCTTAAGGTTACTTTGTCTCCATCCTTAGTCAGTATGTGAGGGATGCAAGGTTTCTCAGGTATTTTGGGCATCCTACAGCAACTGAGTCCAATTTCTTCGAGTTAGTCCACTGCTCATCATCAGGGGCCCAAGTCCTCTTTGGCAATGCCTTGACTTTTATCCATAAACCAAACAAAAAGCTTAGTCACATCTGCAGACTCAGGCAGACAACAATACTTATTTTAAATATTTGAAAGCTTTCTTGCTTTTTTTCTCTATGTACAAGTGCCTTCTTGTTCCCAAGTGGCCTCATAGAGTTGTTAAGCTATTGTGCAAAAACAGATATCCAAGTTCTACAGAAGCCTTGCTAACCACAGGAATTCCTGTGCTTGTTGTCAGGTTTTAGTTATTCAGATGCCTAAGATGGTCCCTTTACTGGCTTGAAAGAGGCTTCATTGATTCTCTGGCACCTGTGGGTCAATGTGGATATCTACGAAAACTCTCTTAGTATACACCTGGGAATTCTGTACGTTCTTGGATTATCTGACTCACTTTTGATAAATTTGTAGGGTTGCTTACCAGTAGCCCTGAGACCCCTCCCATTAGAATCTGGTGATAACTTTTGAGTGTCCCCCTGGCTTCAATCTGTTGCACTTCCAATCCTGGATGGTTTGAAAAATGAGCAGTCAATGCTCAAGGGGTCCCCAGACTATCTGCCATTGTTTCCTGGAAATAATTTTCAGGCCTCCTATCCAATGAGATACTGCTTCTTCATGGTACAGAATGTCTGGAGGAATTGTTGGTTGTCTTTCCAGGACAGCTGATAAACCAGGAAAGGTATCCTTGTGTCAGTGGCAGTGGGAAAGCCTCAATTGAATTACTTAAGAGAGAACCTGATTGGGTAAGAGACTGGCTAGTGAAAAGAAAAGACAGTGTGTGTGTGTGTGTGTGTGTGTGTGTGTGTGTGTGTGTGTGTGTGTGTGTGTGTATGTGTCCCAAAGCTCCCAGGGACTAAGCCACCAACCAAAGAGTACACATGGGAGGACCTATGGCTCCAGCAACATATGTAGCAGAGAATGGCCTTGTAGGGCATCAATGAAAGGAGAGGCCCTTGGTCCTGTAAAGATTCGATGCTCCAGTAGAGGGGGATGCCAGAAAGGGGAGGTGGAGTGGGCAGGTAGATGGGGGAAAGGGGAAGGAAAAAAAGAAAGAAAAAGAGAAATCTCACTGAACAGGATTAAAAAAATAAAAGAGTATTGTCAATGGAACAAAATGACATGACAGTGTACAGAATGGGAAAATATCTTCACCAACACTTCATATGACAGAGGGCTAATATTTAAACCTATATAAAGAACTCAAGAAGATAGATACCAACAAGTCAAATAACTCAATTTAAAATATGGGGAACAAAGCTAACAAGAATTTACAACAATATAATCTCACGGACTGGACCACCAACCAGACAGCATACCCCAGCTGATATGAGGCCCTCAACACATTTACAGCATGGGACTGCTGGGTATAAACTCAGTCAGAGAAGATGTAACTAACCCTCAAAGGACTGGAGGCCCCAGGGAACGGAGGGATCTTGTGGGGGTTGGGTGGTAGAATGGGGACATACTTGTGGAGACTGGGGTCAGGGAGGAGGTATGGAATGTGGAACAGTCAGGGGGTTCATGAGGGGAGATAAAATCTGGACTGCAAAAGAAGATTAAATAAGAATAAAGAAAAATAAAAAGAAAGAAATGGAGAAATTGCTCCTGGGGTGGGAGCCGGGGGGGATCACAAATGGCCAAGAAACACTTAAAGAAATGTTCAGCATCCTATCCATCAAATCAAAACATGAATCAAAAGGACCCTGAGAGTACACCTTAAACTAATCACAATGGGATAAAATATTCAAGTGAAAGCACATGCTGGGGAGATCAGCCAAAGCTATGCGTTCCCACAGCTTGGGCACAGCTCTACTTTCATCCTATCATCTGAGGAAATAAATATGACACTTAGATTTAAAAATCATTGCAATAATATTACTGAATTTTTATTCAGTAGATGAAGTTTTTACTACAAAATTCTATAGTCAATCTATTTGGCATCAAAATGATTTGAATTTTGTTTTTAATTAATACTTATATTCCTATTATTCAAAATGTATTACTTTTGCTATACATCTAAAGTATTAATATGACTTAAAGAATAATGATGTATAAAAATAATCTGTAACTCTTAATAATTTTTAAGGGGTTGGAGAAATTAATGAGAGGTTAAGTATCAATTTGATAAGGGGTAGACAAGTCCTCCAATGCAATTAATTTTGAAAAACTCTAAGCAACTGATAAATTATATAATCAGATTATTTTTATGGTTTTAAAGCAAATAATTTCATATTTTTATTTTATTTAATATTTTTATTTATGTTAAGTAATAACATATGAAAAGAAGTAGCAAATTCACAGGACAGTTTGGTCTTACACTGTAATCTCATGTACCATAGATGAACTGAAGAAATATAAAAGACAAAAAAAAAAAACCATCATTTTATATGAATCCATACACAAGAAACAACCTTAAATTTCATTTGGTTTGCTCCTTTTATTTTATTTATAGAAATGGTTAAAGTATAGATGTGAATCAGACACAAATGCAAAAACAAATATAGTTTGACATAGAGCATTTTATAAGGTGTAATAATATGCAAATGACTTATAGCTACAATAGCTTTTACTCAAAAAGTTATTCAGTTGACCAAAGTGTGTGACACATAAATTCTTGGTCATTATATAAGAATCAGTTCATAATCATCAGTTCCATCATAAGTAGATGAAAAAAAGAAAGAATGAAAAGTTCTTAGTTTCAGAATTTGCATACAATTATTTGCTAACTAAAAGAATGATCTATATACAGAAGTGAATTTAGCTTGTATTTTTTTTTACCTTAAAACAGGCATAATTACAGTGATGCTATATATTATATCCTAAAATAATTTGTTGAGGAATACTGCCTTTGTTACTTTTCAATTATTGGAAAAACACCATGACCAAGACAACATATTATTAAAATTCTCAATGGATTTTTCAAGTTCCATTTCTGTTGAGGCAGGTTCCTCTTGCATAGTCTAGCCTGGAAACCATTTTATATTATTGCTGACACAGGAAGTATTTTGATTTAGAGCAGAGTCAAGTTGACCACATATCCTGTTATGACATTTGTTATCCTTAAGACATTCTGCAACCATAGGTTCTACTTAGGACCAATCAAATTAAAGGTAAGTTTGAATTGTTATGCCTTATTAGTCAAAATAGCTTGACTAATAGCTTGCCACCTTATAGCCCTTTCTGAACCTGCATGTGAGCTCATTGTGGATTTTGCCTCTATAAACTGGACCTGAAAACATCCTATGCCACAGTATAAGCTCCCGAGTCTATGCTGTATCTATCCTTGATCAACCAGTACTGGAGTATGTGTTCAAAAAATTATTCTTTCTTAAATGAGACCATAGTTCGATTGGATTGTGTGGCAATTCCTTGCCCACAACATTAGGTACAATGATTGGATCACCTGTTACTTTTGACCACCCCTTAGTTATTGATAATGAATGCTACCAAGCCAGCCAGCCCCTCAGGAGTTACTTTCTTTTTCTTTTTTCCTTTTCCTGGCATGGTTTAGACCTTTCTTCACACAAAGAAGAGAAGCTAGATACAGCATTGCTTTTCATCTCAGGAGACAAGGAACATTCTATTCTCTTCTTGGCAAAGGGGGATGGAGTACAATCTACCTTTTTGGATTTAGCCAGTACTATCATCCCAGAATTCCGACACACAGTGCTGTGTCTCTTTGAAACTTATTTTTTCTGTTTGCCTTTTATTTTCATTTTGGTTTTTATGCCTTTCTTCTCTAACTTTTAACTCCTCTACTATGGGACAGTCCTCCTCCAACTGCAGATATTCATCGTGAAGTGATTCTAAGGCATATTAAGGATTTTCAGAAATCTGATGTCCTTTAGGGTTACCTAATCTACCCCGGAAACTTTATTGCACCCTCTGAATTTAAATGGCCTTCCTCTGGCACCTGCTGGCCCCCTGTGGGTTCTTTTGTTGTTGTTGTTGTTGTTGTTGTTGTTGTTGTTGTTGTTGTTGTTGTTCTTCTTCTTCTTCTTCTTCTTCTTCTTCTTCTTCTTCTTCTTCTCTTCTTCTTCGTTTCTTCTTCTTCTTTTCTTCTTCCTCTTCTTCTTCTTCTTCTTCTTCTTCTTCTTCTTCTTCTTCTTCTTCTTCTTCTTCTTCTTCTTCTTCTTCTTCTTGTTCTCATTCTTCTTGTTCTTGTTCTTCTTGTTCTTGTTCTCATTCTTCTTGTTCTTGTTCTTCTTGTTGTTCTTGTTCTTCTTCTTTTTCTTCTTCTTCTTTCCCTTTCCCTTCCCCTTCTTCCTCCTCCTCTTCCTCTTCATTCTCCTCCTCCCCCTCTTCCTCATCCTTCATCTTCTGTTATTTAATTTATTTACATTTTAAATGTTATTCCACTTCCAAGTTTCCTCCACAGCCCCATTATCCTTTCTCCATCCTCCCTGCCTCTATGAGGGTGCTCCTGACTTAGCATTCCCCTACTTTGTGTCATCTAGCTGCCACAGGAACAAATGGCTCCCCTTTCAGCGATACTCAATAAGACAAATGTCTGCTACATATTTGGCCAGAGCTATGGGTCCTCCCATGTGTACACTTTAGTTGGTGGTTTAGTCCCTGGGAGCACTAGGGGCGTCTGGATGGCGGATATTGTTGTTCTTCCTATGGGGTTGCAAACCCCTTCAGCTACTTCAGTCCTTTCTCTAACTTCTCCATTGGGAACCCTGTGCTCAATCGAATGGTTGGCTGTGAGAATCTGCCTCTGTATTTATCAGGTTCTGGCAGAGCCTCTAAAAAGACAGCTGTATCAGGCTCCTGTCATCATGCACTTCCTGGCATCCACAATGGTGTCTGGGTTTGGTAACTGTATATGGGATGGATTCCCAGGTGTAGCAGTCACTGGATGGTCTTTTCTTCAGTCTCTGCTCCATATGTTTTCTATGCATCTCCTGCCATGAGGATTTTCTCCCCATTCTACAAAGAACTGAAGTATCCACACTTGTGTCTTCCTTCTTATTGAACTTCATGTGGTCTATGAATTGTATCTTGGGTATTCTGAGCTTTTGTTGTCTTATAGAAGATGTTCAGTTTCATGAGGTTCCGTTTATTAATTATTGATCTTAGTGCCTGAGCTGTTGATGTTCTGTTCAGGAAGTTGTCTCCTGTACCAATCAATTCAAGTCTTTTTCCCACTTTTTCTTTCTTTCTTTCTCTCTCTTCTTTCTTTCTTTCTTTCTTTCTTTCTTTCTTTCTTTCTTTCTTTCTTTCTTTCTTTCTTTCTTTCTTTCTGTCTTTCTTTCTTTCCTTCCTTTCTCTTGATTTATTTATTGTTATATTTAAGAACACTATTGCTGTCTTCAGATACACTAGTCGAGGGTGTCTGGTCTCATTACAGATGATTGTGAGGCACCATGTGGTTGCTGGGATTTGAACTCAGGACTTTCAGAAGAGCAGTCAGTGCTTTTAACCGCTATGTCATCTCTCTAGGCTCCCCTGCCTTTTCTTTTATGACATTTAGTATATCAGGTTTTATGTTGAGGACTTTAATCCTCCCTGCACTTGAGTTTTGTGCAGGGCAAAAATCTGGATTTATTTGCATCCTTCCTAATGCAGACATCCCGTTTGACCAGCATCATTTGTATTCTTTTTTTTTCCATTGTAAAGCTTTGGCTTCTTTTTCAAAAATCAACTGTTAGTTGGCATGTGGGTTTATTTCTGGGTCTTCTGTTTGGTTGCACTAATCAACCTGTTTCCAAGCAGTTTTTGTTGCTCTGTAGTACAGCTTGAAATCAAGGATAGAGATACCTCCAGAAGTTCTTTTATTGTATATAATTAGTTCAGGTTTTATATCATTTTTTGTTTGCTTGCTTGCTTTGTTTTGGTTTTGTGTTTTTAAAATGAAGTTGAGAATTGTTCTTTCTAGGTGTGTGAAGATGTGCCTAGTTCTGCAGTGTCTTGGTATGCTCAGGTGGGTTGGTTCCCAGGGGATCCTCCCCTTTCTCAAAGGAAAAGCAAAGGCTAAAGGAAAGGACTGTGTGGTCTGGGTATTTGGGAAAGGGATGTGATCAGATTATAAAGTGAATAAATAAATTAAAGGGAAAAACAAACATGCATATTTCTAAAGATGTTAATTTAAACATAATGGGGACTCCTATTTTTTGAAAACAAGATTTAACATTCTGATTTTTTAGTATTTGTACTATTTTTCAAACCATAAAACTAACTACACACCAGCATGATCTTGACCTCATTTTGCCTTCTCTATATCATTTCATGAATTCAGCAGACAATTAATTGTTAGTAGGTTTTGAATCTAACTTTTCAAAACATTGTTACAGAACAATTTATAATGAGCCTTAAGGTAAGCTTCATAGTGTGTAAAGGTCACTATTAATAGGTTTTCCTGGCCTTGATATGATTAATTTCTCCATTCTTATATAACATAAGAAAGTAATGAGGATCATTATTTTGGTAGTGTAGGTAATACTGTTACAAATATTACTTCTTAAATTCCTTAAGATAAAACCAGACAACAGGTGATTAATCATGGACCTTTTAAAGATATGGATGGAACCATGAAAAATTTTATAAACTAATAACAAAATGGTAAAATTACATTTATTAACTTAGTTTATACATTAATCATTTTATACATTGATATATAAAATGGCAATATAATTAATGTTTTATGTTTCATATAAAATATTGTTATAGTATACAAAAATTAAAAATATTCACTAAGAAAATTGTCTTTTTCAATGATACAAACAATTATATAATATCATTATAAATTATAAAACCAATTATAAAATTATATTAGGTGGCAAGTTAGTTAATATACTTTTCTGAATATAAATATACAAACTGGAGTTTAATCTATATCCTGAACATGTTAAAGATTTAGTAGGACAGAACAAAATGAATGATAATGCTTTCTCAGGTTTATAATATTATGTAAGCAAGCAGAAAACATAAGATACAAAGAAAATACACTGCTCATCTTTGGCTTTGTGTTGACAGGCAAAAATCAATATAAATGAGAAAGCAGGGAGGTTTAGTGATTTCACAAATAATAGTAATGGAAGCTTTTAATAAGAAGAAATTATGTAATGAAGACACGTGCTTAGTGAATGATTTATTAATGGTTACTAATATCTGCATTGATGTTGAACTTGCCTCTTACTTAGAGGAAATAAAAAAAATGAATGTTCCTGCAGATGGTGGCTTTAAATGATATATGGATTCCCTGTGGCCAGAACTGCCTGAGGAAGAAAGAAATTTGTATAAAATGATTTCAGAATTGAAGAATTTCCGTAGAAGTCTTGTAGATAATTTTGTTTTTACTCTGAGTGAAATAAGAATATATTGGGAGGTTGTCATCTACACATTGATGTGTCATCTAAATATTACTATAATTATTATGATTACTGGAATGAATATAGATTATATGAAGACTGTAGATTGATTTATTTCACACTTATAAGAACTTGAAAGTAGTAGTGAGTATGTAGAATTGTATCGGTCCAACCAAACTGGATTTAAAGTTCTACTAGGTTTATAAATCAAAATACATCACAGTTTTTGTACAAGCCATGGAAATAGATGTGGGCATTTGCTTAGATGGATATGAATGTTGTAACTCAATAGTTTAAATTTATTTCACAATATCATACGTTTGGTATACATAACTTCTGATTTGGTGGTATATAGAATTTTTTATGATATTAAGTTTTCTCCTAAATGGCAAAATATAATTATAAATGTGATTATTTTTAATCACAAAATTACTTAATAATGTGAAACTCTTAGCATTCCTCTAAATGTAGGAAACAAGGAAATGTATTATCCACTCTAAACATTCTCATTCAATGTTGGTTTTGATGGCTTTGCTAGAGTTTTAATAAGACAGAGGGAAATAAGAGGTATACAAATACAAAAATCAGAATGTACCTTTTGAAGTCAGCATTATCCTGTATATGAAAGCCTAAAATTCCACCAAAATACTATTTCAGAAAAATTAAATTATGAAAATCTAACATAAATTAGCAGTGTTATATACTTACTACATAAATATTAAGAAAGAATCTGAGTTACAATAAGCACAAAATGAATAAAATACAGGATTTTTTATTGTAAAGTTTTAATCTAATTTTTTAAACTAAACATCAGGGTATTAAAGCAGAAAAGTTCAATAATGAGAACTATACATACTATTTTAAAAATCAGGGTGTAATGGGGTACCCTAATATATGTGGTTCCTGGGCTCTGCCTCTCAGCTAGCAGTGTCAGGATGTTGTCATGGGGCATGGACCAGGACTGGGAATCTGCTGTCTGCCTCCTTTTCTCTGGGGTGCCAGAAAGTATGCCAGACTGAGCAGGATGAATGAGAGTCTGGGTGAGACAGGTTTCACTGGACTTCAGTCTAGCTGAGAATGTCTGAAGTATTACAGTTCTTTTTTTTTAAATTATTTTTATTTTCTATCTTCTTTGTTTATATTCCAAATGATTTCCCCTTTCCCAGATCCCCCCTTCCCATATTACAACTCTTAACAGGAGAACAAAGATGATTGGCAGCCTACAAGGGGCAGGTAGCCAGGATCCTGAGTCTCACAGTGGTTGTAATGGCAGTGGTACCAGTGCCAGCAGTGGTGCCAGGAGTGGCAGATACCTGCATTCTAAAGAGACCTTTTGCAGACAAAAAGAGTTTGGTAGGGCAGGAAGGTTCAGGACCCAGTAATGAGTGTATCTTAAAAAGCCCTCCCCCAAGTGTTACAGCATAGTAGTAAAGACAGACTCTCTTAGATGTTCCTTGTTGAAATAACCTGTCCACTTTATTCTATGTGGACAGGGACAATATGAACCTTGAGAATGTGATGGGATTTGGGGAGCAAATGTTTTCTATTGGCTGAGGTGAAGATGTTGGTAATGCTATGCTTGCATGGGGAAGGATTCTAGGTGCTTCATTATGTAACTCACTGCCTGTGGTCTTCTCAGTTGGGTCTCCTGGCTACATGTCCTACAGCAGACACAGAGAAAGGAAGGGCTTAGCTTCACTCACACCAGGTTCTCAGATTTCTGAGATTCCTGGGGTTTGAGAGCATACCACCTCTTACTAGTATTTTTATGCCTAGCTGAAATGGTAAGACAGTCCATTTGCCCTGCAAGTATGAACTTGGAAGACAGACTTTCAGAGACCAAAGTGGAATATAGCTTCATGTTGTAGAGGACTCAGAGGAAAGCAATGTCTTGTAAAAATGTGTGGGCATTTTATTCTGTCTGTATGTAAGTGTACAATACATATACATAAAGGGCAGAACAGAGTGTTAGAAACCCTGGAATAGAATCACAGATGATACTTACCCTGAAAGGACTGAGAATAAGTTCCCAGTACTGTGCAAAATTGTCAAGTGCTTGTAAATACCCCTAGAAAAGAATACAAATGTGGTAATTTTGCTTTTCCTAAGTATCTTTAGTTTTATTACATCCCTCTTACTTTGTTCAGTGAATAGAATTTTTTCCACCTCAAAGTAATACAGAATCTAATAGAAGAGAACGTGGGGAAGAGCCTCAAATGCTTTGGCACAAGGGAAAATTTACTGAACAGAACACCAGTGACTCAGAAGCTGACTCCAATTGATAAATGGGACCTCATGAAAATGAAAAGCTTCTATAAGGCAAAGGTCACTGTCAATATGACAATTCAGTAACCTAGATGTTGGGAAAAGATTTTTACAAACCCCACAAATGATAGAGGGCTAATATCCAAAATATATAAAGAACACAAGAAGTTATACTCCAATTATCAAATAATTCAATTAAAATATAGGATACAGAGCTAAACAGATAATTCTCAACAGAGGAATATCGAAGCACTTCAAGAAATGTTCAACATCCTCAATCATCAAGAAAATGCAAATCAAAAGGACCCTACACCAAAAAGAATGGCTAAGATCAAAACTGCAAGTGATAGCCCATGCTGAAGAGGATGTAGAAAAAGGGGAACTCTCCTCTATATCTGATGAGATTGCATACTGGTACAACCACTCTGGAAATCAATCTGTCAGACTCATATAACATTGGAAATAGTTCTACCTGAAGACCCAGTTACTACTCCTGGATATATACCCAAAAGATGTTCTACCATACCACAAAGACATGTGCTCCAATATGGCCATAGCAGCCTCATCCATAATAGCCAGAAACTTGAAGAAACCCAGACATGCTTCAACTGATGAATGGATACAAAAATGTGTTTCTTTTACATAACAGAATACTATTCAGCTACTAAAAAAATGAGGACATTATGAATTTTCATGCTAGAGGATGGAGCTAGGAAACTCCTAAGTGAGTTAACCCAGACCAAAAGGGACATGCATAGTATGTACTCACCGATAAGTGGATATTAGCAGAATATCCATGATACAACCCACAGACCGTAAGAAGTTTAGCAAGAAGGAAAGCCTAAGTGAGGGTGCATCCCTCTCATTTAAATGGTGGGATAAAATAATAACGGGAAGCACAGGGAAGGAGGAACCTGGGTGAGGAAGAAGAAGGGGAGGAAAAAAGTGGGTAGGAACAGGTATGAAGAAAGAATGGAGAGAAGCCCAGAGGGACAGGAGAATGAATGGAAATATGCAGTGTTGGGTGTGTGAGGAACCCCTAGAAAGCCTCAGAGATCTGTGGTGGAGTAGGCTCCCAGAACTCAATGTGGGTGACCTTAGGGAAAATGTCCAATAGTGGGGATACTGAATCTGAAGATACCACCTCCAGTATCTATATAGACAGGACCTCTAGTGGAGGGATGGGGACCAACCTACCATCAAAATTTCAGTCCAAAATTGTTACTGCCTAAAAGAAATGCAGGGACAAAAAAATTGAGAAAATACTGAAGGAGTGGCAGACCAGTGACCAGCCCTACTTGAATCCACCCATGGGTGGGCACCAATCCCTGATACTATTAATGATGCTATGTTGTGCTTGGAGATAGAGCCTAGCATGGCTCTCCTCTGAGAGGCGACACCAGCAGCTGACTAAGACAGATATAATCACAGCACAGCATTGGACTGAGGTTGAGGAACACTAGGGAAAGGTTAGGAAAAGGATTAAAGGAGCTAAAGGGGATAGCAATCCTATCAATAGACCAACAGTGTCAACTAACCTGGACTCCTAGGAACTCCCAGATACTGAGTCACCAACCAAAGAGCATACTCAGCATAATCAGAGGTCACAGAACATATGTAGCAGAGGGCTACCCTGCCTGGCCTCAGTGGGAGAGGATGCACCTAATCATGTAGAGACTTGATGCCCTAGATTGGGGGAATAGTGTGGGGGAACACCCTCTCAGTGGTGAAGGGGAGTGGAGAAAGAACTCTGTGAGGGGGTACCTGAATGGTGGGCATCATTTGGGATGTAAATAAATAAAATTACTTGCCATATTGACTCCAATAGATTCTGTATGACAAGTTCTACAGACTGAGGCATTAGACTCCAAAGGGAGAAGGTCTCCTGGGACCAGTTGTGGAACTCTCTAGCAAGATGATAATTCTGAGCTGTAGTTCTCATGGCAGTTTTTTTTCTTTTTCTTTTCTTTCTTTCATTTTTTTTTGCTTCCCCTCTTCCTTTTTTCACAAGATGATCCTAATAGCCCAGGCCAAGTAAGATGGATAAGAATCCATTCTTTGAAGTAGAGCATTGTCTAAGAGCTGCAATGCTTTGTCTCATAGTCATTTACATAATTACAACATAAAATAACCTCCCCAAAACATGTAAATTTATATGGCTATGCGTGTGTAGATGAGGTTGGCTCTGACACTGTGGTGCTGAAAGCATTAAGTACAGTTTTAAATTGAATTTCAAGACATTTTTACAAAGTAAATCTAGATGTTAGATAAAGGTTACTCATAGAAACTCATTAGGACCTAGGGGGTATGACCAAATGTTCTTAAGGACCTATGAACTCTCTTTGAAGGTTTGCTGCTAACCACAAGTGACTCTGTATTCTAATCAGGAAGATTGATATTATCTGTGATTGATCCTCTAAATCTGTTACATGGGAAACATTATACCTGATTGATTTTGCATTTTCTCGTGCCAAATGGTTATGTTAACTTTTCTTTGTGCCTGCTTCACTGGATACATCTTTTGAAATGGTAATACCAACTCCTCATGTATAAAAGCCCTCCTTTGAGAGCTCCTAATATATTCAGATTCAAATGACCTCTGTGTTTGTTTTCTGTTTGTCATCACTGAACCTGTGCTGTCCTGAGTACAAAAAGCCCTGATTCCCCCTCTGTATCTATCCCCTCCCCCCCTCACTGGGTCAGTCCACCAAGGCAGATACTCATTAATGAAAATAAGTTACTGTTGTGAGGTCTCTACAGTTTTGTTATGCAAACACTAAGGGCTATGAATATATCTTTTAGAAATGTCCTCAATGTATCTCCTATGTTTAGATATGCATTATATTTGTTTTCATTCAAAACTAGAAAAATGTCAATTTATTTCTTTGTTTCTTTCTTTATGGATTTCTTCAGTTTCTAAACTTTCTTTTGTTTTCATTGTACTTGATACAAATGTTTAATCATTAGTAATTTGATGTGAAGAAAAGAGTTATTTCAATACTGTTATATCTGTTAAGACTGGCTGTGTGCGTGATATGAGGTCAATTTGAAGAAAGCATCTTGAGGGGCTGAGAAGGCAGGGTATATTCTTTGTTGTTTAAGTGAAATGTTCTAAGATACATTAAGTCCATTTGATTATGTGAGTTAGTTCAAGAATTTCTGTTTACATTTTGTCTCAGTGAGAGTGGGGTAAAGCAGTCTTCCATTATCAACTAGTAATGGTCAATATATAATTGTAGATGTAGTGTAGTCTTTTTTATTTTCTTTTATGAAATTATGTTCCCTTGTGTTTGCTGTATTTTTTTCTTTTCTATATTCTTTGTTTACATACCAAATGCTTTCCCCTTTCCCAGGTCCTCCCTCCCCATAAGTCCCACAAGCCCTCTTTCTTCTGTCCATTCCCCAATCACCCCCTTCCATTTCTCTGTCCTGCTACTCCCCTACAATGCTGGATATTTTTTAAGAATTCTGTTATCTTGTTGGTGAACTTTTCCTTTGATGAGAATACAGTGTTCTTCTCTACAGATTGGCTACACTTGCCTGCTTCTTGTTCTGTTTTCTTGGAATTTATTGATCTGTCCCTTTGCCCAGAAGAGATGTACATACAGCAAAAGTATGGATTCTGTTGTCACATTACATCTCCTAGTCTGTGTCTTTTTATTGGAAAACTGAAATCATTGATGTTGAGAGATATCAATGAACAGTGAGTGTTGAATACTTTTATTTTGTTGTTGTCCTTGTGTTTGTTTTTGTGTCTGTGGGTGTGTGCACATGTGTTTCTTCTTTTGAATTTCCTAGTCTAGGATTATTGATTACCTGTGTGTTTTATGTTTTTAATATATTTACCATTTTACATTGCACATTTCTTTCTAGTACCTTCTGTAGGGATCTATCTGTAAGTAGATATTGCTTAAATGTGGCTTTATCATGACATGTATATTATTTTCTACATATTTTGTGTCTGAAAGTTTTGCTGAGTATAGTCATATGGGCTGGCAGTTGTGGTCTCTTAGAGTCTATAGAACACTTGGAATTTAGAGTTTTCACTGAGAAAAAATATCATGTGTTGTTCTCATAGATCTGCCTTTATTGCTCTCTTGATCTTTTTTCCTTGTAGCATTTAATATTCTTTCTTTGATCTGTACTTAGTTTTACTTATTGTTTTTAAGGCCCTTTCTTTTCTGGTTTGGTCATTTGATCTTCTTTATACTTCTACTCTTGTAAGCATCCCTTTTTTTAAATCAAGAAAAAAAATTATGATTTTTATAATATTTATTTATTTTATGTATATGAGTACACTGTTGTTGCCTTCAGACATACCATAAGAGGGCGTCAGATCCCATTACAGATGGTTGTAAGCCACCATGCAGTTGCTGGCAGTTGAATTCAGGACCTTTGGAAAAGCAGTCAGTGCTCTTAACCACTGAGCCATCTCTCCAGCACTTATTCTTTATGATTTTGTTGTAAACATTTTCTCTGCTTTGGACCTGGGTTTCTCATTTTCCCCCTCTATTCTTATTATTTTCAAACTTGTTCATCTCATAGTGTTCCAGATTTCCTGGATGTTTTATGACAGGAGATTTTTAAAAAATTTATTCACTATACATTGCATTCACTGCCCCATGTTCATGCCTCCCACAATCCTTTTGCAACCCCCTCTCCTGTTCCTCTGAGTTGGTGGTGATCCCCTTAGATTTCACCTTACCCTGGCACTTCAATTCTCCGTGACAGGAGCTTTTGAGATTTAACATTTTATTTCATCGAGTTATCCATCCATTTCTGTAGACTTGAGATTCTCTCTTTTATCACTTGCATTTTGATAGTGAGAATAACAATACAATTTGACTTTCTAAATTTTTCATTTCCTGATTTTCCTTAGGCATTTTTTTTTTTGCTTCTTGATTTTGTTTTGCTTTTGTTTCGTTTGTTTTGTTTTTTGATTCTGTTATCATATTCAGGTCTTGAACTGCTGTGTTCATTTCCTTATCTCTCTAAGGGATGTATTCATTTTTGTCTTTAGTATTCCCATCATATTAATAAAAATATTTGACAATTCTTCTCTTGTATTTCATGTACCTTGAACACTAGGGCTACTGCGGTAGTGTTACTGGGCTCTAAAAAAATATTATCATGGTTGTTATTTATTGTAAATAACAAAATAAAGAAAAAATTATTTTTATTTTTATTTTTTTCTTGCCAGGTTCAATTTTATTTCTGTCATTGATGATGATTTTGAACTGTTCATTTAAATTGTAACCAGCATTGTGATTTAGAAACAAGAAATTAAGCCTTTTAGTGATTTTTTATATACAATTCAAAAGGACACATGATATTTGGATATCATGTTTTATTGGATTCTCTATAGGATTTCACATGTAACAATCAAAGAATTTGCAATGCAATTCTATATTTATCAAAATTTTATATGACATATTTTTGGGACCAGAACTATTTTCACTTTTCAACTTAACAATCACTTTTCAAAATTTCTACCTTATGAAGATGGACCGTCTATGAAGGTCTGATAGAATTCTGCACTGAAGTCATCTGGTACCGTGCATTTTTGGTTGGAAGACTTTCTATGACCCTTTTTATTTCTTCAGGTGTTATGGGACTGCTTAGATGATCTATTTGATCCTGATTTAATTTTGGTGTCGGATATCTGTCTAGGAAACTGTCCATTTCCTCCAGATTCTCCAGTTGTGTTGAGTATAGGCTTTTGTAGTAGGATCTAATGATTTTTTTAATTTCCTCAGTTTCTGTTGTTATATCTCCCTTTTCATTTCAAAGTTTGTTAATCTGCATACTGTCTCTGTGCCCTTTGGTTAGTCTGGCTAAGGGTTTATCTATCTTGTTGATTTTCTCAAAGAACCAGATCCTGGTTTTGTTGATTCTTTGTATGGTTCTCTTTGTTTCTACTTGATTGATTTCAGCCCTGAGTTTGATGATTTCCTGCCTTCTACTCAATAACTCAATGAAAGAAATACAGGAAAACGCAGGTAAGCAGGTGAAGGAATTGAGTAAAGTGTTTCAAGACCTAAAAGTAGAAGTAGAAAGATTATAGAAAACTCAAATGGAGGCAAACCCGGAAATGGAAAAACCTAGGAAAGAGGTCAGGAATTACAAGCTTAAGTATCACCAATAGAATACAAGAGATAGAAGAGGGAATCTCAGGTATAGAAGATACTAAAGAAGAGAATGACACAACTGTCAGAGAAAATTCAAAACATAGAAAAGTCCTAGCTCAAAGCATCCAGGAAGTTCAGAACACAATGAAAAGACAAAAATCTAAGAATAGTCAGAATAGAGGAGAATGAAGATTCCCAGATCAAAGGACCTGAAAATGTCTTCAACAAAATCATAGTAGAATGTTTCCCATAGTGTTCTAAAAAAAGAAAGATGACAATAAAGAAAGAGATGACCATAAATGTACAAGAAGCCTATAGAGCACCAAATAAATGGGACCAGAAAAGAAAATCCTCTCATTAGATAATAATCAAAACACTAAACACAGAGAACAAAGAAAGAATATTAATAGCTGCAAGGGAAAAGGACAAAGTAACAAACAAAGGTAGACTTATCAAAATTACAGCAGACTTCTCAACAGAGACTATGAAATCCAGAACATCCTGGTCAGAGGTCATGCAGACTCTAAGAGAACACAAATGCGAGAACTGGCTACTATATCCAGCAAAAATATCAACCACCATAAATGGATAAACCAAAATATTCCAGGACAAAACCAAATTCAAGCAGTATCTATCTACAAATCCAGCCCTACAGAGGATTCTAGAAACAAAACTCCAACACAAGGAAGGTTATACTAAAGAAAGGAGAAGATATTAAGTATTTCACAACAAAGCCAATAGGAGAGGTCCACATGTACATAAAGCTGCCTATAAAACCAAACATATCAGAAGCCAATAGATATCTCTCTTTAGTATCTCTTAATATTAATGGACTCAAATCACCTATAAAAAGACATATGCTTACAGACTGGATATGTAAACAAGATCCAACATTTTGCTACATACAAGAAAAACACCTCAATAACAAACACAGATACTATTTCAGAGTAAAAGGATAGAAAAGGTTTTCCATGCAAATGGTTCCCTTCCCAGGAAACAAACTGGTGTTGCCATCCTAATATCCAATATAATAGACTTTTAATCAAATTATCAAGCATGATGAGGAAGGATAGTTCATATTCATCAAGAGGAAAATCCACCATGAGAAAGTGTCAATTCTGGACATCTATGTCCCAAATGGAAAAGCACCCACATTCATAAAAGAAACTTTACTAAAGCTCAAAACATACATTGAACTCCACAAAAAATAGTGTGAGACTTCATCACTCCATTCTCACCAATGGACAGGTCATTGAAACAGAAAGTAAACGGAGACACAGTGAAACTAAGAGAGGTTATGAATCAAATAGATTTAACAGATATCTACAGAACATATCACCCAAAAATAAAATAATTTACCTCTAAGCATCTTACTGTACCGTCTCCAAAATAGAATAATTGGTCACAAAACAACCCTCCATTGGTATGAGAAGATAGAAATAATCCCATGTATTCTACCAGATCACCATGGCCTAAGGCTGATCTTCAATAACAGCAAAATTTATTGTAACTTTATACTGGCATTTAGGCATCTAGTTTTGTGGCGACCAAATTCTAGGTGTGTATAAATGATCTTGTTTTTGTTTAGTGGATTTTATTCCTTGGTTTCTATTGCCCTTTACAGTTCACAGAAGAGAATGTGGTCTGTGTGCTGCCTTGTTTGAACGTCTTCACGAACACTCATAATTGTTGCTTTTAGAGGAATTTTATTCCAACAATATGGGTACTCTGGCTATAATACAGATACACTTTTAATTCCACGAGTCAGAGTCAAAGAGATCTCTGAATTTAAGTTTAGTCAGGTACAGAAAAACTTAGTTCTGGGCATAGTTGTAAATGTCTCTAATCATATCTCTCAGGAGTCAGTTCTGTTCATTTGGTTGAATCCATTGTAGTGACACTTCCTAGAGCAGTGAAGTTAGTGTGGAATTTATAGTAGTTGATTTTCTAGAGTTCAGAGTCAGTTTTTACAGGGAGAGTATTATAGAGATAGGTGTCAGAGAGAATAATTAGACAATGGTAAAGACCTAATGAACTAGAGAATAAGAAAGAGCCAGAAGACTAGATCTAATTGACAGAGTTAGTTTGAGGCCAAGCAGAGCAGTTAGGTGAGAGGCTGAGAGAAGTCAGATTGAATCAGTCATCTTGGAGAGGAGTTTGAACCAGATCAACTGAGTTGAACAGACAGCAAGATAATCAGAGTTCAGAAAAAAAAAAAAAAACAACAACAAAAAATCAAACAAACCGGACACACACACACACACACACACACACACACACACGAAAATGTGACCTTATTGAGCAGTAGGCAGTAAGGTTCAGTGATGATGAATACAGCAAGTGAATAAAATCCCTTTTACATTTGGTGCTTAATGTGATTGGAGGAGGCAGCCTGCCATAACTGGAGAAAGCAGAAGACATGAAGCTGGGAGCAGCTAGTTATTGGCCTCTCTGATGTCTCTGAGATTTCTGGGGTGTGAGCTCACTCAACCTTAAGAGTTCTTATGTCTGTCTGGTAACAAGGTCACAAATATCCTACTGTACAACTATTTTTTAAAACATTTTTTTGGTAAGGAAATATATAAATTAAATGTAAGAGAACCAAGCCTTCTATCAATCATTAACATATGTTAGCTGTACTTTCAATGTATCAAATATTACCACATTAATATCCATATAAATGAAAGTTTCACATGCACTTGTTTTTATATAGGGTATTAATGTTGATAAGTTCATTTGTACGTACATCACAATTTTGTTTATATATGACTATACTAAACAGACCTGGTCATTTAAGGCATATATTTAGAAAATGGAGGATCAAGTAGGGAGAAAATGGATGTGTTTCTATGTTTAACTAATCATAAAATCTGCAGAATAAATTAACTTATAACATTCTATTTTAATTTAGTGTGCAATATGAATCATAAAAGTACCTTCAAAATATGTTACAGTCCATTTAATATCTAGACATGTCTTCTCATGATGGGAGAAGAAATGGCAAAGTAGCAAAGGAGAACTGGTTCAATAATCTACAGTGTCATTAATCCCATGATAGAGATATAGCAATAGTGTTCTGTTATCACCCAAAGCCATATGCCACACCATCATATTGATGCTTTCAGCTCCAGGTGAGTCTACAAAAACAAATGTTGAAACCAGTAGCAAGCTGTATTAAAACTTACAGTGTTCTTCCACCTATCTCTGTCTCTAGATTACATAAGTCATGACTCCTGACAGGAAATTTAATTTTCACAAAAGAGTTTAGAATATATTTTAAAATATATTCCCTAAAAATACAGACTGTTTTTTATTAATTTCTTTACTAGAGTTTCCTAATTGTTATAGCATAACATTCCTTTACAGTCTTGATGGAGAATATATGAAACATATCATCTCATAAAAGCACATATCCATATGTATTTTTCCTATAAGTTAGAATTTGAAAATCCTTTATGGCAAATTAAAACACAAAAACTATTGAACTCCAAATTCAGCAAATGTAAAATAAAAAGAAGAAAATATTACAAAAGTCCAAATAAGTATATCAAATCATTTAAATCCAGATGGTATGCATCTTCACTTCATTAAAATCATTCCATTTCTGCTTCGTTTTTTTTTTCAAAAAGAGTGAATTAAGGAAGCTTTTGATCTGCTGAGCAATGTTCATGAAAGAGTTAAATTACCAGAATATTAATGTAGTATCACTCTCCCAAATATTTGATTTCTTTACCCAATCCCCAAATCTCTCATTTTCAATCACTTTTATTTTCATAGTTTAATAGAATTAGTATGCGGTAAGTTTAATTCAATCTAATTATAGGAACAGTAGTGAGTAAAACTATGTCCACTCTGTAAGGATCTGTTTATTTTACTGCTCTCTACAAAATCTCTGTGGCCTTTCTGTGATACAACAACATCTCACAGTTTCGAAAGCCACTTCCCCAAAGAAGCATTTCTTACTAGCTAGGGATTTATTTTAATTACTTACTGAAATTAAATGCTTTTGTTGGCATGGATTTAATTTGCCATCTTACTTTTTGGGTTTTTGTTGTTCCTATGAGATAAAAGTAGACACACACACACACACATACACACACACACACACACACACACACACACACACACACACAAAAGCCCTGTGATTTACTCAGCTTGTGTGAATGCCTATGGTTTTTACCTAGTTATTCATTTTACTTTTGATGGAGTGAATCTTCAGTTTGAAAAGTTTTTCTGTTTTACAAATACACAGTTTCTTTCATATTAAAGAAAACAGAAACTCTGGGAGCTGGGACATTCTGGGACAGAAATGTAACCCCTGGAAATGACCCCTGGTCAGCCAGGACAGGCATCTTCAAATGTTATCTCCATTAAAAATCATCACTTTTTGGCTGAGACATCAAGAATGAAGCTGTGACCTCTATTACATTCATTTTATTGTCACATCCAACACACCTAAAGTTTGTATCATAAGGAAGAGCTTAAAAGAAGAAACAGAAATAAATAAATAACCAATTAATATGTTGTTGATGGTGTTTTAGGTATTTCCCATCCAACAAGTTCATTTATGCCACATACCTGCTTTCTCCTAAGTTTTAATTATGTTCATTAGATACTGTCATTTATTGATTTCTATTTGTTTTAGCTCCAAAACTCAATTTTGCCTCAATCCATAAAGAGTTTCTATCCTATGTAGGCTTTCCAAATTCTGGCATTTACAGTATTTAATTTCATGTTCCTCCTTTCAAACTGTACACAACTTGTATGGCAATACATACTTTCTTTCTAATTATATCATGTTCCTCTTTCTCTTCTCAAGCTAATTTAAATATTTCCAAGTAAAGTCATTTTTCCCATGAGTGATTTCACATTTATATGACTGTTAATAATATTCAACTTACTAATTTTTTCATTCCTGAAAATGAGATAACATTGGATTTACAATAGGAAAACAATTGAGTTAATGTTGGTTTTAAAAATGAGTACATGAAGTCTCTTTTTCTGCTTCTTGACAATACAAAAATGTGTTGACAGATATATCACTTGTTTATTCAAATAATTGAATTCAATATACATAACTCTGCTGAAGACTAAGATAAGTAATCATTTTATTTGAGCTCTGTGTCAAATTTGAGCATTATAAATCTCAGCATCATATATTGATCTTGTCACATTAATAAGATGTGGTGCATGCACAAACAAAGTTAATGGTTGTAATATTTGAACTACCCAGAGAAGAGAATGAGGTCTGCCACTGCAGACTCTGGAAAGCTCATAGGGCATAGCCATGTGACCCAGGGTATTCTGTGCCACCGCTGCAAGATGAGCTTTACCCCAAGTCAAAATTAGAGTTATTGTGAAAGTCTGTGCTTCTTTTGTCTAAGGCTTTAGACACTATCACCGTATACAGGTGCTGATCTTCCTCTGTGTACTTGTTTATGGTTAATTACAAAATCTAAATTTCAGTGCTTATTTCTTCTTTCTTTGTAAAAGTAAGAGAAAACATTCATTTCAATATATATTTTCCTAGTTATGATATTAACCACAAATTTAGTTAGTATAGTTCTGAAGTAAAATGGGTCTAGCTGCTTCTTTTATGTCTTCAGTGATAACTTTAGATCATCTCCTTCATTTCAATCTTTCAACAGCTTGTATTAAAAAATAAATGTCCAGACAAACTAAAATGCATTTCTTTGAAGTCTGCTTTATTGGTTGCCACAGTGCACCAAAGTTTTATAATAGAATCTCAGTTCTAGTCAGACTGTTCCTTATATAAATCTTCACATTTACCATTCCATGATTTATTGTGTGGTGCCTACATTCACTGTTGTTTTAATATGATCCTTTCATGGCTTTAATTTAATGATTTAATTTAAGTTAAAATTAATTCATCAATTTAATTAATTGATGATATATTTCAATAAATTATTTTTTTGTGTTATTCCAAAATGCTAGACTTGTCTAGCCTTGTCTAGAATCATCTGGTTAAGTCTATGACCTCCTTGTATCAAGATTTCTTCTTACATATTTCTTATATATTTGTTTCATTGGTGGATAGAAAATGTTTTCTGTAATTTTATTTTAATGTTTATTTTATTTGCATTAATTAGAATGTAGTATATGTATAAATACAGAAATATCTATCATGTGAAAAAAGGTGTTATCTGAGGTCAGAGGACATTGGACTTTCTTGGGGCTGTAGTTACAGGAGGTTGTGAAGCAGCAAGACACAGATGCTGCACAATGAACTCCAGTCTCCGGTTAGAGTAGCAGGTGCTCCTAACTACTGAGCCATATCTATAGCTCTCAGTGCTTTCATTTATGCAGTGATAGTGTGGTTTGCTTCCCAGACAACTCTTTAGGCAGGCAATGATTCCATCAAAGGCTAGAACACCAGTAGAGGAGAGCGGGTTCTCCCTAGCATGTCCCCTCTCCTTTTCTTTTCTTTTCTTTTCTTCTTTTCTTTTCTTTTCTTTTCTTTTCTTTTTTCTTTTCTTTTCCTTTTTTCTTTTCTTTTTTTCTTTCTTTTCTTTTTAAAGATTCTTATCCCAGATTATCTCTTTTATAGCAATAACCTACACGTAAATGATTACTTTGTTTGGCTAGACAAAAGCTTTGTTCTCCCATCTTAAACAGGGAACCTCAGAAAGATGTTCTGTTAGAACCTGGAAGGAGTGAGCCTCACGGTTCAATTTTTATGCTTGCTGCAATCCAACTTCTCTATATGTTAAAGCTCATCCTGTGCTTCCTTCAGGCCTTATTTCTGACATCCTGATATTGGACATTTCTGGGTACCAAAGTCCCCAATACTTTTGTCCTACTCACACCACATTATAGAAATTATTGATAGAAGTTCTTTAAGGAAGGATCCTCCAGAGTGTGGTTTTCAGTTGGCTCGCTTGCCTGTCAGATGACAGAGAAACACTTAACTGTGGTTGATAATTCAGGCTTGTTACCTTCTGGCACAACATTGCAAAAACAATTCATATATGTTTCATGTTTGGTAAAATGCTATGGCAATGCCAGCAAAAATAAATGTTATGTGCCTTGAAGTATTTTAGGCATTTTAAGAAAATGTAAGAACTAAAAGTCCTAAATTATCTGATGTCTCTTCCTTAACCATCAACTCACCAGGGAAAGGCAGTGAAGAGCATGCATTACTCAACTATCTTGTAGAAAGTTCAAAACCCAAAGCATATACTTGGCCATAAAAGCTTGACAGAAATTTCATGGGGAGGAATGGCATCCAAGTAAAGAACAATACACACCACTTAATTTTATGGATAATGAGCTTCAAGACTCTGTATGCCAGTACACTGAGTGTTTGTGAACTGGTGGCCCAGGCTTTATCCCGAGTTATATATAAGCCTAGAATGGAGGAACTTATACTCAATTATCTTGTCTATTTAACTAGTTCAAGGCCAGGAAAGTATACATGAGTCTTTGTTTCAATAATAAAATAAAATAAAAGGCAAAATATGTCAAATTCTCAAACTTAATAGAATGCCTACAATTGGATTATGACTTATATCAAACAACACATCATTTTAAGAGACATGTTATGTCTCTTATTGTGAGCACTCCATAGCCTCCATAATAGTGTCAGGTCTTGTGGCCTCCCCTAGCACTGGCAAACCTGTAGGACCAGCAATCTCAATTAACCTGGACCCTCGAGATTTCTCAAATACTGGGCCACCAACCAGGCAGCATACACCAATTGATATGAGGTCACCAACGCACATACAGTAGAGGACTGCTTGGTCAGTGTTCATTCAGAGATGATGTGCCTAACCCTGAAGAGACTGGAGGCCCCATGGAGGTTAGAGGTGAGGTAGGGTGAGGGTGGGGGACATCCAAGTGGAGATAGTGCATGGGGAGGAAGTCAGAGGATGGATACCAGCAGAGGATAAAAATATGGAGTGTAAAATAAATAAATAAATAAATAAATAAATAAATAAATAAATAAATAAATTTATATAAAAATTAAAAAAAACAAAAATTGAAAAATTCAGATAATTTGCTGAGAATCATGAATTGTATGTAGATTTTCCCTCACGATCTGAGGCAACCATATAAGAGAAAACAGACTGATAAAATGTAATACTTCCTCTCTGCCAGTTGATTCAAAAACCTACCTATTTCAGACAAACTGGGGCCTTTTCAGCATATACTCCTAGTTATTTTTCTGGTTACTAGATCGCTAACTGTACACAGATTTTTTTTTTAAACACAGTGCTGTTATTTAAAAAATGAAAATAATTATACAATCAAAATTTGTAGTTTTAAAAAAATTAAGCTTATTGCTTCTCTGCTTTTTCGTTAAGATCAAGTATAAAAAACGTAAGCTTGCATTGGAGTGTAAGGAAGTGGACTTCCTCCTTGGGATAATTCTTCATCCTTATAAGTGTATTTGCTCTCCTACTCTGCCTTCAGAGTTGATTTCTATATAGCTCACCATTCTTTATCTTAATATTTCTACCATTAAATCACTGTCTGATGACTGAATGTGATGATGTATTGATCCATATGCTATTTTTTTATTAGATAATTTTAGGTAAGCTTTAGAATCACTCATCCTGGGGGATACAAGTTCGATTCATGTTTCCACCACATCTATTCAATAATCTATTCAATAATCACTCTCTTCCAACTTTAGATGAGATCATCTTTATATCATCCAATGTCAATTTTTCTGTTTTTATATTTGAATATATTCAGCACCACTGAAAGTAAAATGATGTTGACAATTATTTTTGTACTGTAATTTTTATGCAGATGTTTTGTTTTTTATTTTGAAAATTTTCTTCATCTACCAGTCTCATTCTTACACGCTTCTATGGGAAAAAGAACTTGCCATCATCCTGTTCAATATTCTACTTGATGCAATCATTTACTTGCTCCAAACCAATGTCGGAAACCTCTACTTTCAAAATTGAAAAAAAATATATGCAGGAACAAACTTTTGAGTTACAATTTGTATTTAGAGCTTGCTGAAAATATCAGCAAAAATAGAAACAGAATGGTTAACTATGCAATGTCTTAGCATGAACATTTTAACTTGAGAATCAGAAAAAAATTTCAAAATAAAATACACACAGTTATTCTTTAATTTTACGTTTTTAGAATTTTTTTATTGAATATTGTCTGCATTTACATTGTCAATGGTAAAACCCTTCCCGATATTCCCCCCTTCCCTAAGACCCCCAACCTCTTCTCCTCCTTCCCCCTGCCTCCACTTATATGCCTGTCCACCCATCTCACTCCCTCCTCCCCCACCTCAGTTTCATTTTGTTCAGGCCTCTGTTGAGCCTTCACGTGACGAAGGACCATTCCTCCCACTGATGCCCAACAAGGCCTTCCTCTGCCACATTTTTTGCTGGAACCATGTGTGCCCCTTGGTTGATCTTTCAGTCCCTGGGAGTCTTGGGGCATCTGGGGGACTGAAATCATTGTTCTTCCCATGGAGCTGTAAACCCCTTCAGCTCTTCTGGACCATCCTCTGGCTTCTCCATTGGGGAACCCATGCCCGGTCCAACATCTGCCTCTGTACTTGTAAGGCTCTGGCAGGGCCACTCCAGAGACAACCATGGCATGCTCCTTTTGGTATACACTTCTTGTAGTCCATAGTAGTGTCTGGGTTTGTTGACTATTTATAGGATGAATGCCCAGATAGGGCAGTCTCTGGGTGGCCTTTACCTCAGTCTCTGCTTCACACATTGTCTCCCTTATTGCTCCTGTGACTATTTTTTCCCTTTCTTAGAGGAACTGAAACGCCCTCACTTAAGTACTCCTTCTTCTTGAGCTAGGTGAATTGTAACTGGTTTATTTTGAGCTTTTGGGCTAACATCCGCTTATTAGTAAGTGCATATCATGTTTGTTCTTTTGTGATTGGGTTGCCTTGCTCAGCGTGACACTTTCTAGTTCCATCCATTTGCCTAAGAATTTCATTAATTAATTGTTTTTAATATCTGAATAGTACTCTATTGTGTATGTAAACTATAAATTCTGTATCCATTCCTCTGTTGAGGGACATCTGGGTTCTTTCTGTCTTCCAGCTACTATAAATAAGGCAGCTATGAACATAGTGGAGCATGTGTCCTTATTACATGTAGGAGCATCTTCTGGGTATATTCCCAGGAGTGGTATAGCTGAGTCCTCAGGTCTAATTTTCCTTATGTCTAATTTTCTGAGGCATTGCCAAACCAATTTCCAGAGTGGTTTTAGCAGCTTGCAATCCCACCAACAATGGAGAAGTATTCCTTTCCCCCCCACCCTCTCCAGCACCTGCTGTCCTGAGTTTTTCATCTTAGCCATTCTGACTGGTGTAAGGTAGAAGCTCAGTGTTGTTTTGATTTGCATTTCCCTGATAACTAGGGATGCTGAACATTTCTTTAGGTGCTTTAGAGCCATTCGAGTTTCCTCAGTTGAGAATTCCCTGTTTAGCTCTGCAACCCATTTTTTAATAGGGTTATTTGACTCTCTGGAGACTAACTTCTTGAGTTCTTTGTATACATTGGATATTAGCCCTCAAGTAGATCAAGGACCTACACATAAAACCAGACACACTGAAGCTTATAGAGGAGAAAGTGGGGATGCATCTTGAACACATGGGCACAGGGAGAAAGTTCCTGAACAGAACACCAATGGCTTATGCTCTAAGAACAAGAATTGACAAAAGGGACCTCATAAAACTGCAATGCTTCTGTAAAGCAAGGGACACAGTAGGACAAAACAACAACCAACAAAATTGAGATAAGTTCTCTTTTTTCTTTCTTTTTTTTTTTCCTTTTGAGACAGGGTTTCTCTGTGTAGTCCTGGCTGTCCTGAAATTCACTCTGTAAACCAGGCTGGCCTCGAACTCAGAAATCTGCCTGCCTCTACCTCACAAGTGCTGGGATTAAAGGTGTGTGCCAAGACCACCCATCTGGGAAAAGATCTTTACCAACCCTACATCTGATTGAGGGCCAATACCCAATGATTTTAGAATTTTTACAAATGCATTTATATCATTTTCATCAAATCTACCTTTTATGCTCTCAAGGCTTCAATTCTTCCCTCTCGATCTGCTGCATTTTTCCTTATAACCTCATGTGACCTTTTATTTCAAACCCAGAGGCTTACCTCACTACTGTCCATTGAGCCTTTATTTGATAATCTATGGTATCTAATAGACCTGCCCATCTTCTAGTACAATTCATATCTCTATCTCTATCTCTATCTCTATCTCTATCTCTATCTCTATCTATCTATCTATCTATCTATCTATCTATCTATCTATCTATCTAATAGAAGACTACACAGGAGTAGAGAACTTCTTCAGTCTACCTGCTTAGTTTTATCCATTTTGCAAATTCACATATTCAATGATCAATAACAGAGGACTCAATTGTTTTGTTTTGATAATTCACAAAAATGCCTTAAAAGAAAATGTAGATATCCATATATCCATATCCATATATGTATGTATATATATATATATATATATATATATATATATATATATATATATTCAAGTAACATATTTTTAAATACTAGGCCTGAAACTAGGTTACATCAGTAATGTTTGTGTTTTAAAAGAACGGTAAATGCAATAAAATAATTGAAACTGAGTTGCCAGAAAGAAAGATTCACAAATAATCTTCATGTAAATAAGGCACTAAGATGAATTAAAATTTTAAATCAGGAATAAGCCACGTTAAATGTATTTTTAATCTATGCATAGGCAAGTAGAAAATGAAATTAATTCCTAAAGGTTGAAACCTTCAAGAAAAAGTGTTAAGCTGCAAGAATTAGAAATCAGTAATACTACTCTACCCTTTGAGAATACTTTCCTCTCCCTGATGGTCTGGAGTGGAGACTTTAATGAGCTATTTGCACAGAGGACAGGAGACAACAGAAGGTGTTTTGCCAAGATCAGAGCCCTAAGATTTAAGTCTAGACCCATAAATGGAATCTGAAAAGGGCAGGCTGATTGCTTGAACTGAAATAAATTCTTCTACAGAGAGAGTCATGTTAACTCCTAATGATCTTCTCCTGGGGATTCCTAAATAAAACCAAATGTTCCTGCAGGGGATTTGAAACTCCTGTGGTAGTCTCAATCTACAACTCTATGATGTAGTTGAAAGGAGATTCACACTGCTGTATATCTAAATAGTAGGTAAAAATTCAACAAGAATAATTTTGGAGAAATTTCATTTGAATAACATCCAGGAATATTACATTCCTTTAATACACTCAAATGTATGAAAAATTTATTAATTGACCTGATGTAATTATTATACTTGAAATATACAAATGTAGAACATTGTAAACAAAATAATTTTGAATACTATACAAGGGAAATAGGAAACAAAAGCAAGATTGTGCTAAGACCAACTAGTCTTTCTATCGCCCAATTTTTCATATCATGTAGCCCTCACCTTCCATGTTATCATAAATTAGACCAAGCCTTGGAGGTCATGCCAAAGGTTTAAAGGGCACTATTGACCTTGCCCTTTGATCTACAATATCATAGATATTGTAGATGTTATGCCAACTCTATGAGATGTGCAAGTGGGTAGGGAAATTGTATGGAAGTCAGCCAAGTAAAAGAAATATTCTTCCTACAAATGTCTCTTTGGAGTCCTTGACCAGCCAAACCTAACAAAGCACCCAAAAAAATTTTAAGAGGCAGATATTGACATTAATAAGCCAATCTTAAGAATGCAGTTGGAACATAGAGTCAGTACATCCATCATTGAAGTTCCGTGTACGATAACTGCAGATATACCAAACATATACATGGAAATTGTTGATACTAGACTCTCATCACAATATATAAGAGAAAATTATTTTGTCATGAATAAATAAATAATTCAAAGTTAATAAACTTTGAGTACATTAGATAAATTGTCTTCAAACTATGTGAGATTCTTCTGGAAGAAAAAGGCTAGTTTCCTGGATGTTAAGCAATATTTTTATTTATAGAATTTATAGTATAGAACTGTAATGCTGGTCTGTTTTTCAGGTCTCTGCATTTTTCTCCTAACCATACTTCAGTTTTTACAGAGAATAAGGAATTTTTAGGGGCAATTTACCTATAATTAATTATTTGAATTGAAAAGTGAAAAATCACTCTCTCAGAACGCATTTTTCTCATTTATTTGCAAAAATACTAAATTCCTATCATTCACAACCTTTACCACCTCCATAATAGTTCCATTGTGTGTGTGTAAAGATACATGTCTGGCATAGCTGCCCTCTGAGAGGCTCTGCCAGCACTTGACTAAAAGAGATGCATACACTCACAGTCAACCATCGCACTGAGCCCAGGGATCTCAAAAAAAGAGGACTGAAGGGGCTGAAGGGGATTGAAACATTATAGAAAAAGCAACAGTATCAACTAATCAGACCCCTCAGAGCTCCAAGGGACTAAACCACCAACCAAAGAGTACATACACATGGAGGAACCCATGACTCCAGCTGCATATGTAGCAGAGGATGGCCTTATCTTGCATCCATGGGAGAGGAGGCCCTTGGTCCTGTGGAGGATTGATGCCCCAGTGTAGGCGTATGCAAGAGCTGTGGGGCAAAAGTGGGTGAGTGGGGGAGCACCCTATTAGAGGCAAAGGGAAGAGGATGGAATAAGGGGATGGGATGGAGTGTTTGTGGAGAGAAGACCAAAGACAGGGAAGGGGAACACAATAAATCTGGAACAGTAGCTGAGAGTTTATATCTCATTGGCAATTAAGAAGCAAAACAGAGAGAAGTAATAGGGACTCACTGGTGTATTTGAAACCTCCAAACCCGTGTGCAGTGACACACTTCTAGTAACCATATAATGTCTCCTAAACTACTAATAATTTCAAAGTAGTTCTAGTAATTAAAGATCAAACATTTAAATAAATGAGCCTATAAGAGCCACCTCTTTGAAAGCACCATATGGATACACAATTCTTTTTTAAAGCATCAAAATGTCATATGCTTTTATTTGCTTTGTATAATATTTCAAATATTTTTAGAATTACCTACGTTTAGATATTCATCAGCTACTATAGCCTGTGTGTCTTAGTTTCTTTTTCTATAACAGAATTTCATGATATAATAATTATAATATAAAATATTGGCTATATAAAACATAATAGTACAATGAAAATATGAAGTGGAAGGTATAGACTGATCCAGAATAATGATTTCATCTAAAACAGTAGAAACAAAATAATAGTTATAGGATCCTATGCTTTTGAAAAGCAGATCATATACTTTTGATGAAATTAGAAACACAAAAAGAAATGGTTATATATGTGGATATAGTCTTAAAATTAAAAGTAAGCAAAAATGGCATGTATTAAATTGTACTGGGCAGAGAACTACTAAATCAGTTCTAAGATAAAATTCTAGGCACTTGGGTTGTGGGTTCCTATGAATCATAAAAATAAGTAAAGCTCTCAAACTTTTCTTTTTACCAACTTGATAAAGAAAATATTAACATAAAATCTAGGGACCTGCAGACTCATTCCACAGCAGGTGACAACAGCTGTATCGTGACATATGATTCCCCTGCATGACAGGTGCATTGGTGCTGTGGCAAGGAAAGGTCCAAGGTTACTGCTGATGCCCTAACAGCTGCTGCTGAGAGACAGCATCTCTAACAGCTGGTGCTGAGAGACAGCATGAAGTTATTCTCTCTGACTGATTCATGGTTCAGTTGGGGGCTGATCTGACTTTGATCCCTAAATCTGGTTCTTCATTCCTGTAAGAAATTTCATCAGCACTATGCCTTCCAACATTAGCCCTTCGTCCTTTATCAACCAGAGTCTACTTCTATTACGTGAAACTTTAAAACTTGAATATTAATATACCTCTTTTTAACTTAAATTTTAAAAGTTAATATATAAGTAAACTATATCTTTTGCAAAACCTATACTCATTTTAAACACATTATAGTATTGATAATCAAAATCAATTATATTGTTATTTCTTTATAATATCTTATATTTGTACAGACATACTGACATGGGAAATCAAGTCACATCCATCTTTATCAGAAATGACATTTACGGGACATATGGGGAGGGGGGATCTGGGAAAGGGGAAATCATTTGGAATGTAAACAAAGAATATAGAAAATAAAAATATTTAAAAAAAAGAAATGACATTTACTTAGATAACAAGTAATGCTTAATATTTTGTCTTAATGAAAGCCATAACTCATAACATGAATTAGGTTTATATTCTATGGAAATATTATGAGTATATAAATTATATTATTCTCCTCTTTCTCCATTGAGAGTTGTGTGTATGTGATAGTGTCTGTGTGTTTATGTTTATGTGTGTGTGTGTGTGTGTGTGTGTGTTGAGAGAGGGAAGGGAAAGTGAGCAAGTGAGAGACAGAGAGTGGAGTGCTATGGAACTCACACTTTAGAGTAACCCCAACTAACTAGTTAACTGTAGAGTAACTATAGCGAAATAATGAATCCATCTTGACATAAATAGATGAAGTAAATTCTTATTTTTGATATTCAACTTTTTTATTTTATTAATTAGAAGTATAATGCTGTAATCACCCACATGATGAAATTTAAATTATATTTTTATTAAGTCACCATTCTTTAAAATTTATTTATTTAAATTTTGTCTTGTTTCCTTACTCAAAATGTGCACATTTTTTTCCTGTGGGGTGTGTGTGTGTGTGTGTGTGTATGAGAGAGAGAGAGAGAGAGAGAGAGAGAGAGAGAGAGAGAGAGAGAATTGATTCTTTCCTCTAATATTATCAGTAGGTAATAAAAATTCTGTGAGCTTTTTCCATTGATAATACCAAAAAATAAAAATCTCTATCTGAATGGTCTGGCAGAGGTCCAGATAGTATAAGTACTACCTCTTTGTAGACTTTTCAGTCTCAAAATTTGCATTTCTTTTACTTCTGAGGAATAGCAAGTCACTTGATGAATTTCAGCATAGAAGCATTTCTGTTGTCATTGTCTGTGCTAACTAAGGTGGTTTGGGGGCAGAAGCTAGAAGGAAATGCAGAACTCATGTGAATATTGTGAGTGCGTAGTAAATTTAACACCTAACATGAACTGATCTCCTTGAACAAAGAACACAGACCCTGAAGGATGTGTCCAAAACACTACCTTTAAGCCTTTTACATGCAAAATGGATTTCTACTGAAAAGCCTTAAAGGTTTGCCCGTATAATGTTGCTCTGAACCAGTATACACAGTAGCACAGAATATCTCAAGGCTGCATAACATCGCCCAGGCTCTGTGAAGGCAAGAATGACCCACAAATGAGTCACACGAGGTTTAAATAAAAGAAAAATCATGACAAAACCAATAGAGCCACGAAAAGAAAAAAAGAAGTGTAAAAAAGAAAGAAGAAAGAAAGAAAGAAAGGAAGGAAGGAAGGAAGGAAGGAAGGAAGGAAGGAAGGAAGGAAGGAAGAAAGGAAGGAAATTGAAGCAAGTTCTAAATGGTGCCCTATGAGCCGCAGTAAGCCGCAGGTTTGTTCTTTTAGGCCTGAAAAAGTTAAAAATGCAATTAATTTATCTAAAACTTCGTTAAGTTAGCTAAGCTCTTCGGTTGTACCAATGAATATTTACTTACACCTGGTCTTATTTCCAGTTTTGAATGAGTTGCTAACCCTGATCTCAGTTGAGTTTGCGAAACTCAGACTTTAAATGCCCTCATTACCATGTGTTTTCTTGAATTAACACCCTCCATCTAAACGCTGCTGCTCTTCTTGGCTTCCTAGAGCTTTGCACCTGCATAGGTATAGAAGCATCAACACAGATTCTATATTTTCCCCCTTTTCCATTTTTACTCAGACCTTCTATTTAGTCCAAATCCTTCAGGGATTTTGTAAGTGCACATTTCTGTGTGGCTAAACCCTCTTGCTTGCTTGCACCAGTGTCAGGGAGTTAGGCAACTTAGCAGCAGGTATTAGCAGAAAGAGACTGAAAGTTTTTATCCATGTTTAAGTGCAGGGAGGATTTAGAGTGGTTACGATTTTTCTTTGGACTGGACTTTGGCCAGAAAACTATTATTTTTATGGGTATATCGAGAAATAGCTCAGAACAGCTGTAAGTACTAAAATAGAGACAGGAACTAACTTAATAGCACCTTCCATATCCTGAAATCTACCAACAAAAAGCTGGAACTTTGGAAAAGTATTTACGAGTGAACTTCTCTGAATCACTGATCCCACTTACAGCAGTCAGTGTGTTTCCTTGGAGGTTTCCCATCCACTCAATTCAGTCAGCCAAGTTTATGAGATATGACAGGTTTGTAGTGCAAAGGAGAAGGCTGCTATTTATATAGTAGAGGGTAAAATCTAACTGTAAACTTAAGTAAAGTTTGCAAAGATTCTTTCCATTGCTTGGGTTCCTGGGAGTTTTTTATGGGGTGTTTATCCAACATATCACTCTGATATTAAAACTCATTCTCTGTGTATGGAACAAGTATGCAATTAAAAAAATAAGTAATTGCTTATTTTGAAACAGTGTATTCTTGATGGTTACACATAATGATGTTGTGCCCCTAATAAGAAGTGAAGATTATAGGCAATGCTTATTAAGTGTGGCATAATAGCCTTTTATATTATTGCTTGGTGTTCCAGTTACTGGCAATAGATATTTCCAGTTTGATTGTAACTATGTGGTTTAAATTATACTTCACACATAAAACAAGGGCAAGGGCTTTGGATAAATAAAATGTTGGGATGTTCATATTATCTAAAATTCGGTTTAACAAACTTGATTTTGTA
Organism: Apodemus sylvaticus; assembly: GCF_947179515.1. NCBI lineage: Eukaryota > Metazoa > Chordata > Mammalia > Rodentia > Muridae > Apodemus > Apodemus sylvaticus. The sequence goes on along the minus strand of NC_067479.1, from coordinate 37,265,235 downwards.
AGTCATACTGGCTTTTAGTAGCAATATTTTATCACTATAGCTCATGGTACAGCACGTCTATAAAAGCTATACATCATTTCTTTAAGCATAAATTTGTGTGTGTGTGTGTGTGTGTGTGTGTGTGATGTAGGTGCACTAATATGCTGGTTCATGAGCAAGGTTGTGTGCCTATTTGCATATACCTATGCATATAGATACATATATGTGGTGACCAGTGGTCACTCTCAAGTGCCTTCCTCAATGTACTTTTGAGGAAGTACTCAATGTACCTTCCTCAAAATTACTTTTAGAGAAAAGATCACTGAACCTTGGGCTCAACAAGTGCAAAGGATACTACTGTCTCTGTGCCCCTCATTGCTGGGATAACAGGCCTGCACTGTTGCCCTTTGCTTTGTATGTGGGGGCTTAAATTCTAAACTCATATTTTCAGTAAATTTACTGAATGAATTTTTTCATTCCTTCTGTTTCAATGAGATTTTATTTTGATGTAAAAAGCTTCTTGAAAATGATTTTAAAAGGCCATCCAAAGACTGCCCTACTTCCATCCCAACTGTACACAACAAACTCAGACATGATTGCTGATGCCAAACATCAGACTGAACATGGGGAAGCCAATATAGAAGGTACACAAGGACTGAAATGGTTTGCAACCCCAGAGGAAGAACAACAATATCAGATAACCAGATCCACCAAACTTCCCAGGGAGTAAATCACCAACCAAATTATACACATATAGGAACCCATGGCTCTGGCTAGATATGTAGCAGAGGATTGACTTATCTTGCAACACTGGGAGGGGACACCCTTAGTCCTGTGGAGGCTTGATTACCCAGTGAAAGGGAATGCTAGGACACTGAGGCAGGAGTAGATAGGTAGGAGCACCCTCATAGAAGAAGGGAAATGAGGTTAGGGGTCTGTGGAAGGGAAACTGGTAAGGGGGATAACATGTAAAAAGTAATAAAAATAAAATAACCAATAAAAAAGAAAATGATAAGGGGATTCCTAATAATAAACAAAATATTATTATCACTATTGCAGGTCTTTCACAATAAATAGATTCTTACTGATTTTCTTTAAAAATATTTTCCTTAATCAGAATGTTCAAGGAAACACATATAACTCCATATACAGGAACATATCAAAGCACACCAAATTACATCTACCAATATAAAATGATTGTGTCTCCTAGAAATGCTAGAAACTATACTACACCAAACTATACTACATGGGTACCTAAATATTGTCTGAGAAAGAGTCCGAAGAAGTCAGGCAAATGTAAATAGAAAAAGCTATGACGTCTCAGCCCTGAGTGAAGAAGTTTACAGAAGGAAAGCTAGAAGTGGGAGAAAGAATCTTTCACAGGAATAGCACATGAATTCATAGGAATAGCACCTCTAACTCATGAAACATACATACAAATAAAAATATATAAACTTAGCATGTTGTATATCTATCTCCATCTATCAACTATCATCTATCTCTTTGTCTTACTCTATATATTATGCATAATCAATTTTTATATGAGGCAACAATTAAAGAAAATGTAGGCCACGGATTTTAAAGAGCAAGATGATTACATGAGACAGTTGGGAGGAAGAAAAGGGAAAACAGAAATGATGTAACTTCATATTATAATACAAAATAAAATATTTTTAGAAAATTACAAAATAGTAATACCCATGCAGACTTACTTTATCTTACACAAGTGTATCTAATCACACGTAGCTAACTTGAAATTAAAATGTATATATGCTTTTTTTTCTACGAATGAAAGGATTATTTGGAAGACTTATATACTTAGAGAGTTAGAGCATTTTTAAAGTACAAAACTATGCATTAGCAGGCTTTTCTGCACTAAATAAGCTTCAGCATTTTGAAAATATTGATTCAGTACATCCCGGAATCTCTGCTCTATCATTGGTCCCAGCAAGTTGGTAAAACTACTCTGGAAATCAGCCTGGCGGTTCCTTAGCAAATAGGAAAATTTCCTACTTGAAGATCTAGCTGTACCACTACTGGGCATGTACTTATTCCTTTTGTAGCAATATTCTAAATACTCTCCCACACTCTTTCTCCTTATCTACATTTGATACCTCCAGTACTGTTTGGAAACTTTCTTAACAATATTAAAAAATGTGGAGAATCATTTTAGTTATTTTATCAAGTTCTTTTTTAAACATCTGGCAGTTTATGACTGAATTGTTTCTTTTCACAGTACAGTTGCCTTCCAGAGATGAAATCATTGCATATATTAATACTGATGCTAATTTATTTTATTTCCTATTGTCCATTAGCAATATTAAGTACAAATATTGATCTTTATAATTTATTATAAAATATAAAGGTTTCTGGTTATCTAGGACAGTATCTTCTTTGAAAAAATAAATGGTTTTTGCCATTAGCTATCTTTATTTAAGGGACATACATTATTTTCTTTACTTTATGGCATTTTAACCATAATGTGCAAGCTGTAAGCTTTATAAATACATATCACATCTTGTGCTAGGTAAATAGTTCTTGGTTATCTGCAACATTGTATGACAAGGCTGGTTGATAGCCACAGGAGTCCTCTCCTTTTCTGATGAGAAGAGAAAGAGGGTTGCAAGGAGATGGAGGGGAGAGGAGAAGAGGGGACGAGAAGGAGAGGGGGAAAGAGATGCTGAGATCGGTATGTAAAATAAATAAATAAATAATTGAGTTAATATTTTTTAATTTCCTAGCAACATTCCATAAGATGATTGAGTAGCAGTTGCAAAATGTTAACAAGTGTAAGACAACCTTCCTTCATTTGTGTCCTCATATGTACCTCAGAGGAAGACATTCAGTGATTTTTCTGCATTGTTATTGTGAATAATTTTCCACAGAACTGAATGAATATTGCTCTGCATGTGGCATAATTTATATCAACTCAGTGCATAATTCTCTTTAAAAACTCATAAGATGATATACTTTTCTCTCTGCCTAAGTGTCTATTGATAAATTATAAAACATGATAATTAACTGAAAAGACGTAGAGATCATGAGACTTGTTCATGAAGATTCTGCAGCATTTTCAAAGGAAAACCTCTTAACTTGATCTGCTTCATCATTTTAACTTACAAACCAACAAATTTAAACTGCCTTTTAATTTTTCTTCACTGAGAAGGAAATATATGAAGCAAGATTGTATTTCTGCTAAAATTTCATATTCCAAATAAAGCAAAACCTAATAATACTACAATTAAAAATAGGTTGTTAATTTTGTAATTAAAGTTGCTTTAAAATGAAATAATCATTGCTAATCCTCTACACAAAAAATAAACTTTTCATTAATGTTATCTTAATTGAATATTTTCAACCTCTCAGATCCTTCAAATTTTAATCAGAAGCCACAGCTTAAATTGCTAATAGTATTTATAGAATATAAAGGTTGTTTCTCACTTTTGTACATTGACATTTTCTTGCAGGCTAAGTTTACTAATTTCATCAAAATAAATATACTTTCAGTATATATAAAATCAAACTGAACCTTAGCTAAAATCTCTCTTCCTTTCAGAAGAAATTAAAGTCATTTATAGAAATGAACCATCTAATTGAATGCTACTCTCTTCTAGACATTATTTCATAACTTGGAGGAAGCCTGGAGCCTAAGGTTTTCTCTATATGGAGTTTGCATCCCAATTGGTGAGAAATGGCATTGTAATTACATTAACTTCTAAATCAGTTCTTTCTGAATCTTAATCAACATGAAACATTGACTTTACTCCTTCAATTCACCTTAAATATCCTGTTTTGTTTCCTTCTTCTCTAAAATGAACTTAAAACATACAGTTCATATTTCTTCTTGCATTTTCTCTTATATTTTATATCATTTAGTAAATTAGCTCAAAGATCAAAATTAATGAAAACATGGAAAGGTGTAGTAACGCAATCTATGAATACCTGGTATATAGTTGAATTGCAAATACCCTATTTGTAAGAAAGCCCTTGAGGGGGGAAATGGAGAAGTGTGGATGGAAGTCAGAATTTTATTAAGGCTGTTAACTAATCTAAGAGAGCTCTTTGTTTATTCACAGTTGATGTACTGAGGTGGACAATTATTAACTCCAAGTACAGAATATGAAGAGACATTTTAGACTTTGTGCATGTGTTTTCAGTTTTTACATCAATTTCTTCATAACATGTTTTAAGAATTAAGACTCAGACTCTTCTGAAAATTGTTAGTGGCTGGTGGGAACTCCACATTTGTCATTTGGAATGACTATTGGCAGTTACCAGGGAAACAATTTCTCTATATAAGAATTTCCAATTTATGAAGGAAAATTAAGGCCAATTTTTATACTTCTGTGTCACATGATACTACTAAATTCAACATATAATAATTACATATATATCACACTGCTCTTTAATATTCATTTTATAAAATATATAGATTAGGACAGGGAGCTGTTCGGTCACTACACCACCTGGTTGTATTCATGAAATTTCTGGAGGGCAAAAAATGGTATATTATTTTTAAGTGATAAAATTACAGTTTTCTTTCTCTTTTTCTCCCTCAGCAATTAAGTGGTTTACAATTCTCACAACACATTTCTAAGTAGAATAGATAAACTCTTTTAGAACATTTAGCAAAAAAAAAGTTTGTTTATTCAATTTAGTGATGTTTATAGAAGACAATGGATTGTGATCTGCTGTCCAAATAATCCACTGACAAAAGATTATTAGCTAGAAATTAGCTAGAAACTTTTCACTGTATAAGAGGAAGAATCTCAAGAAAAATTTTCAGCATATACTCAAAGAAGAGAGGAAGTCCATAAACGGGTTTACAGGAACTTAGCTGTCACTGGCAAATACTGACTCATGTACTGCTACAATTATATCACTCAGAAACTTACCTGTTCTTAATAGAAGCTTTTATGAAAATTATATGGCACACACACACACAGACACACACACACAGACACACACACACAGACACACACACACCAGGAATTCTTTCATTATCCCAGTGGTATAATGTTTATAAAAACAGAATGGCTGACAAATAGGTTAATCCCACTCTGCTCAGTTGTATAATGCGTTCCCCATCTATAATAAATATTTCCTTCACTGTCTATTTCCATTGTGCCATTGTGTTTTAATAAATATTTCCTGTATGTGAAAGAAATTCCTTCCATTAAAAATCAGCTGATGGTAAAACTCAGTGTTCTTTAAAGAGTTCATCTCAATTTTGAAATAACTGAATTAATTCTTTAGCTCTCTTACTGTAGATGGCAGTATCTTCTCTTTGGATTTTACTAACCAATTATTCTCTGATCACCAGGCCTGGTCCAAAGAAGGAAGCTCAATTCTGCACTATATACTATAGCAAAAACACAGTTGAAGAGTACATGGGCCTCCATGTCGATGAAGAAACATTTGTTCTACTTCTTCTAGGAGTTGTTGGGCTCATCAAAGTGTCTTCTAAAATTTCTTCTTCCTGCTCATATATTTCTCATGTCATCCAAATAAGATGAGGAAGGAATCTTATTTTCTCTAGTGAAGAAATTATTATTATTCATACAGGTGGAAAAGAATGCTTGTTTTGTGATATGATGGTTGTTTTAGTCAGGGTTTCTATTCCTGCACAAACTTCATGAACAAGAAGCAAACTGGGGAGGAAAGGGTCATCACCAAAGAAAGTCAGGGCTGGAACTCAAGCAGGTCAGGAAGCAGGAGCTGATGCAGAGGCCATGGAGGGATGTTTCTTATGGTTTGCTTCCCCTGGCTTGCTCAGCTTGCTTTCTTATAGAACCCAAGACTACCAGCCCAGGGAATGCCCTCCCCTCTTGATAACTAATTGAAAAAAAAGCCTTACAGCTGGATCTCATGGGAGCATTTCCTCACCTGAAGCTCCTTTCTCTGTGATAACTCCAGCTTGTGTCAAGTTGACACACGAAACCTGCCAGTATAATGGCTCAATGCTCAGCCAGAAGTAGATCCATCGGACATTTGTATAACTTCTCGCAAAGCTAAGGAAGCAGAGTGTTAGATGAAGAAAGGGAATATTGTGTACCACCTTCCTCCGGATTAAATTTTTAACTTCTCCTAAGAGAAAGAATGCTCAGAAGTTTCAGGAAGACCAAAAGAATCCACAAAACTCAGACACAATGTCTTTTGGCATGCCAGATGCAGTTTTAGGAGAGGAGGAAACTTAGTAGAAGCACTGATCTTTTATCTTGAATCCTCACATGGGATAGGTTGGACTTTTGGTGATGCAATAGGATGAATAATGTACTTCCGATACTTTACAAATGCTGCTGTAAGTAATTCCAATGTACCTTTGATCACAACGTTTGACTTAGATAGACCCATATCCTTGGGCTGTGACTGATATCTTAGATCTAGCTTAGTAGATGTGTGAGGAAATATCTTCATGAAAAGTTTTGCAGAAGAAATTATTCATTAACAACAAATTTAGGAGAACCATTCTCAATTTTTGTCAAAATTCTTTAAAATTATAATATCTAAATTTTAATTATTTGTTTGAGTTTATCATCTCATACTTTGTCTAATAAATAAATTTACAATGTATATGTGTACTTATACATATATGTATTAAAAACATTGTAGAAAAATTAATACTAGAAGTGAGAAGATACCTGCCTAATGGCATTTCAATTGCTCTTTAAACTTTCAATAACAAAATTTTGCTAAAGGTAATAATGCTATTGAAGCAATTGAGACATAATATGTTTTTATTCTGAAATATGACAAGGATTTTCTGGCATCAATCAATGCCCCAAAGGAGAATATGTTCATTTGTTTGAAAGTTACATTTTGTGCACTGTCCCCAGTGTTTGTATTTTTATATTCCTTCCTGTATGCACTTTTCAAATATTTCAGTACATTTCAGTATTTCAATGACTTATGAAAATGAAATTGTGCTGTGAACTTAACTTTCATTCTTCTTTAGTATGATTAAACTAACTGTTCATATTTTAAAATCTTCCAAATGAATTCAAGATTTTATAAATCCACATATTCTCCCAAAGAATATGCATCTGGAAATTCTGTCACTTATTAATCCTAAAGATTCATTGAATTATTTTTATAAATCCATTACTGTAATCTATATAATTCTTCAATACTGTATATTGAATTTATTGTTTGTAAAATGTACTTTTCTCTTGTTATATCTTATAGAATTGCTTGTTATATTACTTGAATTTATAATACTAGAAATTATCATTTCAGTAATTCACATAATAAATATTTTCTAAGAAATTCCTCTCATCTGAGAATGTTTATGTTTAATTAATTCTTAAATTATATACATAAATAACCTAGCTAATGTCACAAAGATAATCTTTTAATATTAATATTGGGGAGGACCTTTTCCATATTTGAAGTGTTTTAACACTAATATTTTTATTATATTGTATTGTATTGTATATATAGTGTTATGTTATATACTAATAATATAACAGTAATATTTTTATTCGATATATGTTTTATTTACATTTCAAATGATTTCCCCTCTTTGACAAAGGGGCTGAAAACATCCAGTGGAAAAAAGATAGCCTTTTCAACAAATGATGCTGGTTCAAGTCGAGGTCAGCATGCAGAAGAATGTGAATTGACCCATCCTTATCTCCTTGTACTAAGCTCAACTCCAAATGGATCAAGGACCTACACATAAAGCCAGACACCCTGAAGCTAATAGAAAAGAAACTGGGGAACACTCTTTAGGACATTGGTACAGGGGGAAAGTCCTGAACAGAACACCTATAGCATATGCTCTAAGATCAAGAATTGACAAATGGGGCCTCATAAATTTATAAAGTTTCTGTAAGGGAAAGGACACCATCAAAAGGACAATTCAGCAACCAACAAATTGGGAAAAGATCTTCACCAACCCTACATCTGACAGAGGGATAATATCCAATATATACAAAGAATTCAAGAAGTTAGATCCAAGGAAACCAAATAACCCTATTAAAAAATGGGGTACAGAGTTAAACAAAGAATTTTTACCTGAAGAACTTCAGATGGCTGAGAAGCATCTTAAAAAATGCTCAACATCATTAGTCATTAGGAAAATGCAAATCAAAACAACCCTGAGATTTCACGTTATACCAGTCAGAATGGCTAAGATTAAAAACTCAGGAGACTGGAAGTGTTGGGGAGGATGTGAAGAAAGAGGAACACTCCTCCACAGCTGGTGGGATTGCAAGATGGTACAACCACTCTGGAAATCAGTCTTGCGGTTCCTCAGAAAACTGGGCATGACACTTCCGGAGTACACTGATGTAATATTAATATGAGATTATATTTATATAGTTATAGCTGTCTATTTCAACTACTGAAAATCTAGCAACATTATGAAATTCATGCATGAATTAATAGGTTTAGTAATTGTTCTTATTTGCAAGATATAATTATTTTCTCAGATTGTTACTTCTTAATAACCTCACCTTTTCTATAACTTTCTGAACTCTTGCTGGCAGGTTCAACTCAACTTTTTTGGACAAAACTATTCTCCAAACTTACTGAGTCAAACTGGTTTCTGACAGACTCTGACTGAATTGCTCTATGTAGCCTCAATCTTCTCTAGTCTTCTTGTTACTTCTCATTTTCTGGTTCGTCCTGTCTTTCCTGTCTCTGTAAAACTATCCTGCTAAAACTGCCTTTTTTTCTGTCTGTCTACCTGCCTGTCTATCTATCTATCTATCTATCTACACACACACACACACACACACACACACACACACACACACACACACACATCTGTGCCAGTTTCTTAAATTACCTCTTTCTTTTCTATCTCATGAGAATTGGGAATATTCTATCTCTGACTCATTCTATCAAATATTCCTCTGACTTGTATTTTTTCTGCCCCTCAATTAGTTGTCACTTTCCAGCATGGCTACTTCCTCTACAAACTAACTATATCTTCATTAGTAGACATTAAAGTATATAACTAAGACTGTACACTATAATTATAGCCAGATCATACTCTAATAGTCTGTCTGCATTCCAGCCAGATTATACAGACCTAGAATATCTTTGGATGTGATCGCTTGCCAGAGCAGCCATTTGCTGAATTAAAATTCCTGTACAAAGGAGTGCATGTCACCTAATTCAAAATACAGGTTTTATTTATTTATTAGGGAGATTTGTGGGATTATTTTCATCTTTCTTTGAAAAATGAACTCCCTCTTGCCTATGAGGCAATAGTACATCCTAGTTCCCTAATGAGGTGTCTAATATTTTGCAATTTCTAGGCAAATAACATGGTAATATAATTGTGTCACTGTAAAAATAATGAAGCTGGATTAAATATCTCTCCTAGTTGGATTCCTTTATTCTTTTTTTCTTTACTTTCAATTCCCAACAGCCAGCCTTATTTTAAGGAGCCTTGCTCTTTAATGATATCTGCTCACAAATCTTAACTGTTGGGGCTTAGAGTTTCACTATAAGTTTCTGAGCTCTGCTGAGGCTTAGGGAGTAGTGAGATATAGAAAATAATGAGACAAATTAATTTCCTTCTCCCAGAGGTACTGTACTCCCCACAGCTATCACTCAGAGGACACACTCTTCTCTGAAAGATTGATATAAAAATAATTTATGTCAGCCTAAGAGGCAAAGCAAATCTATCTGCCTGGAAAAGCACATAAATTCCTTTAAGAGAACAGTACCTTGTGGAGACAGAGCTTCTTCTTAATTAGGGGTGTTTATTATCCTTGTCAGGCTTTTACAATCAATTCTGGAGTTGTATAATGAAAGGAATTTCAGCATTTAATATATAATTATATCATCCAGGTACCTACATAATTTAGCTTCAGATAATTCAGTGGTCATGAGTTACTAAGCTGAAGGAATTTATTTTAGCTAAAATTTGGTAGAAACAATTAGAAAACACTGGAAATGAAGATATAACTAAGTTGAGAGCCATGAAAGAATAATAGATCTTAAAATGTACAAATAAGATTAGTTAATTTATGTACTCCAAAGGAATAATGCCATTAAAACAAACCATGAAAATAATTGTTATAAATACAATGAACATATTATAGAGTATATTTTATACTTAAATGATATAATATCAACTAAGAGACTAATCACTGTTTCATTTTAATGTAGTCTTTTACACATTGTTTGGAATATCACCAATATTATATCAGATGACTCCCAGTGGGAAAAATAAAAATTATTAACAAGGGTTTTGGCAAAATATCCAATAATAAAATATCTTTTATTTCTGTTTTATTTTTGCTCTTTTTTCTTTTTCTAAGTTTGACCTTAATCTTTATGCAAGACACTGGACTTTTGTGCTTTTTAAAAACTACTATGAAAATATATATAACTAATTGTAGGATAGTGTTTTGTGAACATTCTTATCTTGCTTCTAAACTCTGAGCCAGAGGTGCTTTTGTTCTCATTATTTGTATTTTCTTTGCTTAAATTGCAGGACAAAATTTCAGTACCTACATGCAAATGTACATTAAATATTTATTGAAAGCATCTTCTGTTTTATAGTACTAACATGTGCCTTATCAGCATAGGTACAACACACCCAAAAAGTTTTTTTTTTTAGATTACTAAAGCATTTGGCTCTTGTAATTCATTAAAAAGATGTAATATTGCTTTATGTTAATTATCTAGCTTGTAATTTGTGACAGGTCAAGATCATATTCTTAAATATAAAAAAGAATTTGTTTATAATAAAATGTCTGTATCAGTGTCTAAGTTTTCCAGTTAAACTTACGTTTTAATTTAGGCTCAGTATAGTTTTATGTTATAATATGTTGTGAATATGAGATGAGATTGAATTTTAATTCTTTTGTTACTATCAGAAAATATGATTTAGCCTAAATATCAACTCAGATTTTTTTTATTTTTAAGAGGCTCACCGGTCAATTATCCTGTTTTTGTCTTGCATAACTGATTAAATTGTATAACTTATAGGAAAATCCTGAATCAATGATTAATATTCCTGATTCATACATTTTCAGCTATCTAAGGGATGTTTGTTCATTGCTGTTGTTTTATTTTATTTTTCACCTAGAGCTGTGTGCCAATGGTTTGGTGATGTAGAGTGGTATTTACCCTGTAAAGAGGTAGAGCCTAGAGGAAAGTTGATATTTCACTGGGGACTACTAGAGATGGCTGGAAAATTTCTCCCCAGTGTCTCAGCTATTTGAACACTTGGTCCCTAGTTGGTGCCATTATTTGTACAGATTAGGAAGAACTGCCTTAGTGGAGGAAGATTATCACTGGGTACAGGCTGTGAGCATTAATAGCCTCACCCAACTTCCTGTTGTTTCTGCTGCCTCTCTAATGGAATACTGTAACTCAATCTCCTTCATTCTTGAGCCACCATATCCCAAATTTATATCCTAAGTCCATGACATGGACTCCCTCCTCTGCCCTATGAAACAAAACAATCTTTTTCATCCACATTTGGCTTTTGGTCTTGCTATCTTTAATCACAGAAAAAATATATAGACATATCTGGGCCAAATGATAGAGACATAGCCACTCTAGCTTCTTGTTTGTGATATGTGATGTTTTCCCCTCAAACCTGCAACTCCATTGTCTGCCATGGTATAATACAACCAAGAGAACCCTTGTTAGAATCTTTATCATGGTCTTGTTCATTATCAAAACAAAAAGTGAAATAGGTCATGAGGAAATGATATGTTTTATAATAGTCATATTTTCTAATAAGCCAGATCATTTGAAAGCATGAGAAGATTTTTCTTGGAAAATGAAATGATCATGTTAAAGTATAGCTCACACTTATTGTCATTGGCTCATTCTAATAAAGAAGGTAGGAAGATATCACTCATCCAAGAAATAAATGGCCTATGTTAAGTGTGTTTTACTTTCTTCAGAGTTGAAGAGATAATTGAATCAAGATATTAATCAAATTGAAACAAGTATGTTTTGTATATATGTAAATGTGTATTTGTATGAAGTAGTTCATGATTGTATAACCAGGTGTACTTACATATTAATGATGTGAGTGTACAACATGTCTGATTTTGTTTTGCTTTGTTTAAGACAGGGTCTCTCACAGGATCTATTCATTCAGCAAGACTATCTGTTCAGCATGCCTGTGTGAGGTTTCTTTTTTGACCCTCAACTATACACAGGAATTACAAAGTTTCTGTAAGGCAAAGGACACCATCAAGAGGACAAATCGGCAACCAACACATTGAGAAAAGATCTTCACCAATCCTACATCAGATAGAGGGCTAATATCCAATATATATAAAGAACTCAAGAAGTTAGACTCCAGAAAACCAAACAACCCTATTAAAAATGGGGTACAGAGTTAAACAAAGAATTCTCACCTGAAGAACTTCGGATGGCTGAGAAGCATCTTAAAAAATGCTCAACTTCATTAGTCATTAGGGAAATGCAAATCAAAACAACCCTAAGATTTCATCTTACACCAGTCAGAATGGCTAAGATTAAAAATTCAGGAGACAGCAGGTGTTGGAGAGGGTGTGGAGAAAGAGGAACACTCCTCCACTGCTGGTGGGGTTGCAAATTGGTACAACCACTCTGGAAAGCAGTCTGGCGGTTCCTCCGAAAACTGGGCACCTCACTTCCAGAAGATCCTGCTATACCACTCCTGGGCATATACCCAGAAGACTCCCCACCATGTAATAAGGATACATGTTCTACTATGTTCATAGCAGCCTTATTTATAATTGCCAGATGCTGGAAAGAACCCAGGTATCCCTCAACAGAAGAGTGGATGCAAAAAATGTGGTATATCTACACAATGGAGTACTATTCAGCCATTAGAAACAATGAATTCATGAAATTCTTAGGCAAATGGATGGAGCTAGAGAATATCATACTCAGTGAGGTAACCCAGACTCAAAAGGTGAATCATGGTATGCACTCACTAATAAGTGGATATTAACCTAGAAAACTGGAATACCCAAAACATAATCCACACATCAAATGAGGTACAAGAAGAAAGGAGGAGTGGCCCCTGGTTCTGGAAAGACTCAGTGAAACAGTATTCAGCAAAACCAGAACGGGGAAGTGGGAAGGGGTGGATGGGAGGACAGGGGAAGAGAAGGGGGCTTACGGGACTTTCGGGGAGTGGGGGGGCTAGAAAAGGGGAAATCATTTGAAATGTAAATAAATTATATCGAATAAAAAAAATTAGTTTAAAAAAAGAATAGAGTAGATCAGATTTTACACAAAATAGTAAGGTAGAGACTAATTTAGATGCTTTTGATAATTATCTGGAATATAAGATATAAAGTAGTTGAAAAATATTTAGTATAGCCAATTTAAACATGATAAACAAAGAAGACTAGGCATTGGCTAACCTTGTACAATGTAACAAAGAATGATCACGTACAAAATCACCCAGGTTTCCTTCTCCTATCTGTAAGCTGAACTGTGCTGAATTCTGTGGCACTGATTGCCATGCATAGAGGCATGAGGAAGTATAAGGAGAAGGAACTAGTTATGGGCATGGTTTGTCCTTTGAGGAACAATTCTATCACAAACTTTCAGGGACTGTCAATGTTTGTGGGACTACCATTAATTTTAACAATCCAACCGCAACTTTTGCTCAAGAAGAACTGCAACAACTCCTATCATAAGACTGTTGCCACTTGAAATGTATCAACTTCTGTCTTCTCCAAACCATGGCAAGAATATTAGTAAGTTTTAAAAATGTATCTCATTTCATGAACTTAATTTTGAATAGAAGATAGTGTTGATTAAAAAAATGAAATAATTTCCTCAATAAAATTAAATCATTTTATATCATTATTTTTGTAAGTAAAACTTATTCCACTTTTATTCATTTTATCAAGTTATGCGGGAAACAGTGAAAACACCCCACCCACGTTTCTTATTTACTCATCAGTTCACACTGTCACACCAGAGCCTCCTGAGCTCTCAGTCATAACTGATCAATGCTTGCCAGGGGAACCTATGTGTCATTTGAATGGAAAGCTCTAAAGATATCCCTTTTCTTTGTAACTATGCTCAAATGCAAACTTTCACATGATGAAGAATAAAATTTCTGTGTTACTGTCTATCTCCAAAAAGATTCTGGGCCTTCTGTAGGTCTCCATAATTAATGACAGATATGGTCTGTGACCTATTCATAAAAGTATATAATATGATGTAAAATGCCAACTACCTGTATAGTCTATAGGACAAGAAGTAAGAGTCTATTAATCTAGCTTCAAAATGCCATAAATTGATACATTCATTTTAAATATTCTGCAACATACAACTTATTTTTTTCTGTGAATCAAATTATTAAAATCCTTTAATGCACTAAAGGTTTCCCAATGCTACATTTGAGATTTTCTAGTATGAACATTCTTTTCATTGTCTTTACCTTGTCTTATGAATTAGTTAGCACGGAATATGACAGACTAAAAGAAATGGAAATGAACAGTGGTTGTTGTTACAAATTGAATCTTACAGTAACTAAAACTTCATAATACCAGAAATAAGTGCTGATTCAGTTCTACGGTTAAGTTGAAGAAAGACACTTATATTACAATTGTTGGGAAAGGAAGAGATTGCTGAATCTACAAATCTAAGTATTTCTCAGCTTTTCATGCATTGTTCATTTAAAAACTGCAGAGTGATAATGGAAGCTTCCCTCTCTGCTATAATGATTACACACATTTTAAAGGTCAAACATTCTGGAATGAAGATCAAGATCAAAATGACAATTTTTTTTCTGAGAATAAAATGTAACTCTTTTAGTTTTAGTTTACCAAACTGTAATTGGAAGATTCACACTATGGTGGGGAAACACAGGTATTTATGAAATAGCTATTGTCTATAGCTTTTGTCTTTCTTTTTTTCGACTTACAGGTCTCTGAAATTGTCTGAATTTTATATGTTTATATTTCTGGGTAATTTTAAAATAATGATTTTTTTACAGAAATAATTCATAATAGGACAAAATTTAATGTACAAAATATATGATATGCTTGGTTAATGGAACACATACAGAAAAAAAGAAAAAAACATTTGATTCAAGGTTTTATTGAAGTTTCACTGAGTAACTAAAACATCCTATACATTAGGCAGTGACATTTATAGTTCAATACTCCCATATAAACCTCTGAAACATAACCCATACACATTTTCTTTCCATCCTCTCTCTCTCTCTCTCTCTCTCTCTCTCTCTCTATCTATCTATCTATCTCTTGCTGTCTCTGTCTCTCTGTCTCTCTATCTCTCTCTCACACACACATATACACACACACAAATACACACATATTACATATGTAGCAATTAATATTGGGAAAATATTTTTAATTTGTCCCTGTCTTATGCAGTTACCTGTTCCATTTTTAGATGATTTTAATTACTTCCACTGATTAATGCTCTTTATGTACAATTATTTCGAGTCATTGGTTTTAAAAATAAAGTCCAATAGTTTGATTTTACCAAATGAAAGCTCAGGAGCCAGATGCTAAAGTCAAAGCCTACTAGCTCCGAGAAGAAAAGAAACATTCAGCTAACTTTCTCCTCAGCTGACGCTCCAGGAAAAACATACCATTCCCCATCTCTATACTTTCTTAAAGTTCGTTCTAACTGAATGCTCCCCACCCTTTCCACTTCCTCTGCATCACTCTATTTCTCCTCCTGACTTCCTCTCACACTCTATGGTGTTCTGTATGTTCAATTCCTGTCAACTGATGTTTGGCTTGTTCTCCTGACCTATCATAGACTCAATCATTTTACAATAAGCATAAAACTCTTGGATTAAAGGTTTGTTCAAGGGCTGAGGAATACCGTAATTCAAAACATGTTATTCAATACAATCTTACAATTTGATAAAATATCCCACAACATTCTTTGATTAAAGTTGTTTGCCTGGCCTGAGCCAAAACACAACTAGAGACAGGTTCTCCCTGAATACAGTCTCAGGATTCACAGTTTGGTCAAATATCCAAAAACACGTCATTAATCAAAATTTATTCTTACCTTTTAATTTAATGCTATTTTAATTTATTTTTAATTTAATGCTACTTTAATTTAATGCTATTTTAAGAGATGTTTCTTCCTTTTGGGTACTAGATTATTAACAATGAGTACATCTATGTGAAAAGTATTTTATGCTGTTATTTCGTTTCCACAATTTTTCTCAAATTGTTTACTAAGTCTCATACTTTTGTAAAGTATCATTATACCACCAAATTTTTGTGTCTTTTGTCCATTTATAAATTATTGCATTTTATTCATTGTTATATAGCTGTTCTGTCTAGAGATCTAAGTTGCATGCATGAAAATACTAAGGAAGGACTCTGGCATTTTTCTCAAGCATGACAAAAATTTTTCAACTATTCAAATTTTTGGAGATGTTATTTATTCTCTTTTCAAGTAGAATGCCTTCTAGTGGATTTTAAGAGCGCTGAGCCAGTTCTACAAATATTTTGTGGGAATCAACAATGAGGATGATTTATTCATTGAGTTTTGTTCTTGGGCATTTTATAATAAACCCAGTCACATCTTATTAATGACAGAAATTCTCAGATCAACACTTGCTTGGTTATCTGCTTTGCATTTTTGCAAATGTTTAAAGAAAACTTGAAGAAATTAATAATAATATTGATCTTACTGGGAATATTTTAAAATAATTATTATTTTCAACTGTCTTAGAACATTGTTCAATCTTGAAGTCTACATACATTTTTAACTACTATTCAAATTGGTTCAATATGTCTTTGGCAAACTTTCATTTCTAATCCTTTAATTCACTTGGTACTTCAATATTTAAATGTTTGATACTGCTTAGCTATATATTTGCTTCCTTATTCTTTTTGAGTAAACAATTGCACCATTATTAAGATATCTTTTGTATTTTTTGTTACTTTTTTCTTTTTTACTTAAAGTCTACTATTCTCTCGTCTACCAAATTGCGTGGAATATATGCTCTATCCTTATATTTTGAGCCATTGTATGTTCCTAAGTATAAAGTGAATGTCATGTTGACCATCCATAATTAGATGCCAGATTTATTAGTTTGAATTTTTTTAATATTTGCTTCCTTAGTATTAAATCAAAAACTGGTTGTATATCATCACATGGGTACTAGGAGTTGAATTGAACCACAGCCCACTGGAAGATCAGCCAGTGATTGTACTAGTAGATTATTTTACTATGTGAAATCTTACTTAAAACTTTATTTTGCATCATTTCATCTCAGGCATACGGAGCCAAGATTATCATAAACAATGTGGTAGGATGAGATTTGCTGTTTCTCTACTGACTTCACAGTGTCGAAGCCACTCTCAACCATCTCTATTATGCACTGTTACAAAGGAGATTATTCTGAATCTACTACTGAGTCTGTATGATCACAAATATAATTAGAGACTAGATCTCCCTAATCTGATGTTGGATTAACACATCTCTTAGGTAGTATTATCTAAATTCAACACACTTAAAAAATTCTTCATTTTATTTGTTTACATTTCAAATGATATCATCCTTCCACGTTTCCCCTCCCCCAACTCCCAATCCCATCCCCCACACACTAACTGCTATGCTTCTATAAGGTTGCTCTTCCACCCACTTCTTCCTCACCACTCAAGCATTCCCAAGAGGACGGTAGCTGAAATACCCATCAAAGGGGAGGTAGAACCCATAGAGAACACCTCCAGTAGATAGTTACTGCTCCCAGTTGTGAGATGAGGCCATACACACATGTCAAAAGTTTTAACTCAGAATTGTTCTTGTCTAAAGGAAAGGCAGAGACAAATGTGGAGCAGAGACTGAAGGAAAGGCCATCCAGAGACAGGGATCCATCCCATTGGCACACACAAAAACCTGACACTATTGCTGATGCCAAGAAACAGTTACTCACAGGAGCCTGATATGGCTGTCCCCTGGGAGGTTCTGCCAGCAGGAGACTAATACAGATGCAGATACTCACAGCCAACCATCAGACTGAGCCTAGGGACCTCAATGGAAGAGCTAAGGGAAGGACTGAAAGCTCAAGGGGATTGCAGCCCCCTAGAAAGAATAACAACATTAACTAACTGGACCACTCAGAGCTCCCAAGGACTAAACTACGAAATATATATATATATATTTAAAACATTATACATCTAATGGTATAACATATTTCAATTCCTTTGAATATTGGAAGATATGTGTTTTATATATTATATTTAATAAAAATGTTTAATTGATAAGTCTTTTAAATTGAGTGTTAATAAAATATTTTCTTGAGGAAATAATTAGAAATTAAAGATGATGTAGAGATTAGTTTACAGATATTTAAGAGTCTAAACCATGTCTGACAAAAGTTTGTGAAATATTTTAACAATTTTCTTCCAATACTAACTATGCCTACCAATGATATGAACCTAGGTCTAGTAATCTATCATTTCTCAAACCATCTTAAGTGACCCAGAATTTGATAAAGAACATTAGATTTTTCAAAAAGCACTCAAAAATAAAATCCTCCTACATCATATTAGTGAGTCAGACTTTTGTCCCATATTGTACTAATAGCTATCCTCTTAAGAATCTCATGCAAAATTCATTGTATATTCTAGAAGAATGGATTTTCTTCTGCCTGGTGTGCTAATGGAGGAAGGGGAGTGAGAAAGGATCCTACAGTTAAAACTAACAGCACACAGTGCGAACCAAGGCATCAGATAAACATGGAAGGAAGAATTTTTGCTTTGTTTCAGAAGATGTCATATAAGTTTTATAAACTTTGATAACATTTAGTTCACTTTCATGGATGTTCTTTAAAGGGAGACATTTCACAGGAAAACACTTGGTTTCTGATTGTTCTAGGTGGAATACAGGGGCAGGTACCCGTGAAAGTGATAGAATTAAATTTAACAGGTTTCAAGGACACTTTCATATATGTCAGTTCATATCGAGCTGAATTTAAAATGTTTCTTCTGCAGACTACCAAATATTAGCTATTTGAGAACAAGCCAAATAGACACAGGGGGGCACAGATGCATAGGGGAAGAGTTTACATGTAGTACTTTATGTAAAAAATCATTTTAAAAATTTCAAGTACAATTGATCTGATTAAAAAATTATATTCAAACCAAAAAGCATTGCTAACATAGGGAGTCAATAATAAGGAAAAAAGGATAAAATACTGTCACTGTTTTGGTTTTTTTTTTTATTTTATACCATAAGACAGTCTTAAATATATTCTAAGTGACTGTTATACTGTATGTATGCTTATTTTCAAATTTAAGAAAGATTTTTGCTAAACAAACTCAACATAGGAAAAACTGATCTAATTCTCTACTCAAAACATCTCAACTAAAATAACAAGGAACCTATGAAATTCATATGCTAATTGTTGCAATTTCAGTTCTGTTCTTCTGCATAGCATTATGAAGAAGGCTTTTACTGAAAAATTATTTTGACTATAAGAATATAGTTAGAGTTGATAAGACAGTACTGTATTGGAAAAACAAGCTGCATATTCCCATTTCAAATACAGGAAACCAGTAATGCTTTTCGACTGAATATACTTTTTAATCAATTCAAGCCACTACACACACATACATACACACACACACATGCACATACACACACAAGCACAAATACACACACGTGTGCATAGACATGCACACACATACACACACACACACTTCTAAACATGTTTGTTCAAAATATTTTATTATAGGTGGAGTTTGTACAAAACAACTTAAGAATTAGTAAAAAAAGATCTTAATAAATATTAACACATCTGCTTTAATGTTTTTTTGAATTTGCATTGCTATTTAACAGGGATAAGTTAATACTCTTCAATTTTGTTTGTTTGTGTATTTGATTTGTTTTGCAAGATAAAATGGAGAGAAGTGAAGGTGAGATTATACTAAAACTACCGTGAAAATAAAGCCAAAGATATTTCCTGATTAGAACAGCTTGGTTGGTCATAGAGATTTTGAATTCTTTTAAAATTGAAGTACCTTGAGTTTCAGAAGACCTCTCCTGCATAGCAGAGAGCTGAGAAATCAATATTGCCTATCTATATTATCCTCAGATTTAATAAACAAAATGATAATTTAAACAGAAAATGAAAACTTGGTCATAAGCCCTCTTTCATCCCCCTATTCTTCCATCTACCCCTTCCCACTTCCCTGTTCTGGAATTCCCCTATACTCTTGACTTGCGGGGAGTGGGGACCCAGAAAAGGGGAAATCATTTGCAGTGTAAATAAAAATAAATAAATAAAAAAAAAAAGAAAAAAAATCAATAAAGACCTCTCCTGTTCCTGAGGTTGAACTCTATTGGCCATTTTCCAAAATTCATTTTTGTTATTCAGACTCTGGAAAAGGAAGATGCACTATTACTCAGATTCCATCTTCTGATATTTTTGTCCCAAGAGGATATTTTATTTGGTGCATTGGCACCCTCACTAGATACTTGTCAAAAATATAGATACCTCTATGTTGTGTCTCCCTGTTTAAAAAAAAAAAAAGAAAACTTGGTCATAAAAGTGAAAAGTGACACAACAAATATAAAGTCAAAGAAAAGAAAGAATCAAGATGTTATTTCTATATTGGCTGTTAATGCATAGGTAGGGCTGTAATTCATTAGGATAGCAAAGAAAACATGTAAAAAGTGTTTGGAAAATTAGGATGTCTCTTAATAAGTAATTTTGAAATTCTGATAAATATTTGAAATAGAAACTCAGTTTCTTCTGAAAATCAACATATCACAAGAACATTGTCATACATAAGAATACAAACTGTGTGCCTATAGGTAGGAAATAGATAAGAATCAAAGGACATGTTCTGAATTACTCCAGGTTTGAAGTCATAGTAATTAGGTAGAATCTAAAACAGGAAGGTGAGGAGATCCAGTGAGAAGGAAATTCAGAAAGAATGAAAAAGCTAATAATATAGCATCCTGGAATTCAAGTAAAAAATGCATTTCAAGGAGCAAAAATTACTAGTGACATTAAATGAAAATGACATGTCAAGTAAGAAGAGGCATTGAGAACTGGCAATTGTATTTAACAACAGTGGATGTGACTGATACCATTGATAAAAGCTGTGTCAATGGTGTGGTGACAGGAACATGTTTGAAGTGGTAAGAGGAGAGATACTTGATGTAGGGAATTTAGATAACTTTTCTCAGGAGTTAACTATGGCAAGGAAATATAGTTCGTTATAGTGCACAAGTTTTAGATTTCCCAGGGTTTTCAATACAGAAATAATTTTCCCTGGTGGGAATTTCAAACACACTTTCATGTACATAGAAACAACAGGGTCATGAATATAAATGATGTGTTCTATAATACTGAAAGCAGTTCTAAAGTACATTTTGACTTTGTTGGTATATTGCATATACTGAATTAACATCATCATAATATAAAATATATTGTTGACATTATGAGTGATAAAATAAAATGAATTTAATTTAAGTGTAAATAATTTGTTCAGTGGTTCACAAACATGTTTTTCGGACTCAGAGACTAAAGAACATTAGTTCCTAGGAATTTCAGACTAGTCTGGGGCACATGATGAACATTAGGGAAGCTTAGGATATCTAGTAACTTCCTATTTCTATAAAAAGTTATGTCAAATTCATTTCTAACATTTTTTTAGTTTTTTATTGAGTATATTCTTCATTTATATTTCAAATGTTATACCCTTTCCTCCCCGAAAACCCCAACCCATCCTCCCATCCCCTGCCTCCAAGAAGATGCTCTTCCACCCAACCCACTCCCACCTAACCCTGTTGATTTCCCCATGAACACTGACAATAAGGTTTCCTCAGATCTATGTAGAAAAATTTACTCAGACAGTAAAATAATGACAAGGACATCATCAAAGTACAACTTTGTAAACCAAGGAGTTTGCTAGTGTGAGTTAAAAGAAAATGGGCAACTCTAAGATAGCTAATATCAAAAAATCCCCTGAAGCAAAAGTGACAGCTCATAAAATCTAGAAGTCTTGAGCTGTTTGCATGACTTAGAGGTCCGATAATCCTCCTTCACACAGCTGGTTGATAAATTCCCTTCTTTGCACAAATCTTAACTGTTTCTATTGACTTCCAATGGTGGAGCAGTCTCATAAATTTTATAAATTTCAGATGCTTTTTTTTCCAAGATCTGTGAAATTTATTTACTTCCTGAGTTTTATGATTCTGTAGTAGGATGGATTGTTTAAACACAAAATAATAAAGAACAAAATGTCTTTAATTTCATTAAATATAGACATTTATTTTGAGATGACATGTTAAAGTAAGTATTTTGGATCTATAACCCATTTTCATATTTTGATTTCTCCTAAAAATGAGGCAAGCAATAGCTGAAGAGAAGTGTTGGCCATGTCCAGCAGATTTATATATTTATTTTATATTCCTGAGTCTTTTGTGATTTGGAAGAATAGAGATTAATGAGTAGATGGTGATCATAAAATTTGTTCAAAATCATACATATGTTAGGAGCAATCTAGAGAATACCAACTGTTTTACTTTGATCGTGTCATCATGCTACATGAAATATCAAAAAGCATGGGGATAAAAACATATTAATAACATGTTATGTGAACAGTCCTGAAGAGAGACATGTAACCTTATAATAACCTCACAAGATTAACATTACTGATTGTTTTCATAGATATTTCTCCACAATTAATTGCTGCATTTCTTTAAGGAATCTTAGTTTATTCACCATGAAAAAAACATGTATATCTTTTAAGATGTTTACTTGTATGAAGGCACTGTATTACTTCCTTGGAAAAGTATCATGAGCCATTTGGTAAGGACTTTAGAAGGCTGTAAGCTGTGAGAGATGTCAGAAAATGGTAGTCATTTATATCAAGTACATAAAACGACTTCAGAAGTCTTATAACTTGGGGAAATAAAAAAATAGAAAAAAATAGTAATAATGATGCTTATGGCTATGGTTAAAAGTCAACTTTGTTCAAATTCAAATATTAATCATCTGAAAAATAATCCATGTTTTTATGAAGGGGGGGGGGGACTCCTGTTCTCAGAGGATAAGGGAAGAGATGAATGGAGAGAAGATCTGTGTGAGGGGGTACTGGGAAAAGAGGGGTAAAGTGATAAAATAAGTGAATTCATAATAATAAAAACTACTTAATAGGTACTGTTCATTTTCTTTTTATTGAATATATTCTTTATTTACATTTCAAAAGATGTCAGAAGATGGAAAGATCTCTCATGCTCAGGGATTGGAAGAATTAATATAGTAAAAATGGCCATCTCACTGAAAGCAATCTACAGATTCAAAAGCAATTCCCATCAAAATACCAAATCAATTCTTTATAGAGCTAGAAAGAGCAATCTGCAAATTTATTTGTAAAAACAAAAATTCCCCAGGATAGTGAAAACTATTCTCCACAAAAAAAGATTCCTGGTGGAATCACCATTCCTGACCTCAAGCTCTACTACAGAGCAATAGTGATAAAAAACTGTATGGTACTGGTATAGAGACAGGCAGGAAGATCAGTGGAATAGAATTGAAGACCCAGATATGAACCCACACCCCTACAGTCATTTGATATTTGACAAAGGAGCTAAAAATATCCAGTGAAAAAAGACAGCATTAGAGTTAGAGTCCATAGAGTCAATTAACCCTATTAAAAATGGGGTACAGAGGGTACAGGGAATTTTCAGCTAAGGAAACTCAAATGGCTCTGAAGCACCTAAAGAATGTTCAGCATCCTAAGTTATCAGGGAAATGCAAATCAAAACAACCCTGAGATTCCACCTCACACCAGTCAGAATGGCTAAGATGAAAAACTCAGGGGACAGCAGATGCTGGAGAGGATGCACATAAAGAGGAAAATTTCTCCATTTCTGGTGAGATTACAAGCTGATAAACCAACTCTGGAAATCAGTTTGGCGATTCCTCGGAAAATTAGACATAGTAATTAATACCTGAGGACCCAGCTATACCCACCCTGGGCATATACCCAGATGATGCTGCAACATGTGATAAGGACACAAGCTCCACTATATTCATAGCAGCCTTATTTATAATAGCCAGAAGCTGGAATGAAACCAGATGTCCTTCAACAGAGGAATGGATACAGAAATTGTGGTATATTACACAACGGAGCATGATTCAGTTATGTAAAACAATGAGTTCGTGAAATTCTTAAGCAAATGGATGGAACTAGAAAGTGTCATCCTAACTGAGGTAACCCAATCACAAAAGAACACACATGTTATGCACTCGCTTATAAGTGGATATTAGACCAAAAGCTCAATATAAACAACTTACAATTCACAGGCCACAGGAAGCCCAAGAAAAAGGAAGACCAAAGTGGGATTGCTTTGGTTCCTCTGAGAAAGGGAACAAAATACAGGAGTAGTTATGGAGATAGCATGTGGATCAAAGACTGAAGGAAAGGCTACCCAGAGACTATCCTACCTGGGGATTCATTCTATCAACTGTCACCAAGTCCCAAAATTACTATGGACGACAAGAAGCACATACAGAACAGAGCCTGTTATGGTTGTCTCCAGAGGGGCCCTGCCATAGTCTTAAAGACACGGAGGCAGAGGCTAGCAGCCAACCTTTGGACTGAGCACAGAGTTCTCAATGGAGGAGTTGGAGGGCAGACTGTAGGAGCTGAAGGGGTTTGCAGGTTCATAGGAAGAATGAGGATGTAGACCAACCAGATGCCCAAGAGCTCTCAGGGACTAAGCCATCAACCAAGGGGTACACATGGTTCCAGCCAAAAGTGTGGCAGAGGAATGCCTTGTCAGGCATCAGTGGGAGAAAGGGTCCTTGGTCCTGTGAAGGCTCAATAGATGCTCCAACATGGGGAAATTGAGGAGGGGTGGGAGTGGGTTGGGTGGAGGGGCATATTCTTGGAATCAGGGGGTGGGAGGATGGGTTGGGGGTTTTCATGGAGGGAGGAAACCAGGAAAGGCTATAACATTTGAAATGGTCATTTTCATTTACTATCCTTTGTATTCCTTGACAAGGGGTGTCATTTTTCTCAGGAAATGATCAGCAAGTCAATTAATAGAGCCATCAGGAAAGTACCAATTTGTGGCATTTGTATTATCTGAAATAAATGTGTCTATGGGGGGGGGGCAGTGTCTTTCTCTGGATTTGCTTTTACAAATCAAAAAAACCTTAAGAAATCAAATATTATTATTGTAAATTACTATGATTCACAGACACATGGTATGGACACAGTCTAATAATAAGGAATATACTATATATCTGTATATTATATGTCAAATGCAGTATTATAGTCAGTACAATTTACTACAGTTTTAATAAGTTCAGTGTAATTAGAATAACTAATAATTTAAAATTTAGAAACACTAATCTTGATTATAGAGTCCTATCTTAACTTTTGATTGTATAACATTCTCATTTTTTAAGAAAGTATTTAGTAGCTCATTTTTCTTTAATGGTTAGACTAATAAAGAATGAAACAATATTATTACAGAGTTTGTTATAAGGAGAAGTTACTGAACTACTTTTGAGGATTATTAACCTAAATAAGTGAAGATTTAAAATTCTACACTTTTACTTGCTTTGTATTTTCATTTTAAGTTGTAAGTTTATTGTTAGAAATATGACTCAGTATCGCTTCAAATATAATCTATGGTAAAGGTGAAAAAAATGTAAAGTGCCTGTTCAAGGCTAGAACTTTTCCATCTTTTAGGTAAGACACCATTAATGGGGAGACACATCTTCGGTTTGGCAATAGGGACAAAGAATTCTTTGATGGATTTAGGAACTGGGGACAAATTTGTCTGACAATAGATAGAGTGGTTTATAATAAAATTGTTAATATTTAAATAATTAGTTAACAGGATTAATGTAATTTTATGATAATTATAGCACTGACATAAGTGTGGTTGACAGATTTTAATTTTTTCTAGTAAATTTTTTTCTATTATTATTATTATTTATTTTTTATACTCTGGCTGTTCCACATATCATACCTCCTCCCTGCTACCCTGTCTCCGTGAGGATGTCTCTGCCCCACTAAACATCTAAACTCCCTGGGACCTCCAGTCTCTTGAGGGTTAGGTGCATCTTCTCTGACTGAAATGAGATCCAGCAGTCCTCCACAACACATATAATGTATTGGGGGCCTCATATTAGCTGGTGTATGCTGCCTGGTTGGTGGTCTAGTGTCTGAGAGATCTCAGGTATCCAGGTTAATTGAGACTGCTGGTCCTCTTTCAGGGTCACCCTCCTCCTCAGTTTCTTCCAGCTTTTCCCTAATTCAACCACAGGGGTCAGCACCTTCTCTTCATTGATTAAGTGCAAATATCTGCATCTGACTCTTTCAACAGCTTGTTGTATCTTTCAGAGGGCAGTCAAGATAGGTATCCTTTTGTGAACACTCCATTGCCTCAGTAATAGTGTCAGGACTTCCACTTCCCCTTGACCTGGATCTCACTTTGGCTCTGCAGTTCTTTCAGAGAGGAATAATTATGGGTCAAGTTTTGACTGTGTGAGAGCAATCCCATCCCTTACTTGATGCCTTTCCTTTCTGCTGGAGGTGCAATCTACAAATTCCCTCTCCTAACTGTAGGCCATATCATTAAGGGTCCCTTCCTTTGAGTCCTAAGATTCTCTCATCTCCCGGGTCTCTGGTATATTCTGAAGGGTTCCCCCAACCTCCTACCTCCCAAGGTCACCTGTGTCCATTCTTTCTGCTGGTCCTCAGGGCTTCAATCCTTTCCCCCCACCCAATACCAGATCATATTCCCAACTTCCCAGGTCCTGTACCCTTTCCCAGGTTTCTCCTTCCCTCCCTCCTTGTGGTTGCTTTTTTCTCCCTCCCAAATGAGATTGAGGAATCCTCACTTGGGCCCTTTATCTTATTGACATTTTTGAGTTCTGTGGACTGTGTAATGGGTATTCTGACCTTTTTAGTTTCTTTCTTTCTCTTTCTTTGCTTCTTTCTTTGTTTCTTTCTTTTCTTTCTTTCTTTCTTTCTTTCTTTTTTTTTTTTTTTTTTTTTTGCTAATATCCATTTATTAGTCATTAGGTACTGGGCATATACTTTTGTTTCTGAATTAATTCATTCAAGATGGTACTTTCTAGTGCTACCCATTTGCCTCCAAAACTCAGGTTGTCCTCATTGTTAATAGCTGAGTAGCATTTCATTGTGTAAATGAACCACATTTTCTGTATCCATTTTTCTGTCATGGGGCATCACAGTTGTTTGCAGCTATCACAAATAAGGCCACCATGAAGATAGTGGAACATGTGCCCCTGTGGCATGGTAGGGCCTCTTTTGGGTATATTCCCAAGAGTCTTCATGTAGATCTATTTCCAACTTTCTGAGGAACCTCCAGATTGATTTCCAGAGTGGTTATACCAGTTTGCAATCCCACCAGCAATGGATGAGTGTTCCTCTTTCTCCCCATTTTTTCCAACATGTGTTGTCATCTGAGGTTTTGATCTTAGCCATTCTGATTGGTGTAAGGTGAAATCTTAGGTTCTTTTTGATTTGCATTTCTCTGATGACTAACGACTTTGGACATTTCTTTAGGTATTTCTCATCCAGTTGAGATTCCTCTTTTGTGAATTCTCAGTTTAGTTCTATACCCGATTTTTGACTGGGTTCTTTGGTATTTTGGTGGTTAGCTTCTTGAGTTCTTTATATATTTTGCATATCAGCCCTCTTTCAGATTTGGGGTTAGTGAAGATTTTCTCCCAATCTGTAGGTTGCCAATTTGTCTTATTGACTGTGTCCTTTGCCTTACAGAAGCTTTCTAGTTTCATGAGGTCCCATTTATCAATTCTTGATCTTAGAGTATGAGTCATTGAAGCTCTATTTAGAAAATTTTTCCCTGTGCCAGTGAGTTCAAGGTTCTTTCCCAAGTTTTTTTTTTTTCTATTAGATTCAGTATATCTGGTTTTATGTTGAGGGTCTTCACCCACTTGGACTTGAGCTTTGTGCAAGGTGACAAATGGGTCTATTTTCATTTTTCTACATAGAGACAGATAGACCAGCACCATTTAATGAAAATGCTTTTTTCCATTGTATATTTTTGGCTTCTTTGTCAAAGATCACATGTTCGTAAGTGTGTGGTTTTATTTCTGGAAATTCAATTCAATTCCTTTGACCAACCTGTCTGTTTCTGTAACAATACCATATGGTTTTTATCACTATTGCTCTGTAGTGCTTGAGGTCAGGGACAGTGATTCACCTAGCCTTTCTTTTATTGTTAAGAATTGCGTTTGCTATCTGTTTGCCTTTCCAGATGAATTTGAGAAACACTTTTTCAAAGTCTTTGAAAAAATGGTTTGGAATTTTGATGGTGATTTCATTGAATCTGTAGATTGTCTTTGGTAGGATGGCCATTTTTACTATCTTAATCCATTAGTGTGGGAGTTTTCTCAATTTTCTGAAATCTTCAATTTCTTTCCTGAGAGACTTCAAAGTTATTATTATACATATCTTTCATTTGTTTGGCTAGAGTTACCCCAAGATATTTCATATTATTGTGGCTATTGTGAAAGGAGTTGTTTCCCTAATTTCTTTCTCAGCCTGTTTATCACTTGTATAGAAGAAAGTCTACTGATTTGAGTTAATTTTATATCCAGCCATTTGGCTAAATTTGTTTGCCAGCTGGAAAAGTTCTCTGGTAGAATTTATGGAGTTGCTTTTTTATACTATCATATCATCTGCAAATAGTGATGCCTTTATTTCTTCTTTACCAATTTGTATCACCTTGATCCATTTTTGTTGTCTTATTGTTCTAGCTAGTACTTCAAGTCATATATTGAATAGATATATGGAGACTGGTCATCCTATCCCTGATTTTAGTGAGATTGGTTCAAGTATATCTCCATTTAATTTGGTTGGCAGTCAGTTTGCAGTAAATTGCTTTTATTATGTTTAAGCAATTGAATTCCTGCTATTTTCAATACTTTTAAAATGGAGGAGTATTGCATTTTGTCAATGATTTTTCTGCATCTAAGAAGATTATCATGTGATTTTTCCATTGAGTTTATTTATATAGTGGATTGCATTAATGGATTCTCATATATTGAATCATCCCTGCATCCCTAGAATGGAGCCTACTTGATCATGGTAAATGATTGTTTTGACATCTGATCCAGATTTAACTTTGGTATTTGTTATCTGTCTTGAAAATTGTCCATTTCATCCAGATTTTCCAGTTGAGTAGAGTATAGGCTTCTGTAGTAGGATCTGATGGTTTTTTTGAATTTCCTCAGTTTCTGTTGTTGTATCTCCTTTTTCAATTATGAATTTTTAATTTAGATACTGTTTCTGTGTGCTCTGGTTAGTGTAAGCAGTTGATCTATCCTGTTCATTATCTCAAAGAAACAGCTCCCAGTTTTGTTGATTCTTTGTATAGTTCTTTTTGTTTCTACATGGTTGATTTTAGCCCTGAATTTGACTATTTCCTGACATCTACTCCACTTGGGTATATTTGTGCTAGAGCTTTTAGGTGTTCTGTTAAGTGGCTAGGTATGCTCTCTCCATGTTTTTTGGAGGCACTCTGTATCCATTCCACAGCTGAAGGACATCAGGGTTCTTTCCAGCTTCTGGCTATTATAAATAAGGCTGCTATGAACATAGTGGAGCACGTGTCCTTATTGGAGCATTTTCTGGACATATTCCCAGGAGGGGCATAGCTGGGTCCTAAGGTAGTGCTATGTCTAATTTCTGAGGGACTGTCAAACTGATTTCCAGACTGGTTTAACCATCTAGCAATCCCACCAGCAATGGAAAAGTGTTCCTCTTCCCCACATCCTTTCGAGCATCTGCTGTCCCCTGAATATTTCAACTTAGCCATTCTGACTGGTGTGAGGTATAATCTCAGGGTTGTTTTGATTTGCATTTCCCTGATAACTAAGGATGCTGATCATTTCTTTAGGTGCTTCACAGCCATTCAAGTTTCCTCAGCTGAAAATTTTCTGTTTAGCTCTGTACCCCATTTTTAATAGGATTATTTTCTCTGGAGTCTAACTTCTTGAATTCTTTGTATACACTGGAGATTAGCCCTCTATCTCATGTAGGATTGGTAAAGATCTTCTCCCAATCTGTTGGTTGCCATTTTGTTTTATTGACATTGTCCTTTGCTTTACAGAAACTTTGCAGCTCTATGAAGTCCTGTTTGTCAATTCTTGTTCTTAGAGCATAAGCCATTGGTATTCTATTCAGGAAAATTTCCCACACGTGCCCATGTGTTTAAGGCTCTTTCCTCCTCTCTTGTCTACAATCTTCAGTGTATCTGGTTTTATGTGAAGGTCCTAGATCCACTTGGACTTGAGCTTTGTACAAGGAGATAAGCATGGGTCAATTGACATTTTTCTGCATGTTGACCTCTAGTTGATCCAGCACCATTTGTTAAAAATGCTATCTTTTTCCCCACTGGATTATTTTTAGCTCCTTTGTCAAAGATCAACTGAGTATATGTGTGTGGATTCATTTCTGGGTCTTCAATTTTATTCCATTGATCTTCCTACCTATGTCTTTATCAATACTAAACAGTTTTTTATCACTTCTGCTCTGTAGTAGAGCTTGAGGTCAAGAATGGTAGTTCCTCCAGGAGATCTTTTGTTGTGGAGAATATTTTTAGCTATCCTGAGCTTTTTGTTATTCCAAATGAATTTGCTGATTGCTTTTTCTAGCTCTATGAAGAATTGATTTGGAATTTTGATGGGGATTGCACTGAATCTGTTGACTGCTTTCGGAAAGATGGCCATTTTTACTATATCAATCCTGGGAGATCTTTCCATCTTCTGAGATTTTCCTCAATTTCTTTCTTCAGAGGCTTGAAGTTCTTGTCATACAGGTCTTTCACTTGTTTGGTTAGAGTCACACCAATGTATGCAATATTATTTGTGACTATTGTGGAAGATATCATTTCCCTAATTTCTTTCTCAGTTTGTTTATCCTTTGAGTAGAGGAAGGCTACTGATTTGTTTGAGTTAACTTTATATGTAGCCACTTTGCTGAAGTTGTTTATCAGGTTTAGAAGTGCTCTGGTGGAACTTTTGGGGTCGCATAAGTATAAGCTCATATCACATGCAAATAGTGATATTTTGGCTGCTTCCTTTCCAATTTTTATACCTTTGACCCCCTTTTTTTGTCTAATTACTATGGCTAGTACTTCAAGTGCTATATTGAATAAATAGTGAGAGAGTGGGCCGCCTTGTCTAGCCCCCAATTACAATGGGATTGCTTCAAGTTTCTCTCCATTTAGTTTGATGTTGTTGCTATATATTGCTTTCACTATGTTTAGGTATGGACCTTGAATTCCTACTCTCTCCAAGATTTATATCATGAAGGGATGCTGAATTTTGTCAAAAGCTTTTACAGCATCTAATGACATGACCATGTGTTTTTTTTTTCTTTGAGTTTCTTTATGCAGTGGGTTACATTGATGGATTTCCATATATTGAACCATCCCTGCATTCCTGGGATGATGGCTACTTGATCATGGTGAATGATTGTTTTGATGTATTCTTGCATTCTGTTAGCAAGAATTTGATTGTGTATTTTTGCATCAATGTTCATAAGTGAAATTGGTCTGAAGTTCTCATTCCTTGTTTGGTCTTTGGTTTAGGCATAAGCATTATTGTGGCTTCCTAGAATGAATTGGGTAGTGTTCATTGTGTTTCTATTTTGTGGAATAGTTTTAAGAGTATCTGTATTAGGCCGTTTTTGAAGATCTGATAGAATTCCTCACTAAACCCATCTGGTCCTGGGCTCTTTTTGATTGGGAGACTATTAACAACTACTTCTAAATTCTCAGGACTTATGGGACTATTTAGATGGTTTATCTGATCCTGTTTTAATGTTAGCCCTGGTATATTTCTAGAAAATTGTCCATTTCGTCCAAATTTTCCAATTTTATTTTGTATAAGTTCTTGTAGTAGGATCTGGTGATTCTTCTAATTTCCACAGTTTCTGTTGTTATGTCTCCCTTTTCACTTATGGTTTTATTGATTTGGATAGTGCCTCTGTGCCCTCTGGTTAGTCTGACTAAAGGTTTATCTTTCTTGTTGATTTTCTCAAAGACAGCTCCTGATTTTGTTGGTTCTTTGTATAGTTCTTTTTGTTTTTATTTTGTTGATTTTGGCCTTGAGCTTGATTATTACTTGCTGTTTACTCCTCTTGGGTGCATTTACTTTTTTTTTCTAGAGCTTTCAGGTGTGTTGTCAAGCTGCTAGAGTAAGTCCTCCCCATTTTCTTTTTGGAGGCACTTAGTGCTATGAGTTTTCCTCTTAACACTGCTCTTATTGAGTCCCATAAGTTTTGGTATGATGTGTCCTCATTTTCATGAAATTCTAAAAAAGTCTTTAGTTTTTTTCTTTATTTCTTTCTTGACCAAGCTGTCATTGAATAGAGCATTGTTCAATGTAAGTGTGCTTTCCTTTGCTTTTGTTTCATCAGGCCAGGGTGATCTGAAGGGATGCATGGAATTATTTCAATATTCCTGTATTTGTTGAGGCCTGTTTTGTGACCAACTATATGTTCAGTTTTGGAGAAGGTACCATGAGGTACTGAGAAGAAGGTATATTCTTTTCCTTTAGTATGGAATGTCCTATAAATATCTTTTAGATTCATTTGGTTCATAACTTCAATTAGTTTCAAAGTGTCTGTGTTTAGTTTCTGTTTCCATGATTTATCCACTGCTGAGAATGGAGTGTTGAAGTCTCCCACTATTATTGTGTCCTGTACAATGTGTGATTTGAGCTTTAGTAAAGTTTCTTTTATGAATGTGGGTGCCCTTGTATCTATGCCCTTGGGTCATAGATGTTCAGAACTGAGAATTCATCTTGATCAATTTTTCCTCTCACCAGTATAAAGTATTCTTCCTTATCTTTTTTGACAACTTTTCATTTTAAGTCAATTTTATCTGATATAAGAATGGCCACTCCAACTTGTTTCTTGGAACCATTTGCTTGGAAAATTGTTTTACAACCTTTGATTCTGAAGAAGTTATTGTCTTTGTCACTGAAGTGTGTTTCTTGTATGCAGCAAAATAGAGTCCTGTTTACATATCCAGTCTGTTAGTCTATGTCTTTTTATTGGGGAATTGAGACCACTGATGTTGAGAAATATTAAGGAAAAGTGATTGTTACTTCCTGTTATTTTTGTTGTTAAAAGTGGTATTCTGTTTGTGTGGCTATCTTCTTTTGGTTTTGTTGAAAGAAGACTACTTTATTGTAGCTTCCTCCTTGTGTTGGTATTTTACAGCCATTATCTTTTGTAGAACTGAGTTTGTGGAAAGATATTATGTAAATTTGGTTTTGTCATGGAATGTCTTGTTTCTCTTTCTATGGTAATCGAGAGTTTTGCTGGGTATAGTTCCCTGGGCTTACATTTATATTCTCTTAGGGTCTATATGGCATCTGACCAGGATCTTCTAGCTTTCACAGTTTCTGGTGAGAAGTCTGGTGTAATTCTGATAGGTTTGCCTTTATATGTTACTTGATCTTTTTCCCTTAGTGCTTTTAATATTCTTTCTTTGTTTAGTGCATTTGGTCTTTTGATTATTTGTGATGGGAGGAATTTCTGTTCTTGTCTAGTCTGTTTGGATTTCTATAGGCTTCTTTTATGTTCATGGGCATCACTTTCTTTGGGTTAGGGAAGTTTTCTTCTATAAGTTTCTTGAAGATATTTACTGGCCCATTAAGTTGTAAATCTTCACTCTCTTCTATACCTATAATCTTTAGGTTTGGTCTTCTCATTGTGTCCTCAGTTTCCTGGATGTTTTGGGTTACAAGCTTTTTGCATTTTGCATTTTCTTTGACTGTTGAATCAATGTTTTCTATGGTATCTTCAGCACCTGAGATTCTTTCTCCTGTCTCTTTTATTCTGTTGTTTATGCTTGTATCTCTGACTCCTGATTTCTTTCCAAGGTTTTCTATCTCCAGAGTCTCACTTTGTGATTTCTTTATTGTTTCTACTTCCATTTTTAGATTCTGGATGGTTTTGTTCAGTTCCTTTACTTATTTCTGTTTTCCTAGAATTCTTCAATGTGACTTTTGTGTTTCCTCTTTAAGGGCTTCTACCTGTTGACACATGTTCTCCCATATTTCTTTAAGAGATATTTGTGTTTCCCCTTTAAGGGCTTTCATCTGTTGACACATGTTCTCCTGTATTTCTTTAAGGGAGTTATTTATGTCCTATTTGAAGTCCTCTTTCAGCATCATGAAATGTGATTTTAAATCAAGCTCCTGTTTTTCGGGTGTTTTGGAGTTCCAGGATTTGTGGTTGTGGGAGAACTGGGTTCTGATGGTGCCATGTTGCCTTGTGTTCTGTTGGTAACATTCTCGTGTTTTTCTTTTGCTGTCTGGCTATCTCTGGTGTTAGCTGGAATTGCTGTCTCTGACTGTGGCTAATCTGTCCTGCTAGCCTTTGTATCTCTACTCGTAGTATTAGTATTCTCTCTGTGCACACAGGTATGTAGAAACTTCTGGGAGACCAACTCTCCTGTGGTCGTGTTTGTATATGTAGCTCTGTGGCCCAGGATTAGCTCTGTGCTCTCAGGCCTCTCCACAAACCTGGGAAGTTAGCTGTCTTCCTGCTTCACCTGGATATGGAGCAGTGTGGAAGAGGATGGTCCCCAGCCAGAGATAGAAAATGGAAGGCTCCTGCCTGAGATTTCTAGACTGGTTCCTCTGAGCAGTAGTGGTGCTCTTACCTGTGCTCCCAGTCCTCTCTGCAATCCCGTGGAGAGTTCAAATGTCCTGAGTTCAGGTGGTTCTCTAAGATGTATCAGAAGATGATGCCATCATTGTGATCATTGGGGCAGACCTTGCAAGAGTTTGTCCCAGAAGAGAAGATAGGCAGCTGAAGGGGACAAAGGAATGGAAAGGGAGTGGTATTCTGGAAGGCAGGATTTTTGGTGGTTTCTGGGTAGCAAATCCCACAGGACACCTGGCAGTAGCTCTGGAACTTCAGAGATAGAAGTAGTTCTTACTAAATGCCCTGAGTGCTGTTGGTCCTCTAGGAAGTATCAGTATGGTGTTTTCACTGTGGCAGGCCTGGCAAGAATCTTCCCCAGCAGAAAAGCAGTCCGTCTTTTTATAGAGATACCAAGACTATTGATGTTAATAGATATTAAGGAATAGTGATTGTTGCTTCCTGTTATTTTTGATGTTATTTTTACATTTGTGTGGTTATCTTCTTTTTGGGTTTGTTGAAAAAAGATTACTTTCTAGATTTTTCTAGGGTGTAGTTTCCCTCCTTGTGTTCGTGTTTTCCCTCTATTTTCCTTTGTAGGGCTGGATTTGTGGAAAGATATTGTATAAATTTGGTTTTATCATGGGATATCTTGGTTTCTCCATCTATTGTAATTGAGAGTTTTGCTGGATACTATATCCTGATACTATAGCCTGAGCTGTTCTCTTAGGGTCTTAGGTCTTACAACCAGAATCTTCAGATTTTCAATTTCTTGAGTTTCTATTTACTATTTATTGATCTTAGTAGCAAAGTTATGGAGCAAGGGGAATAATCCTTCATTGTTGGTGGAAGTGCAATCTTGTACAACCACTTTGGGAATAAATTTGGTAGTTTCTCAGAAAAAAAATTGAAACAGTTCTACCCAAAGTCTAAGCTTTTCCACCTATGAGAAAGTATCCAAAGATTGTCAACTATACAGCAAGAACACTTGCTCAACTATGTTCATAGAAGCTTTCTTTTTAATAGCCACAAATTGGAAACATTCTAAATGTCATCCAATTGAAGAATGGATAAAGAAAATATGCAACTGCACACTGTAATACTCTTCAGCTATTAAGAATAAAATATTAAATTTGCACTCACATGGATGGAACTAGAAAATATCATCCTGAGTTCACACATAGTATAATACTCAATTATAAGTGGACATCAGCTATGAAGTACAGGTTAATCATGTTACAATCCACAGAGCCAAAGAAAATAATTATTAAGAAGGGCCCAATGGAACATATGTTAATATCACTCAGACAGCTAAGCAAAATAGACATCAGAAATGAATAAAGGGGGGGAACTAGTTGGAAGAGGAATTAAGGTTTGGAACAGAGATGGGGATGAGGTTTGGAAAGGGGTGTCAGGAGAGGGCTAGAAGTGAGAGTGGAAATAAGTTGGGAACATGTCCGGGACTAGATAGAGACATACATGGAACGTACTCACTGTTAAGTGGAGATTAGTTATATACTAGAGGATTCCCATGATATTCCCCACAGATTCAAAACAGAGCAACAAGAAGAAAGGCCCAAGGGAGGATAATTAAATCTCATTTAGAAGAGAAAATAAAATAGTCATAGGAGGTATAGGGCAGGGGAAAATTGAATAGAAGTTAGGAGGAAGAGAGGAGTGGGGAGGTAAGGATCAGGTGTGGGGAGAGACAGAATTGAGGGCGAGAGGGCCAGTAGAATGAATACAAATCTGCAGCTGCCTGGGATGGGCTACAAAGGGAATCTCTAGATGGTGGAGGCTCCAAGGAGCAAATGCAGGTAACATTAGCGAAGGTGCCTAACAGTGGGGACATAGAACCAGAAGACAACTCTTCCTATGTCCAGGCATAACCCCCAGTGGAAGTATAAGGATAGCAACCCCACCCACAAAAATTTTGACCCATAATTTGTCCTATCTAAAAGGAATGCAGGAACCGAATCAATGGACAACCAATAACCAGTCCAATTTGAGACCTTTCCCTAACACTTTGATGATACTCCGTTATGCTTACAGACAGAACCTAAAATAACTGTCCTCTGAGAGGCTCTACTTAGCAGCTGACTGAAACAGATACAGAGACCCACCGCTAAACATTTGATGGAGGTTGAGGACTCTTACATAGGAGTTGCTGGAAGGATTGAAGGGTGTGAAAGGGATAGGAACTCAGAGAAGATCAACAGAGTCAACTAACCTGTGCCTCTGGGAGTTCTCAGAGACTGAACCACCAACCAGAGCATACAAGGTCTGGACTGAAGCCCCTGGCATATATACAGCATATGTGAAGCTAAATATTCATGTGGATCCCCCGAAAGCAGGAACAGGGGCTGTTCTTAAAGCTGTAGCTTGACTGTGGAAACTGTTCCTCAACAGGGCTGACTTTTTTGGTCTCAGTGGGAGAGGATATGTCAAATCCTGCAGAGACTTAATGCAGCAGGGTGACTCAAACCCAGGTGGCCACAACCTCTCAGAACAGAAGGGGAAGGAGGATAGGTGGAGGAACTCTTCAAGGAGGGGACCAGAAATAGACTCAGTTTGGGATGTAAATCAAACAATAAACAAACAAGTTAAATTTAAAAAGGTGGAGCAGACTGAAGAAATGACCAACCTTGACAGGTCCATCTTGAGATCCAACTCATGTGAGAGAGCCAACATCTAACACTATTAATGATACTATGCTATGCTTACAGACAGGATCCTACCATAATTATTCCTGCAGGGCTTCATCCAGCTCCAGATTGAAACAAATGTAGCCACCCATAGTCAAACACAGGGAAAGGGAAATGCTGGAGCTGGAGACCTTAAAAAGACCTAGAGACTAAACTAACCTTTGTTCGCAGAGACTGAACCACCAACCTAAAAGCTTGCAGGGGCTGGATCAAGGCCCCCTACACATATGTTATAGAAGGGAAGATTTGTATTCATGTGGATCCCCTAACAATTAGAGTGTGTGTGTGTGTGTGTGTGTGTGTGTGTGTGTGTGTGTGTGTGTTTGTGTGTGTGTGTGTGTTTGTGTGTGTGTGTGTGTATGTGTGTGTGTATGTGTGTGTGTGAATGTGCAGGGGTTGTTCTTGCTTCTGTTGCTTGTTATTCAATCCCATTCTCTTAGCTAGACTACTTATTTAGTGTCAGTAGAAGAGGATGTGCTTAATTCTGCAAGGCTTTCCCTTCTCTGAGGAGAAGGAGAGGGTATAAGGAAAAGGAGAAGTATAGGGATGTGAGTGAGAGGTAAATTGGATATATAAATAACACAATTAATTAATTAAAATAAAGTAATGAAAATAAAAGAAAGTAAATGATCCTGTGAATGAACCAGCAAACAGCACTGCTCTGTGGCTTCTCCTTCAAATTCCTTCTGGAGTTTCTGTCCTGACTTTCTACCTTTTGCTTTCAGATATGTAAGCTGAATCAAATGCTTTCCTTCCCTAAAAGAATAACTTTGTTTGCAGTCAGTGTTTGATCTTGTAAATACAACTGATTCTAGAACAATATCCAATTAGTTATATTTCCAATGACCCGTGTTTGTTTCAAATTATCAGATACTAGAAGTGAAGGTTGGGTACAATAGACGTGTACGTATTAGAAGGAAGACTATGTGGGCAATTCGTTGTTTGTTTTAATAATTATATAATTCCCATTGGTGAATATTTAGTCAAAGTATTCCAAAGTACATACAACCAATTTACAAAAGACATAAAGTTAAAGTAATTTGAACAAAATAATTTGCATTCACCTACATTTATTCCCAAATTCACGGATTTAGTCTTTAAGTATACTTTCTAATTTCAGGATGCACAATATATATTTTGATTTAACAGTATGAAGCAGCTATCTCTTATTTTAATTTTTATCATTCTCTCTAGCCCAACTATTTCTGTAAACTATAATTATGACAAAGTGTGAAGGATATAGTGCTCAGTTGAGAATCCTAAGTGTATCTTAATGTAAGGCTTGCACTCCACACTGAAATATGGTCCTGCAAGATTAAAATAAACATACTAGAACTAAATGCAAAGGAACACACAGCCTGATGACTCTAAATGATACTATATTATGTTCATTGAACATGGTCCAAATCTATCAGGATCAGAGTCATTCATGTTCCAACAGCATAAGGAAAAGTCAGTTTGCTTGTTTGTTTGTAAATGTGTTTTTGTCAACTTTAGGAAGCATATGTCCATCTTGTCTGGACTTCTTTTAGCTTAGCTTCTGTTTTTTAACTCCAGTTTATGGATTCTAAAAGAAGATATATTTGCCAGCAGTTTAAAGACAGCAAATGGCAAATAAAACTCCATTTCCTCAAAAATGTGTGCTGTATGTCATTGCATAATCGTGCCTCCAATAGGGAAAAAATATCTCATTTCTAACTTGGGAACAGCTACATTTTGAGTGGTGTGTGATGATTCCTCCAAAGCTGCAACAAAATTGAATGGAAAAAGTATTAATTGTATAAATAAAAAGGGGGAATGTTGTTTCCTATTTTGTGTAGTTAATGGAACTTAGACAAGATAAATAAAAAAATATGAAATGATGCTTAATGAAACAATATTATTTAACAAAGGAAAAGAGTAAGCCCCATGAATGTAAAGTTAAGGTTTAACTAGAATTATAAAAACTTACAGATAGGTGAGAAAATAATTTAATATCTCAGAAAAAAATGAATCACATGCAAAAGTATGATAGAGTGTGATAGGAAAATTCATAAGAAATTTAACCGAACTAGGAAAACTTTGAGGTGTGGCGTATACACAGAAGGCCCTAAACTCTGTCATTGGAGAATGAGAGTAGATTGGGGAAGGAGTGGGTGAGGGGGATCAGGAGTAGAGGCACAAGTTGTGACCATATGTAAAGTGAACAAATAAATAAATGGAGAAACTAAATTGAGATAAATCCATGAAAATGAATGTTATATTTTATAGAGAAGTAGAGAAGAGCCAAGAGATTAGGGTGGGCTAATACACTATTCTTATCAGTCCATTGAAAGGATACAACACACAGAAATATAAGCAAGAATTTTAACATCAAGAAATACTATGTGATATGGAATGTAATCAGAAAGTAGATGTAGATATTTTTTCGAGGTGTCCTAAAGCTGGGAATAGTTATAGGGAGTCACATTTAGATTAGTGTCGTACTTAAAGACAGTTATGTTGCAGGTTACTGAATGAGGAATAAGTTAATTGGTTTCGCTGGCTGGGAAATCATCCACAGATTAGGGTAGGTCAACTTTAAACTGAAAGGCAGATTTCAAAACAGTTAAAAGAGGTGAGATTAAGCATTAAAAAGGTTTAAAGGTTGTAATCATGTGTTTAAAGATGAAATGAAGATGTTATCACTCACTTCAGAAGAGGTGACTTTAAAAGGGTGGATATTAAATCTGGATTTTAATAAGTATGCCAAAGAAATTAGTCTAGCCTTATCTACTGCTACTTTTTTTTTCATCTTTTTTAAATTAAATTGCCTCATTACTATTGTTAAATGTGTTGATCTGATTTTGAAGCAATATATTTTGATCAGTAAGCTTGCTCCTTTGGGGATAGAAGATATGTTGAATATCTTAGACTAAGCTCATATTTGATTAATGACAAGTCTTGGGTGTGTGTGATGATATTGAGAGGTCAGAAAACTGAGCTTCAACTTCCAGTGCATGCATGTCATATATGAAACTTTCTCCATGGTTTCATTAGAAAGGGTCAGGAACAGTTTGTTTTCCTAAATATTTTCATGTTCTTATGTGTGCTCATAAACAATATTTAGTGCAATAAGAATGGCTTATCTCTTCAGAAAATAGAAACAAACTGTATTCATGCATGAGACCTATCCTATATTATGACACTTTTATCATCATCATCATTATTATCTAAATAGCCACATTCAACAGCTGTATCTACTTCCCAGAATCTGAGTGAGTGGCTATTTCACTACTCTCAACTGTTGAAGAGAGAGCTTCATTGAAATTCTTCTGCACTTTAGAGGTCATTTTTCATTGGCGAGAAGTTCAGGATGTTACCCAAGCTGAAGGACAAAACAAATATCCGGTTTTAAAAATTATTTTTAGAAACTAATCTAATGCCATTGCTGTTTTCTCAGTAATCAATTTCGCTTGATAGCTGGATCATTGTCAAAGACAAGTATTCCAATTCCAACATGTATTATGAGTGTTAATATATTTATCAAGTGCCCTACATCACACAGAAATTTGTTAATTTTTTCTCAAATATTTTTTAAGTTAATACACTATTCTTATCAGTCCATTGAAAAGATACAACGCACACAAATATAAACAAGAATTTTAGCATCAAGAAATACTATGTGATATGGAAAGTAATCAGAAAGTAGATGTAGATATTTTTTCGAGGTGTCCTAAAGCTGGGAGTAGTTATAGGGAGTCACATTTAGATTAGTGTCGTACTTAAAGACAGTTATGTTGCAAGTTACTGAATGAGGGATACGTTAATTGGTTTGGCTGGCTGAGAAATCATCCACAGAGAAAACTAAAATCCAGAGTAGACAAGGACATCAGTGAGTCAGAAGCATAAACATACAAAAATGGTGACAGGTGTGGCAGTTGCTACATAATGATTGTAGTGTCTGTTTTGAAGATTTAGAGTTCCCATAGAATTGCAGCAGCAGGAGGGCCGTGGAAAATCTTAAGACAAGTGAGCAGGAGGACATGGAATGTGAGAAAGTCACATTGAATTCAGTGCCATGCAAAGATAGTCATGCAATGAAGATCAGCCTGGGCCAAAAGTGTTGGGCAGCCAAGAGAGTACAATGCTAGACGTAACTTGGCTAAGAGTGTTGAAATTTTGCTTACTACAGAGGATCTTTGAAAGGATTCTGTCAGTTTTCAGAGTATTTGCAGAGGAATTAATTTGAGGTTGAAGTAATAAACAAAACAGATGTAGAGGAATATCAGCATCCACAATTACCTCTGCTGCTATCTTTTAATCTGTAACATTTGAACTCTTAAGTCTCATTTGATTCTAACTAAATAGTCAAACTTCCTAAATGATTCTTTCTGAATGCTTAACTTTACTGTCTCATGTACTTATACAATTTAGAAACATTATCACCTAAAGTAAAAATCTACAGAGTGCGTATATATATGTGTATATATATATATATATATATATATATATATATATATATATATATATATATATATATATAATTTATGTGTATACATATATATTTATAAATATACACACATAAAATATAACATTCTTAAAACATCTTCAAATAATATATGGAAATAATTATGGAAATTAATTCATGGCATAATCAAAATAAACTTCCTGTATTTTAAAAATTTGAAGAAGTTTGCAGATCTAGACTTTGTCAGGTTTTGGTTTTAATTCATTTTGTACAGCTGCTCAGTCAGCATGTGGCCACTAACACATCATCTACCTTGTCACATAATATGGTGTGATTCAGTGTGAAAGAGAGATCATTCCTCCTAGGGAACAAGGGGCCTTGACATCAGTTTTCACTTATTAAAAGTTTGGATTTTAAAACTTCTTTAATAAAAGTATGAGTTGGCTTGTTCCTCAGTGTGATTAATGTTCAAAGAAACATATTTTCACCTTATCCAGATGGGATTATTTATGTTAAAGCTCATTTTGAACACTTTCATAACATCAAAAAACTGTGTTACTTCATATTTGAATGTACCTGGTTCTTCTAAAATTCCTCCAGATTCATGACTATATACAATTTCATCATGCTTCTTAATCTTAGATGATAAAGCACTGAGGTTGTTACAGCTTCCACATATCGAGAAAATCTTTAATAATTATCTCTGTGCATCAAAGCATACATATTTGCAGTACATAGGCAACTGAGGTAATCTTTATATTTCTTTAAAAATTTATTATAAAAGTACAGAATTTACTATCTAAATGCAGTTATCACACACACAGATTGAGCCGCATATATGCCTGTGAGAATTTAAAATTACATCACATATTAATAAGCAAACAGACAGACCATGGACCTAGGATAGAACCAAACATGGCTAGCAAAAAAAAATAAGTTAATGAAATGATTCCTATTTATATTCTAATATACTCTAATGGAACAGAGCCTAGCATAATCATCATCAGATTGGCTTCATCCAGAAACTGATGTGAGCAGATGCCTAGATCCACATCCAAACATTAGGCTTAACCCTACAAATGCTGCAGAATAGGAAGAGGAGCAATTGTAGGAGCCAGAGTGCTCAAGAATACCACAAGAACTCTGCTCATATTTGATAGATTATAAATTATACATACAATTATATATATATTTTTGTGTTTTACTTCGAACGTGAATTACTCTGGATTAGAAATGTTCACCCCACTTCCTTAAAAAATAGATAGCTAATATATTCACAGAAAATAAAGTTGATGTGTAAATTGTGATAATCATTTTGCTTCAGTATATATGGGCTATTAGAATTATTGTTTGCTCCTAGAGATATTTTAATTCTTAGTCTGATTCCTAAAATTTTTAGTGAAATCAAGAACATTTGGTATTATGCTTGAAAGACCTAACTGCTCATAGTACATGTTCTGTCCTTGGTAGAAATATGAGATTTTTGTCTTAATATCTATGTGTTTACCATTAATGTAATGTATATGATTATCTATCATCTATATCATCTCCATATAAATACATAGCTGCTAGTATATCATCAATCTATATCTATATAATGTTTTAAATATTTTATTTTTAATACTGTAATTATATGATTTCACCCCTCCTTTTCTCCCTACTCTCTTTCTAGTAATGTCAGATGCATAGCCCATAGATATACACTTCCCTCCTCTATTCTTCCCCTTACATCTCTCTTTCATCCCCCTACTCAATAAATCTTCCCACTATAGTCTCTCTTGTGTCTCTGCACAACTACTATCCTCATCACCTTCCTTGAGTGATCCATCTCTCCCTTCTAGTCCCTGTCTCTCTATCTAACCTATATCATGTGGATGATAACATGCCTGTGGAAGCAACAACACCCTCCTGATTGCCTCACTTGCAGGCCTGCTCGGTGGAAATGCTTTGGTTGCAGTGTCTCTATTTATTTCCAAGGGCAAGACATGCAGCCCAAAAGATATCTCACATGCTTCGTCAAATGGCGCCACTATATCAGGCTGCGGCAGCAAACAGCCATCCTGAATAAGCGGCTCAAAATACCTCCTGGCATTAACCAGCCTACCAAGGTCCTGGACAGGCAAACAGCTATTCAGCTGCTTAAGCTTGCCCACAAATACAGGCCAGGGACAAAGCAAGAGAAGAAGCAAAAGCTACTGGCCAGTGCTAAGAAGAAAGCTGCTGTCAAAGAGGACTTCCCAACTAAGAGACCACCTGTCCTCTGAGCAAGAGTCATTACAGTCACCACCTTGGTGAGAAACAAGAAGGCTCAGCTGGTGGTGATTGCCCATGATGTAGACCCCACTAAAGCTGGTGCTTTTCCTGCCTGTCCTGTGTCCAAAGATAGGGGTGCATTACTGCATCAAGGGAA
The DNA here is from genome assembly GCF_947179515.1 of Apodemus sylvaticus. Classification (NCBI taxonomy): domain Eukaryota; kingdom Metazoa; phylum Chordata; class Mammalia; order Rodentia; family Muridae; genus Apodemus; species Apodemus sylvaticus. The sequence continues at coordinate 37,221,093 of NC_067479.1, read as the reverse complement.
AGGCCAGGCTGGGGTACCTGGTCCACAGGAAGACATGGACCACTATTGCCTTCACACAGGTTAACTTGGAAGACAAGGGTACTCTTAAGATTGTGGAAGCTATTTGGAATAATTATAATGACAGATATGACAAAATCCGCTGCCACTGGGGTGGCAACATCCTGGGTCCTAAGTCTGTGTCTCTCATTGCCAAGCTGGAAAATGCAAAGGATAAAGAACTCAGCACTAAATTGTGTTAAATGTACACTAAGTTTTCTATACATAAATATAATTACAAAATTATCTTCCCAAAAAAGCTAATATCCGTATATTAGAGAACACATACCATATTATTCCTTTTGGGCATGATTAATTTCACACAAGATGATTTTTCTTCTCTCTCTATTCACTTACCTGAAAATCTCATAATTTCATTTTTAACTTTTGCACAACAGTCCACTGCATAATGCATGATGTCTACAGTATTCACTCATGAGTTGATTATCTCTAGGCTTGTTCCTATGCCTATATATTAAGAATAGAGCAACAGCAAATACAAGTGAGCTAATGTCTCAGTAGTAAGGTGTGTATAGTTTGGGTATAGCCCAAAAATAGAATACCTGGAACTTGAAGTAGATTTATTCCAACATTCCTGTGGGACCACCACACTGATTTCTACAGTAGCTAGACAAGTAAGCATTCCACCCAACAATAAAACACTATTTTTCTTCTTCTTAATCCTAGTTCTTATGAAATTCTAAGCAATAGGACTGCCTGAACATGACCTGAATAGATCTGTTCATGTTGAAGGCAAGCCATGAGACCTCAACCACTACACATACACACACACACACACACACACACACACACACACACACACACATGAAAAAAAAACTACTGGTGACTAAGGAATATTGGAAGTAGAAGAAACTTTTGTTATATGTTTTTGGTGCATATACTGTATTTTCTTCATTAAATTTTTAATTTTTCACTCTCCAGTGGCTCCAGTAAAATTTTTTTCCTTATTCTATATCCATCTTTACAATTTTGATAATTTAGTGGGACACTGTGTCTTCTATTATCAAGTTCAGATTGTGACACCAGATATTTGTATAAAAAAATTCATAGCACATATCTTTGTTCTTGTGATTGGAGTAAAAGCAATAGATTAATCACAACACCTGTTATTCTCATTGAATTATTTGACATAAAATACTTTAACACATTCAAATATTATAAGAAGTATGCTAGTTTCACACTGAAATAGACATATTAATATTATCTCATTTTTACAATGCATGGAGCCATGTATTACATCCTATATGGTTTTCTATAAATGTAAGTGTTTGTCTGAAGGTACATCATTGCCACTTTGGTTATTAAGTAGAGACGATAGATACCCTATAATGTCTTAACGTGTTTCATGATCCACTATTCATGCAGTTACTATAATTTTTGTATTAATTTACCAATTTCTAAAAGAGTAGAGGGTAACTAAATATCTGAGGGGAAAATATTTGAATGGTTGCATTTTGAGTGCTTGCATTTGATATCCAATTAGTGAATTTTGTTTAAAAGTATAATATAGAGTAAATTTATAAATGAAATTCAGTCTCCCTATGTCCATTTTATTAATGTATTGATATTTATATATTCTAAAACTTGACTAATAGTTACATTTTGAATTGGCATTAGATTAGGCAAATTGATCAAGTGTATTTGGCATATGTTAATATCAAGAAATGATTTTCCAGAGGTTTACTTTTTAATTATTCCTATGTATCTGGCTATGTGCATGTGAGAACAGATACCCAAAGAGGTTAGAGGTTTCTTTTCTTGAAACTGAAGCTACAAGCTAATGTTGGCTACCCAAAATTGCTCTGGGAAATGAGAGTCAGGGCATCTACAAGACCAGCTGACATTCTTGACTGTTAAGACATCCCTTTGTCTATGTTGAGATGATGTTTGCTTTAATGTGTACATTCTGATTTTTAATGACATTTGATTGATCCGTGCTCAGTGACCAATGCCTTTCAAGAGGCCACATAAAATGAAGAGATTGGAGACTGATAGTTCATAATAAGTGCAATGAAAGATAGGACTACAAAAAACATTTGAAGTGATAATATTTGGAGTATAGTATAAATTACTGGGTGAATTCAGAAAGGGGCTTCCAATTTAATGTGGATTAAGTTATAGGCAATTAGAAGACATCAAAATGAAATAATACCTGAGATTAATATTTAAAACATGAAGAGCCATACTATGGAAAAATAATATCTTCTGTGCATAAGCATATGATATGACAGAAAAAAAAAAACAGAAAATACTTCCTTTCCTGTTTCCTTCGCCTGGAAGAGAGATTTAGAAAGTGCACTTTCATGTATATTTTTTCTCTTTCTTGTTTAAACCTTTGACTTTCTATGAAAAGTAGAGTTGCTTATAAATGTAACTCATCATGGTGTAAGTTGAGATTAGAAAAATTTTGTCTAAATTATGTATTTGTATTTGCCTGCATGCAAGACATGTCAGCCTCTATGCACATGTATCTCATCCTCTGGATGACTATTATTTTAGTTGGCATTCTACTGTTTTGAATAGAATTACTATGACCAAGACAACTCTTATTAAAGAAACCATTTAAGGAGGCGTGCTTAGTGGTTTATAGGGCATGTTCTGCTCGTTGAGAAACAGTTAGGAATGGCTTAGAAGTAGTAGCTGACAGCTTTACATCCTGTTCTGCAGACACCAGACAGAGAAAGAGACAGGGGAAGGGCTTTGGTGTGGTCTTTTCAAACTCCAAAGTCATCCCCGAGGACACAACTTTGCCAACAAGGCCATGGCTTCTCAGCAAGGCCACATCGCCTAATCCTTCTTAAATGTTTCAGTAACTCTGGAGCAAGTATTGGAACATATGTGCTAATGGAGGTAATCTAAACCACCACAAATATTAAAACTTCTTCTCTTTGTCATTGACTACAATGCTACCTATTGATTCACTTTGCTTTTATCATTTTCAACAATATATTTCCCATATAGTTGTACACATACAAGTATAGTTTGGTGTGTGCCTGTCTGTTCATGTGTAAGGTCAGAGAAAACCTGGCTTTTCTTCTTTGGGTTCTTTTCTTTGTTTATATTGAAACAATGTTTCTCATTATTTTGGGTTTTCACCAGAAGACTACCTGGAACACACTTTCAGAATTTTGTCTGTCTCCACCACTCATCTCACAGCTTTGGAATGCAGGGTTTTCTATTTCATGTTTTGGTCATCATTGTTGGCATTATAAGTAACTGCTTCAACTAGAAGCCTTTTCTGATTCCACAGGTTCCAGAGATTAAAATCAGATCTACATGCTGGTTATTAAACTGCCTCACATATTTGAAGGGGTTGCTGCAAATGTCAAACACATAAAGAGATAAGAATATAAATCCAGTGCTGATGGAATTTGTTAACCTGGATCTGACTTCCTGTAGTCTAATGCCAGGGAGTCCATTGTCAGCATGTTTAAAACATAGTAGAGTTTGGGAAGTGGTTTCCAGGCAACAATCAGTCTACTCAGTACAATTCTAAGTGCATAATAAAGTTGAAGGTCTGACTACGTAGAAACTCATTTACAAAGGGAATTTGACCATGATGGTGGGATCTATAGCTAAAAGGTCTAGACTTTATAGTTGTTTTTGACATATAACATAGATGTTAGCATGCCATAAAGAACATGTGACATCTCCCCTATGTATGAGTAATAGTCAATGATCTAGGAGAGGAAGAGTCCATTGATTGTAATTTTGCCTGGAGACATAGTATATGTCTAAATGTTTTTAGATATACTAGATATGTGGTCCACATTTCAAGAAACTTTTATAAACTAGGTGTTTGCTTTATTTATGTTTTATTTTATTCACAGTTTTATATATATGTGTATAAATTTTATAATTATTAATATATATTAACATATAACTATATATGATTATCACATAGCATAACTATGGAATTAATAAGATTATTAATTATAATTAATATTATTGACTAGAATATAATTATTATTAATTATATATCCATTGGTATTTCTAGTTAATTCTTTATCCATTATCTATAAATCATATTTCCTAACTTCTTTTTGCCAATTATATTTCATTAAGGGAGGGTGTTATTCAAATGTGTTGTGAATATTTGTGTTATGTGTCTTTTTTCTATAATTGCTGTCATCATCTATTTAAACAGGTGCTTTCCTTTATTATTGGCATTCTTGATCCTAGGAGATTGTTGTAACTTTCAGGACAGTGTCCATTTCAAAGGACTTAAAAGTCCATCCTATAAGCAACTGTGTTCTCATTGTGGAATAACATTTGGTTTCTTGAATATTCAATATGTTATCACTACTTTCATAGCTGGTATTCAAATATTTCTTCACACTATGTAAACTGCAGAATCATATCAGTCCATGATTTCCTATAACTTATTCCTCTCATGGGATTTCTCTTTGTTTAGCCTCCAAACATACAAACACACACACACACACACACACACACACACACTACACAGAGACCACACACCTATACATAATAATATATTATATATAATATATTATGTGGTATATATGATATATTATGTGGCATATATATATATATATATATATATATATGAGCACTTAAAGAGTTTTGAAGCTCTCTCACTGCCTTTTTACCTAATCAGTAAAGGGATGAAAAATATAGTTATAGCAGGTTTGAGAAATTCAATCTATGGTTTCTACAGTGGGAAAGATATCCAATTGTTTTTCATGGGCATTACTTGAAACATAATCTGGAAAATGCCTCAAAAACAAAGCTATTTTGATAATAGCTTTCATTATCATAGCAAAGATAATAAGAAAAAGCAGAATTAAAAATTAGAAAATCTATAAGCATTTCAGATTTTCTTAAATGTATATTTATTTTTTAGGATTCATAACCCTACTTTCTCTGTTAACCAGAAAATGGACACATATTATCCATGTTTGCCTTAGGTACTATTGTAGAAATAAATACTCAAATAGTTGCTTTTCAATTGTAGAAAATGTTCAATAGGAAACACAAATTAAATTGAAGCTTAATTAGTGCTCTTGTGTGTTAGTACCCATGTTGATGTAACTACCACTAATTTAGGCAGTAGAAAAGAAGAAGAGTTAAAGCAACAGAATGTTAATAGTGAAGGTGGGTATTGAATTGTTGATCATAGCAAAATGAAGAGAAATAGAATGGTCTGAACATAATATATTGAATATTAGCAAAGAAGTCTAAAGTGTGATAGCAATGATTAATGAATTAATTACGATCAAATTTAGAAGAGGATAAAATCTACATCAGGAAAAAGAATTTTCTTTTTGTTACTTATTCTGTCATCTTTATACTAGTAGAATGGTTTGTTTAAAAGTGTAGTTCAGACATTAGGAATGTTTATAAATTAAACATATGTTGATTTTGTATTTATAAATCTAATGTCATAACACATCAAGCTGAGCAAATAATGGATCTATTTCATAGCAGACATTTTGTGTCTCTCCTAGCTATGGGTAGATAAGGAAGGACAGGATGACAGAACTGTAAATACACTTACTAAGGCAGAAGGGTGAAAATCTCAAGGGGTATAATATCAAGTAATAAGACTACAGTTAACTAAGAACTATAGAGAAAAGGAGAATTAGTCCATGTCATGAAGTATATCTTGAATGGATTGTTCAAAGTAACTGAAGTTCTAAGTAACTGAAGTTTGATTGTTCAAAGTAACTGTTGTTCAAAGTCCTGAAACAATACATTCACAAACAACGGATATAACATTATCAGATTATTTACATATTTGCATAAAATTATGCCTGTTCATAACAATAATACATAAAGAAAAAGAGGCTATAAATTTGAGAAGGAATAGAACAGAGGAGCTAGGGTAGGGAGACTAGGAAGGGAAGAAAAGACAATTGAAAAAAGGAACAGATGTAATTATGTAATAAAAACATAAAATTTGAGAAGTAATATCAGTATTTTCTTTCAACTGAAAGAACCAATATATAATTCTTTAAACGAGGCATAATTCCAAGCAACATACTTTATTCATATTATTTGTTCATGTGTGATATGTGAAAGAAACAGTTCATCAGCAAACATTTTTCATAATAATGTTACTTAGCTCAATTATGTGAAAGAAATGTTGCTAAGTATCAAAGACATACTGAAAGCTCAAAGGGTTTCATTATAAAAGGATTTGCCTAATGACATAGAAACTTGATACCTCAATGAAGGGGCACGCTGGTGGGCATGGGGTAGAGTTGTGTGGGAGGTATGGATAGGTCAGGGAGGGGATCGATTGATGAGTGTGGAGGACACTCTCAGAAGCAAATGGGAGGGAGGATGGAGTGAAGAACCTCAGAAGTGGGTGTTGGGAAAGTAGGCAACATCTCACATGTTAAAATAATAGCCATCTTACCAAAAGCAATCTACCAATTCAATGCAATTCCCATCAAAATTCCAACACATTTTTTTTATAGACATTGAACAAACAATTCTGAAATTTACTTGAGAGAATCAGAAAAACTAAAGCAATTCTTATTTTCTAATTGGGATCTAGATCAAGGGGACGCCTGACACTATTACTGAGGCTATGGTGTGCTCACAAAAAAGGGCTCTATCATGACTGTCCTCTGAAAAACCCAATAAAGAGCTGTAAGAGTCAGATATTTACACCTAAACAATAGACAGAACCTTTTGACCCTGTGGTTGAATTGGGGAAAAGCTGGAAGAAGCTGAGGAGGGGAACCCTATAGGAGGACCTAATGTCAACTAACCTGGACCCCTGAAATCTCTCAGACACAGGGCTACCAACCAGGCAGCATACACAAGCTGATAAGAAGGCCCCAACATTTATACAACAGAGCACTGCTGGGTCTGGGTTTAGTCAGAGAAGATGCAGTTAATCTTCAAGATACTGGAGGCCCCAGGAAGTGGGGAGGTCTGCTAATGTAGGGGCTGTGGGTAGTGGCTATATCCTCATGGAGATGGGGTTGTGGGGAGAGGTGGAAAGGAGGTATGGGATGTGGAACAGTCAGAGGGTGGACCAGGAAGGGGATAAAATCTAGACTGTAAAATAAGATTAAAAAAAATTAAACATAAAATAGATTTAGTTCCTGATTAGCATTACAGTAATTTGTTTTTTATTGATGACAGATACTAAGTGTCAAGAATTTCTTAAACACTTTTCTCCAGACATCAGTGTTTCTATATCCTGCTTGGCACAGTTCTATATTGAATGTCATTACAAAGTCATTTGAAGGGAATTTGCCTGATGAGATGGAAGATGATATAGTCTTCTTGGTGGAAAAATGTTCTGCTAGATGAATGTCACAGCCCTCTGATTCATTTTGTTCTCCTTTCAAAGTGAGCATGTGAAGATTGCAAACCAAAGGAATGCTGGCTCACTATACGGCAGAGAAATAGGTCAATATCCACTCCTTGGATAACTCATTAATAATGTTTGGTGTCCTAAAAAAGAATGACTAATTTAACAACAAAATCATTAATCTGAATTTGCAGAGCTTTTTTTTTTTATAATAAACACCGCAAAACAATATGAATATTTTCCTTCCTCCTACATAAATTTCAATGCAGTTTATTATATTCTCATAAAATATATTTGGTATGGGTCTTGAAAAATCACTAAAATCTCAAAGAAATTTGGGACAAAGATAAAGAGACATGTTTAAAAGACAGCACAGGCTATAAAAAATGTAAAAGTGTAGAAAGGCTATTGAAGTCCATATTACTAAAAAAGTTTCATAACTTAAATTATGAATGAATCACTGAAAATGCCTTTTATAAGCAAGATATTGGCAAATTTTATATTCATTTTTAAATTGGGGTGACTAGTAAGTAACAGAAGAATTCAAGATGAAAC